>NC_061094.1:30490819-30528319 GCF_015104395.2 Macrobrachium nipponense | reverse complement strand
CGTACGCATTTCGGAGATTTGCGGCCGCGAATCGGCGCGCGGAGGGAAAGAAAGTTTTATTTAAAAATTCATTATAAATCTTAATATTGTGCTAGAAACTTCGAATTTGTTTCAAAATTAAGATAAATGCCGGTATATTACTAGATTGTAAGAGTTTTAGCTTACAATTGTGTTTTTCGACTATTTCGGTAGAGTCAAAGTTGACCGAACGTGGTTTTTTTTCTATTTATCGTGATTTATATGCAAATATTTCAAAAAAGAAAAAAAGCTACAACCTTCAATCATTTTTCGTTGTATTCTACATGAAATTGCGCACATTTTCATATATAAAACTTTATGTAATGGCTAATTTAAAATGGTGCAAACATTACAACAATCGCACGAAAAAATTTCTGAATTTTTCGGAAGAGTTACCGCGCGGACGTAAGGAAAATGTTTTTTTTTTTTTTATAAATTACCATAAATCAAAATATTGTGCTAGAGACTTCCAATTTGTTGCAAAATGAAGGTAAATGATTGAATATTACTAGAATAGTATAAGAGTTTTAGCTTACAATTGCGTTTTTCAACCATTTCGGTAGTCAAAGTTGACCGAAGGTTGAAATTTTTGCACTTAACATTATTTATATGAAAATATTTCAAAACTGATAAAAGCTACAATCATGAGTATTTTTTTGTTCTATTCTACATAAAATTGCACACATTTTCATATATAATACTCCATGTAACGGCTTATTTAAAATGGTGCAAAAATTATGTCAAAATGACGAAATAATTTCGGAGATGTATCACTGATACTTTTTAGTGCGATAAGAAAGAAATTCGCACTTGCGCGCCTGCATAACGATTGTAAACAAAACAACGCCTTGATCCATGAGCTCCCAGCATCCCCCAAGGCGCGTGATTCAAAAGTTTTCGCCTGGTAAGCCTATTAAGTATTTTTCCGCGAATTTTTAAAAAAAACTTTTGTATGTCGACGTATGATACGTCCAATCGGCACCCGACAGACAATTTATCTCGACGTATAATACGTCCAATCAGCGTAAGAGGGTTAAGTTTCTCTCTGGGTATTTAATATTTTGTGTGGCCTCCATCTGCCTGTACCACAGCCTGCATTCTTGAGGGGTATGATTTCAGCAAATCGCAAAAAAGCTGAGACTCAAACTTCATTTCCCTGAGCACTTTGGTCACCTCTCTTCACAGGTCGTCGAGGCTTAGTATACCATCATAGTTCACTGTGCGCTCTTCAACACGATCCTTTAAGATACTACCAATGTTTTCACAAACATTAAGGTCAGGGGAGCTACCTGGAAATTCACTTGACGAGAAGAAATCGATACCACTGTTTCAAAGCAGCTCCTGTGTCTGAAGAGCCTTGAAACATGATGCCTTATCATCCAAAAATGTGACTTCTTCAACAGATAACACTTTTTCAGGATCTTTGAGGAAAGGAAATACTCCACCAGTAAGCACAGTTTCTCTGAAGTATTCGCCATTCCATGACTGTCCTTTTTCTTTGATGATCCACTTTAACCATTTGGCTGTGAAACAGAGAAAAATTCCCAAACATTCAGGAAATTTCACAACTTGGCGATAGCGCACGTCATCGCTGATATAATCCAACTTTGCATCCTAAATTATGTCATTTTTATGATTTGGCTTCCTAACTGTGTAAACGAAGAATTCATCTGATATGACAACATGGAGAAAGTCAGCTTCATCCCAATCTTTAAAAAATTAACCACAAAACCATGCACGGTCTTCTCTCTGTTGCTGAGTGATTTGGGCTTGCTGATAACATGAAATGGCTTAATACCAGATTTTTTCAACTTATGATATACAGCACTATAACTTCTCTTCTCTCCCCTTTTTGTTTCTAGTTCAAGCACCAATTTATGTAAAGACTTTCTTGGTCGACCCACCTCCTCAGCTATGATGTCTTTTGACTCCTGAGAAAGGACTTCAGGGCCTTCCAAGATTCTTACACTTTTCGCGATGACAGTCGTATGGATTTTTGTTCCAGTTTCTTTTAACAAAGGATTCATCTCTTTTAATATACGTATTTAGCTATCCATGAACGTGAAATGAAGGATACACCAGCAGCCATGGCCTCCGAAAGGTTATAGCCCGGATTCGGTCAATCCATCTGATTTCCTCAGTCATTAGCCATGGCTGTATCAAACATTTTCACTCAGTCTGAAAATACAAATGTAAAATGAAAAATAGCTTAATAGAAACTAAAGATAATGTACTTGGAGATAGGCTATAGCAGAAAACTTCATAACTTTCCATTTGTTCTGTGGAGGGGGGGGCTCTAATTTCGAAACACCTGGTATATGTAACTTACCAAGAAATTACACTGCTGAATCCCAAATTGACCCGGAGGTGGAATATGGTTAATTCCACCTCAAACATAATTAATGATAATGAACAGAGAATAGAAAATAAAAACAATGAATCAATGCTTGTTGTTCCTCACCTGATAAGAGAAGTGCTACAGGAAGGTACTGCCTCTGGTCAGCACTCATCTTATCCCTGTAGGATGTGGTTACTTGGAAAGGCTCGCCTCTACAGTGGAGCGTTGTAGAATGGGATGAAACCAGTGACTACTAAGATTACAGGTAGCCACTTGCCCCTGCCCTGGGCATATAACTGACTTATCAAGATCAGATTATACAACAATAAATACCTGCACCAAAAACATATACAAAATTACCAAACCAAACCCCAAATTAACAACTGGAGGACACTCCAAGCACTAAAGTGTCCCCCCTCCCCCCCCGACTCTCATTGAACACAACACTTGATACCAAGGCAAAATTACAGATAGGAAGAAAATGCTTCCTAAGCTTCCTCCCCTAACATCCCGCCAGCCACGGATAATGGTCCTAAAGCCCTGCACTTATCGTAAATCATTTCCACATCCTTTAAATAATGTATCACAAAGACTGACTGACACTTCCAATAGGTAGCCTGTAAAATAGCTGAAATAGACAAATTATGTCTCAAGGACCATGATGTGACTACTGATCTGATCTCAAGAGCTTTAGCTCTTACTAAATTCAGGTCCTCCTCTCCTTCAGGAAAAAAAGCTAAGCCATTCTTAGACATGGCCCATAACGGGTTCTTAACAGAGCACTAAAAATTATTAGAGGGCCCTCAAATCCTTTCTGTTTTGTCTAAGTTAAACCATAGTGCTCTCACTGGGCACACTGTCTTCTCCTCTTCTGGGCCTAAGATTTCCGTCAAACTTTTGATGACAAAAGAATGAGGCAGGGTTCATTAGGGTCTTCATTCTCGGCTATAAAGCCCATTGTAAGGAACATACTGCACCTCCTTGTAAGATACCCACTTTCTTATCAAGGGTGTGTATCTCACTTACCCTCTTAACTGTTGCTAATACCAAAGGCACATCAAATGAGATTAGTAGTTAAAGCAGAAAAGGGGCCTCACTGCAGCCTATGAAATATTCTGAGCACACAAGTATATGAAAGTGAAGGAATCAGACATATATCAGTTAACAATATAACAATAGGGCATTAAAGAAGATATGATATTTTAATAATAAAATAAGGTTTCACATATACTTACCAACCAATTACATAGCTGTAAGCTTTCTTACCTGGCAGTCAAAAATTCAAATTTCCTGGCAGCGGCGGCGCTGCCATTGTTCGTGTAGGTGATACCGGTCCTGCCCACTTTCGGGAATACCCAGTACTGCTGAGCTACTTACTGTAAATTTGTTGAGCTGCAACATCCATCTGTGGGAAGGAGGGAAGGCTCTGATTATGTAATTGTTTGGTAAGTATATGTAAAACCTTATTTTATTATAAAAATTTCATTTTCACATAAGTGACTTACCAAAAAATTACATAGCTGAATCCCCGTTACCCAGAAGGTGGGTACATGGACAGCTTTATGAAAAGACAACAATCATGCTCACATTATACAATGTTTGCAGTACCTTACCTTACCTTGTGAGAGAGCAGCTGCAGGTAGATACTTCCTCTGGTCGGTGCTCTCATCACCTGCAGGAGACGTGGCAGTAATGGCCAGGATTGTCCCTACTAATGGTGGGATTTTGTAACAATGGAGGTTCACTGATGGTTGACAAAAACAAAAGTTTGCCCTTGCCCTGGGCAAAGACCAGATAAAACACAAAACCATCACTACACTGAAAAAACCATTATCATGCCCTTAACCATAAAAAAAAACTGGAGGGTACTCCAGGTACCACGTACCCCCCAGGCTTCCCAAAAAACTCAACAACCTTAAATACAAGTCGAGGAGATAGTTGAGGGAAAAGACGGGCCCCCTATGCTTCCTCTCCCAATACCATTCCCGCTACCGACAAAGGCCACAATCTAAATAATTTTCAAAAGTAGTTTCTATATCCTTCAAGTAATACGACGCAAATACCAATTTCGACCTCCAGAATGTTGTTTACAGAATGGAGGATACAGATATTTTGTCTAAATGCTAAGGACGTCGCTACTGAACGAATGTCGTGCGTCCTCACTTTCTGCACACGAAGTGTTTCATCTCGAATTTGGGCATGCGCTTCTAAAATCATACTCCTCAGGAAGAACGAAATTGTGTTCTTTGAAAGAGGATGGGAAGGGTCTCTCATCAAACACCAGAATCGGTTCGAGTTTCCTCTTCACGTTTCTGTCTTAATCAGGTAGTGTCTGATGGCTCTGAGAGGACATAGCGTACGTTCCTCGTCTTCCCCTCCCACTAAGCTAATGATTACGAAAGAACGAGGCCAAGGATTCAAAGGATCCTCGTTCTTGGGAAGGAATTCTTTTACATACGAGCAAACTGCATTAATCTGGGTGAAACCTACTTCCTTACTGATCGCCTACAACTCGCTTACTCTGCCAGTTGTAGCTAAAGTGTCTTTCTCGTTACATCTCTTAAGGACGAAGAATTCAAAGCCTCAAGCTGAGGACTGGAAACCACCTTAATACTACATCCAAATTCCAGTCCACTTTGCCAGGCTCGCACACTTTAGAGGAACTAAAGGATTTAATCAGGTCGCTGATATCCTGATTGGTCAAGATGATGAAAGCATGGATCTATGTATATCCTTTAATAGTCGAAGGAGACGATTTCCTCAACTCCCTCAGAAATAACAGAATATCCATGATTTCTGTTATAGTCATCATAGAAGAAATGTTATGTTGTTGTGGCGGGATAACAAGCTTAAGAGCAAGCGGCAAATCGCCCACACATAAATTTAATCTATCTGGCTACCAAACCCACCCTCAGTCACACTTTCCTCTTTACACCATAGAATATAAGCAGGACAATTGACCTATACCTACACACAGAACAAAAAAAACCAACACATGTACTCACCCAACTCCAGATACTCCAGGCTATGCTGTGCTGTCCGCTGGTTGAGGTCACTGAGACACAACAACAACCACCAAGAACCACAACCCACAACCCAACAACACAACAACCAAGGACCACAACCCAACAACAACACAACAACCAAGGACCACAACCCAACAGCAACACAACACCCAAGGACCACAACAAAACAACAACCACCAAGGAACACAACCACAACCTCACATATAACTCAACAAAAACTCATAGCACAACAAATCCAACAACACAGACACAACAACTCTTAGCAAACAACACCAACTTAACAACAACCAAACAACAAACAAAAATACACAACTTAGCTGACTATCAATGCCTTCAACAGTCTGCTGCTACCACTACTGATCATCACCAGGTCTCACCAAAGACTAAAAACTGACTGAAAACACAGAGCTCTAAACTCCAACAGCACCAGCAGACAACCCACAACTCACCAACAGCCAATTCAGTCTTTAACTATCCATACAGCAATTACTCTCTCTCTCTCTCTCTCTCTCTCTCTCTCTCTCTCTCTCTCTCTCTCTCTCTCTCTCTCTCTCACAGACATTGCCGAATGGAACGCCATAACTCCTACATATCGTTTACACAACAGACTCTCCACTTCGACTGGTAGAGCTTGGCAAAATAGCTTCTTCTACAGCTCACAATAGCTTCTGACGCTCTTTGTGAAAAACATTTAGTTCTGACAAGGTTCCTGACAGTCTGAATCCTGTCAGGGCCAGAGCGGATAATCCTTGGTGATACCGGTCGAAGTGGGGTTGTTTGAGAAGAAATGGACTTTGTGGAAGGAGCCTGGTGAAGTCCACTAGAAGCTTAAGAAGGTCCGGGAACCATTCTTTCCTGGGCCAGAATGGGGCCACTAGTCATCATCACATTCTGGTGCGATTGAAGCTTGTTAGACTTCTCTTATCATCCCGAAGAGAGGGAAAGTGTAAACATCGAGGCCTGTCCAGTCTAGCAGCATTGCATCTGTTCTCCACAGAACAGAAAATCGGGAGACAATTGTTCCTTGAGGTGGCAAACAGATCTATTGTTGGCTTTCCCATTAGCCTCCAAAGATCCCGACAAACTCTCTCATTCAGAGCCCATTCTGTCAACAGAGATCTGCTCATTCAATCAAATGAGGAGTTCTTCCGTTACTCTGTTGAGAGAGAACGCATAAGTCCCTCCTTGCTTTCGTACATACGACAACACTGTGGTGTTGTCCACATAGATCACTGGAAGACTCTCTACTTGAAGACAAATCTCAGAAATTTCTTGGAGTCTTGATGGACGGGGACATGAAAGTATGCATCCTTCATGTCGAGAGACACCATCCAGTCGCCCGGTTGGAGGGCCGACATCACCGACCGACTGGTTTCCTTTCGAAATTTCGTCTTCAGCACGAAGACATTTAAAGCACTTACATCCAATACGGGCCTCCAGGCCCCTCAATGCCTTGGGGACTACAAAAAGCCTATTGTAGAATCCTGGGGAGTTCTTGTCTCATACCTCATCTATGACTTCTACTTCTTCGGCTAATGCCAAAGCTCTTGCTGACCGTGTCGAGTACGCTGTCAAGCAGATGGGTGTATTGGACAGCGGGGGATCTTGCACTATGGGGATCACATATCCTTCTTGAAGCACCTGCACTACCAACTGCTTTGCTCCTCTCTAACTCCATTCTTCCCAGAAGTAGTGGAGTCTCGCCCCTACGGGTATGTGAAGGACCTCCCGATCACTTGTCTGCTGGCTTAAAGGGAGGTTTCTTGGCGGACTTTGCTGTCATGTGCAGGTTAGTCCTCGGTCTTAGCTGCCACCTCGATTTACCTCCTCAAAAGGGGTGCTTCTGAAGAGGAAAAGCTTTAGCCCTTGTAGCAGGAGGTTCCTTTGGTCACCTCGCTGACTGGGATAGGGCATTGGTTGACTTCTTTTTGAGGTACGACAGCAACTAGGAATGGTCTCTTCTGAGAACAGGTGAGACTTACAGAGGGGAGACAACATCAATGCTGGTTTCTGGTTCCTAGTCACTCCTCGAGACGTAAAAGAGCACCACAGTTCCCTCTTCTTAAAAACTCCCATAGTGAAGAGAGCGGCTAACTCACCTGAACCGTCTCTCACTGCCCTCTCCATGCAGAACAAAACGTTGAGCTAGTCCGATGAAAACTCCTCATCCAGGGACTGGCAATCCTTTATCTTTCTGGCTAACACTGCTATCGTCCTGTCCAGAAAGCTAAATGCTTTGATTACCTTGAATAAGTTCTTCACCAGGTGATCAAAATCAGGTGAGAACATCACTTTTGCAGCCAAGAACAACACACTTCTGAGTGAATCCACAAGACTGGAGAAGTCTCCTTGAGAGAAGGCAGATGCTCCCAAGGAAGGAACTTCTCCAGTCGCGTAGAACCTGTAGGTCTTATTTTGAAGCTTTGAAAGGGGGTAGGCGAACGAGGACTTACCCAACTCTCTCTTCCTAGCAAGCCACTTTTCTGCTTCTTTAAGGGCTTTCTTTGACGACTGAGAAAGAACCAGTTTCGGTAATCCAGAAGGAGCCGACTTCCTATCCTTCATGAACATAGAAGGCAAAGAAGAAGGCAAAGCTGGCTCAAAGAAGTCTGGGTAAGTCAGCAAGAAAAACCAACAAACTCAAGTACGCTGAAGAAGCTTTCAACTCCTGCTCTTGAGCTTCCTCTTCCAAAAGGACTGATGACACACCATACTCTTCTTCTGACTGGTTTGTCGCTTTCTTAAAAAAAAAAACATTTGCGCTTGAAGCCATCGCTTCAAAGGTCTTCGTATCATCTAAAATCAAAGTAGAAGTCGTAGCTTTTGGATGGCTCTTCTTCGATGAAAAGCGACTAGGAGGCGAAGTGAAGCAAGTCGCAGGAGACAAATGAGTCAAAACTCCTTTTGATACACAATGAAGGGAGTCGACAGCGTGAGTGACTGTCGTCAGTCGAACCTAAATTCTCCAGAGAAAACTGGCAATCCTCCCACAATTCTTGGGCAGGCCCAAAACTGCAGGAAGGCTATGGGCTCCTGTGCTCCCTAGACTTCTTAACTGCAGGAGGCGTACAGTCCACAAAAGCGGCATGCCTCTTCAAAGGACACAACACTGAATCACTCCACACCTTTAGCCTCTGCACAGGCAACTGCACATCCGAATCCGACGAAAACTGCACTTCACTGACATCTACGCCTTTCCAGTGACATTTAGTCGACAATCACAAATCGACAGAATCGACGGAGTCAGCGACTGCCCATGGGCAAAGCCCCCCAATCTCCCTTCGACCTCCGGTATATTTTCTCCTGGGTGCGGGGGAGCAGGACAGTGACTTTCATCTAGGAGAAATGGGGGGACGGACAGCCGCCTCCTCGGACACAACACTGACACTTGGCCCAACACTGGTCTTCTCACTCGATTTTTCTATGAAGGCACAATGATATTCCTAAAACCATTATGGATTTTGCCAAAATCTCAAATTTCTTGTCAATTTTGGACTCTAAACTGGCAATGGTGTTGGGATCGGAAACATGGGATACCTAGACTGGAGTGACTGATAGCGAAGTTGGAGGACTATCAACAGGAGAGTTATTAGACAATAGAGGAGAAGAAAGAGAAGGCTTGTTCGCCTCTAAAGGCAAAGGAGTTGTTTCTACCCTAGGTTTGCTACCAGCACTAAGAGCTGCCTTCCTCTTCCTATCTTTGTCCATTTTATCTAAATGAGCCTGAAAAGTCTTCCACCCTTACTCATCTAAATCCCAGCACTCCTCACAAGTTAATTCCTTGTTACAGCATTGACCCCTATACTTAATGCACTTGGAGTGCAGATCGTAACACAGTTTAGCCATCCTAGTTTTGCAGCCCCCACTGCAAAACCTAACAGAAGATGAACTAGTCTGACATCATAGCAAAACTCACTAATGAAAAGCTAACTATGCAGCTAACTGGCAAAAAACAACCAAGAAATTGTACTTCACTAAAAAGATACAAATCCAATATGGCGACGAAAGTTGACTGCAAGAAAACCATAGATGTTACTTATTGGCGGGCAGAAAAAGAATTAACAGTAGTTAGCTCAGCAGTGCTGAGTATCTCCGAAAGTGGGCAGGACCTGTATCACCTACACGAACGATGGCAGCACCGCGGCTTCCAGGAAATTTGAATTTTCAATTGCCAGGTAAGAAAGCTTAAAGCTATTTAACTGTCTGGTAGTCACTTATGTGAAATCTAAGATTAAAACTTGAGCACCAAGACAGAGCTAATCAGAATTCCAAATAACAGCAGACTAAACAGATGTAGCTGGAGCAGAAACCTGAATTTCTGATATTTACTGTAATTACAGTACCATACTGTAATATTAACGTATAGTACTGACAATGGCAGAATGCCAAGAGGGAATGAACAAGGCACTGGTGACTGCAGTAACTGAAACTGGAAAGTTGGAAAACACTGTGGTAGTCATAAGAACCAATGCAAGTTCAGGGGAAAAATGGAGCATTTGCATAAGGAATCACCATCAAATTTGCTAGAACTATCATAGCTGGCCCACCTCAGGCAAGGCAGAGAGTTTAGAGATAATACAAGTAAAGAGGCAGAAAACAAACTCAACCAAACAAAAGCCACAGATACCCATAGTGTAGAAGCAGATGCCAGAAAGGGATTAATAAAAGACATGAAAAAAGCTCCTTCAGCCCCTCAACAGTGAATTAAAAATATCCTCTCAAAAACAAGTCAAATCCAGATAAGAAGATGAAAGCCCTTGAAATGATAGGAACAGTACTAAAAAGAAGGATATCAAAAGGGCAGGACTGGCATGAGCAACAGGCCAAATACGGGACAGCAACAGTGACATAGCAGGCCTTGAATGGCAAGTGAAAAAACAGCAGTCCAAGCAGCCATTCCAAGGTAGTCAAGACTAGAAAGGAATTCTGGTAAAATTATTTCTTGAGCAACTGGAAACAAAACACTGCCAGAAGGCATCCATTCTCTTACTTTGACTCTACAGGGGAAGACACTTCAGAAGATGACAGCACCAAAGAAAACTAAAAAATCCAAGTTACAGACAGATCTCCAGCAGCAGGTTTCTTTTCTCTTGATTGACAAAGCTTAACCCAAGAAACTCATACATTACAGGTGTTCCTTGGAGTAACTGAGGCATTTTAACAGAATTATATTCCAAAAATTATATACAGAAACATAAAAATATATACAATAATGTAAAATCAGAGAACATGCAATAACAAACACCAGCAGCAAACAGCAATATATTACATACTATTAAAGAAAAGTTTTATCATCAATAAATGTTATCCAAAGGATGCATGAAAATATAAAAAAGACAAACAACTGCTGGTATATGTTGCCCATCATTAATCTGGCAATCCTTAATCTGATTCCATCACTAATCTGGCACTAATTTCAGCTAGCACAATTTATCTTTTTAAAAATAAAAATGAGAAAACAAATGATACAAATAAGTAAATTATAATTGTAACAACACAAAACAAGCTGTAGCAAGTTCTCTGATGCCAGTGAATGAGTCTGTACATTCATATGTGCCTTATACTAATGATTACATTTATCTTTTGGGTTGTGGAAACAAAAAATTAGAAACTGCAGTAAAAATACAAATGAGAATACCATAAAATATATATTGAAAAATCATAAACGTACCAACACGAAACAAAACAAGCTGTATAAAGTAATCCGAAGCCAGTGAATGGATTTGTGTGTTCATATATACCCTACACTCACAATTGCATTTACCTTCCCCAGTTGTGAAAATAAAAAATGAGAAAATACAGAAAATCAGAAATGAGAATTGTGTAAAATATATGTTTAAAAATCATAAGCATGACAAAGCAAATCAAAACAAGCAATAACAAGTTTACAGACACCAACACATGAGTTTGTGCGTTCATATGTACCCTATGCACATCACTGCATCTATCTTTTGGGTTAAAAAAAAATACAGTGGTACCTCGAGATACGAGCGTCCTGTGATACAAGTGCTTTGAGACCCGAGGTGGAATTCGGTCAAAATTTGGCCTTGAGACCCGAGCTGTATCCCGAGATCCGAGTTGGTTCGGGGACGCCACCGCTAGTTGGCGTTCGCGGGCAGCATCAGCTGGGAGCATCCCACGAGCTCACTCGCACGCGTGACCGACAGATTTAAGTTGTGTTTGTGAGCTGTACTCGTGTTTTCGCTGTTTTTTCACGAATTAGTGAACTTTTTTACCTACCATCATGGGGCCAAAGAAAGTACGTGCAAAGGAGAGTGGTGAGAAGAAGAAGAGAATGCTGCGATAGAGGTAAAGAAAGAGAAAAATAATAGAAAAACATGGAGCGTGGGTGTACGAGGATGGATCAACTGGCCCGGGTGTATGAGCGTAGCACATCGACCATTTGTACCATCCTAAAGCAAAAGGATGCCATCAAAAGTGCAAAAACAGCTAAAGGAACTACAATTCTGTCGCAATTAAGGACAAATGTCCATGAAGAAATGGAGAAGCTGCTCTTGGTATGGTTGAAAGAGAAGGAACTAGCGTGAGATACAGTGACGGAGAGTATAATTTGCGAAAAGGCTCGCGTTATTTACGCAGATTTGAAGAAGGAAGAGGCATCAACTTCAGAAGGGGGAGCAGAAGACACGTTTAAGGCAAGTTGTGGGTGGTTCGATAATTTTAAGAAGAGAAGTGGCATTCATTCGGTGGTGAGGCATGGCGAAGCTGCGAGTGCCGATGTAAAAGGAGCTGAAAGGTACATCGTCGAGTTCGCTGAGCTTACTGAGGAGGAAGGCTACATCCCGCAACAAGTCTTTAACTGCGATGAGACGGGATTATTTTAGAAAAAAATGCCACGGGGGATGTACATCACCGAAGAGGAGACGAAGATGCCAGGCCATAAACCCATGAAGGACCGTCTGACCTTTGCATTGTGTGCAAATGCTAGTGGTGACTGTAAAGTAAAGCCACTGCTAGTCTACCATTCTGAAAATCCTCGAGCGTTCAAGTCACACAAAATTCTGAAAGAAAAACTGCACGTAATGTGGCGCGCGAATACAAGGGCATGGGTTACACGGCAGTTCTTTACAGATTGGGTAAACCTCGTCTTCGGTCCTTCAGTGAAGGAATATCTTCAAAAGAATAGCCTCCCACTGAAAGCCTTATTAATTTTGGATAATGCTCCGGCCCACCCACCTGGTCTTCAAGATGGCATTCTCGAGGAGTTCCAGTTTGTGAAAGTCCTCTACCTCCCACCCAACACGACTTCCATCCCTGCAATCAATGATCAGCAGGTCATTGCAAAATTTTAAAAAGCTTTTCACAAAGCACTTGTTCCGCCGATGCTTTGAGGTGACAGAGAACACCAAGCTTACCCTTCGAGAGTTTTGGAAAGAGCATTACAATATCGTCGTATGTTTACGTATCATTGACTCGGCATGGCAAGAGGTAACGAGACGAACCTTGAACTCGGCATGGAAAAAGCTATGGCCTGATACTGTTTCAGAGAGGGACTTCGAAGGGTTCCAACCCCAAGCAACGGTGGAGGAGATTGTGTCCCTCGGAAAGTCAATGGGTCTGGAGGTAGATGAGGGCGACGTCAACGAACTCGTCAAGGAACATGAGGAAGAACTCTCAATTGAGGAGTTGAAGGAGCTGCAGGTGATGCAACATACGAAGGCCCTGTAAGAGATTAGTAGCAGTAGCGAGGGGGAGGAAGAGCCAGAGGAAGTGATTCCTACAAGTCAAATTAAAGTTTCATTGAACAGAAATATCCAGAAAAAGTTCCGACTAGTCGTGCTTCAGCGTTATTTAATGACACTTGTTTGACTCATTTCCGGAACATTCTAAAAGGGAGGCAGAAGCAAAGCTCTTTGGATAAATTTTTGTTAAAGAGAAGCGCAAATGAAAGTGCCGAAAGTGATTCTAAAAGGCAGAAAACAAGTGCTGATTAAACTTACGTATCGCTTAGGTTAAGTTTTAAGTTTAGAGTGCATTTATTATTTTTTCAAATTTAAGTTAAGAAAAGTGCAAATTTTTATTAAAGTTAAGGAAATGCAGTTTTAATTTACATTTTAATGTTATCATTTTGTGTTCGAAAAAATGCTGTTTACATAACGGGACTAGCCCCTCCCTGCTCCCTCCTCCTCCGCCACTCGACTCCATTAGCCAGCCGCACTCGCCTGTCAGCAAGGTAAGATTACGTGTTCTTAACTTTTTGTTGTGTTACGAAACTTTGTTATTCATTGCTAAATTTTCCGTAACATTTTTACTAAAAGGGAGGCAAAAGCAAACCTCTTTCGGTAACTTACAAGAAAAGCACAAGTGAAAATGATATTGTCATGATACAATAAAGTTTGTTCATACTTACCTGACAGATATATATATAGCTGTATTCTCTGACGAACGACAGAATTTCGAAACTCCCGGCAAACGCAGTGGTCGGCTTGGTGGTTAGTACCCATTCCCGCCACTGGGAGGCGGATACCAGGAACCATTCCCATTTTCTATTCAGATTTTCTCTACCACTGTCCCCTGAGGGGAGGTGGGTGGGTACTTGATTATATATATCTGTCAGGTAAGTATGAACAAACTTTATTGTATCATGATAATATCATTTTGTTCATGACACTTACCTGCCAGATATATATAGTATAGCTGAATCCCACCATTGGAGGTGGGAAGGGACAGAATAGAAGGATTTTGGAAACAAATAACATGCAGATGATTGACATCTTGGTTCCTTACCTGCTAGCATAGCTGACTTCGTGATTACTGTCACCCAAGCCTGCTTCTGCTTAACTAGAATTTCCTGTATAGCTGGATAGTTCTAGATGATCTGTCAACGGGAGCGTGACCACAATGTGACTAGACCATATTGACCATACTGAAGACAACGAAGCATAACAAATACCACCTAACCTAGCCCAACTAAAGTTAGTCCCATAACTTTTAGGCTAATTAAAGGGAAGACCGCCTCAAGCGGCCAACCCTACAACCATAAAAACAAACCCATAATTAAAATCACACACATTCATTTTCTAAAGGATGGGGTTCGTATTGCTTCTTGTCCCCAATACTGTATCCGCGGAAATGTATGGTCCAAGCGAGTAGCAATTCTCATATGTCGCCTTCACATCTCTGAGGTAGCGTGAAGCGAACACAGAGTTGCTTCTCCAAAATGTGGCACTCAGGATATCACTGAGTGCCATATTTTTCTGAAAAGCCACCGAAGTAGCTACCGCTCTAACTTCGTGAGCATTAACTTTTAGCAGTTTAAGATCACCATCTGTGCAGGACGAATGAGCTTCCCTGATGGTGCTTCTCAAGAAGAACGCCAGTGCGTTCTTAGACATTGGTAATTCCAGCCTCTTGACCGAACACCACAGGTTGTCTGACGGGCCTCTACATTGTTTGGTCTTTTCCAGATAAAATTTGAGAGCTCTGACAGGGCACAAAACTCTCTCTGGCTCTCGTCCGACGAACTCTGATAACCCCTTGATATCAAAGCTTTTAGGCCAGGGGTTGGATGGGTTCTCGTTCTTAGCTAAGAACGAGGGGCTCAGCGAACACACCGCATTGTGTTCTCTGAAACCCACATGTTTACTCATAGCTTGAATTTCGCTAACCCTCTTAGCTGTTGCCAGAGCGGTTAGGAAAACAGCTTTTCTAGTTACATCTTTCAAAGAGGTAGCATGCATAGGCTCAAATGGGGCTGACATTAAAAACCTTAAGACAATATCCAAGTTCCAAGAGGGAATCTTGTCTCGTGGAGCTTTTGAGGTTTCAAAGGACCTCAATAGATCGTGAAGATCCTTATTATTTGATAAATCCAAGCCTCTGTGTCGGAAGACCGTTGACAGCATACTTTTGTAGCCTTTAATCGTTGACACTGAAAGTTTGTCTATATTCCTAAGATGTAGGTGGAAATCAGCAATCTGGCTCACAGAGGTCGTGGAGGAGGAAATATTTTCCCTTCTACACCAACTTCTGAAGACAGCCCACTTCGATTGGTAGACAGCTTGAGAGGATGTTCTTCTAGCATTGGCAATAGCTCTTGCCACCGATCTTGAAAAACCTCTCGCTCTGGCCAACTTTTGGATAGTCTGAATGCAGTCAGACTCAGAGCGGAGAGGTTTCTGTGATACCTCTTGAAGTGGGGCTGTCTGAGTAGATCGATTTTTTCTGGAAGTGTCCTTGGGAAATCTACCAGAAATGACATGGCCTCTGTGAACCAGTCGCTTGCAGGCCAAAAGGGGGCGATCAACGTCATTCTTGCTCCTTCCGACGCCGCAAACTTCCTTATTACCTCTCCCAGGAGTTTGAATGGAGGAAAGGCGTAGAGATCCATCCCTTTCCAATTCCAAAGCATGGCGTCTATTGCTATTGCTCCTGGGTCCAGATCCGGAGAGCAGTAAATAGGAAGCCTCTTCGTTTTCGCTGTCGCGAAGAGGTCTACCAGTGGACGTCCCCAAAGTTTCCATAACTCTTTGCAAATCTCTGGATGGAGAGTCCATTCGTGAAGCATTTGATGTTGACTGCTGAGAAGATCTGCACGAACGTTCTGTTGTCCTGAAACGAATCTCGTTAGAATCGTTATATTTCTTATTTTCGCCCAAAGTAAGATTTCCCTCGTTATCCTGAACAGGGACCGAGATAGAGTTCCTCCCTGTTTTTTTGATATACGCGAGCGCCGTGGTGTTGTCCGAGTTGACTTGTACAATTCGTCCCACAATCCTCGACTCGAAGCATTGAAGTGCCAATCGAATCGCTTCTAGCTCCTTGAGGTTTATGTGCCAAGACCTCTGTTCCCCTCTCCAGAGGCCTGACACCTCCTCCTCCTCCAGTGTTGCTCCCCAGCCCGTCATGGACGCGTCTGAGAACAACACTAGGTCTGGGCTCAGAACTTTGAGGGACATCCCTTCCGATAGCTTGACGGGATCGGACCACCACTTCAAATGCTCTTTGATCAACTGAGGGATTCTCAAAATCTCGTCTAGGTCTTTCTTGTTCTTCCAGTTGTCTGCTAGGAAAAACTGAAGCTGTCTGAGGTGCAGCCTTCCCAGAGAAACAAATTTCTCCAGCGAGGAAATGGTCCCCGGTAGACTCATCCATTCCCTCGCCAAGCATATTTCCTTCTCCAAGAAGACCGATACTTTCTCTAAGCATTTTAGCTGACGTTCTATGGATGGAAATGCTTGAAAAGCCACTGAATCCATCTGAATCCCCAGATACACGATGGACTGTGTGGGAATCAGATGGGACTTCTCGAAGTTGACCTGAAGACCTAGGTCCTTCGTCAGCTGTAATGTCGTGTGCAGGTCCTCCAGGCACTTTTCCTTCGACGTGGACTGGATCAGCCAATCGTCTAAGTAGAGTGAGACTCTTATCTTCGAGAGATGGAGCCATCTTGCTACATTTCGCATTAGAAGCGTGAATATCATAGGGGCTGTACTCAGCCCGAAACAGAGAGCTCTGAATTGGAAGACCTGTCCTTTCAAGACGAATCTGAGGAACTTCCTGGACCGAGGGTGGATCAGAACATGGAAATAGGCGTCTTGGAGATCCAAGGACACCATCCAATCTCCTGGTCTCAGGGATGCTAAAACAGACTGTGCAGTTTCCATCTTGAATTTTATTTTCCTTACGAAAAGATTCAGCCTGCTTACGTCTAGGACAGGTCTCCATCCTCCCGAGTGCTTCGGAACCAGGAAAAGCCTGTTGTAGAAGCCTGGTGAGTTCCGTGATACAACTCTTTCTACTGCTCTCTTTTCCAACATTTGATCCAAAAGGTCTAACAAGATCTGTTGCTTCGAATTCTGATAAGAGGACGAAAGGTCTATTGGCTCTATGCTTAATGGAGGTTTTGATAGAAACGGGATCTTGTAACCTTTCTCGATCACTTCG
Source organism: Macrobrachium nipponense (assembly GCF_015104395.2). Taxonomy (NCBI): domain Eukaryota; kingdom Metazoa; phylum Arthropoda; class Malacostraca; order Decapoda; family Palaemonidae; genus Macrobrachium; species Macrobrachium nipponense. The sequence continues at coordinate 30,511,030 of NC_061094.1, read as the reverse complement.
AGTGACCAAGAGTTCGCCCCTCTTATCCTCCATGCTTCTGCGAAAAGAGCGAGTCTCGCCCCGACTGGTGCCTGGAGGGCCGAAAAGTCATTTCTTTCCCCTGGTTTTTGAGGGGGCTCTGCCCCTAGTGAAACTTCTCCCTCGAGCAGAGGCTCTCGAGGAGGCTCTTCCATGAAAGGGCTTATAATTCTTCCTAGAAGCTTGCATGGTTCGTGAAGATGTCTGATCAGTAGGACGTTTCGAAGACCGAGACAATAAGTCCTGCGTTGCTCTTTCTTGGAGATTCACTGACAAATCCTTTACCATCGATTGAGGAAAAAGATGAGCAGAAAAGGGAGCGAACAACAATTCTGCTTTTTGCGCAGGCGACACTGACTTAGCTGTGAAGCTACAGAAAAGTGCGCGTTTCTTCAGGAATCCCGACGTAAAATGTGATGCCAGTTCATCGGAGCCATCCCTTACTGCCCTGTCCATACATGACAAAATACTCGCTAAGTCCTCTAATGAAATAGAATCTGGGCTTCTAGACTGCACATCCAAGACGCCCAAACACCAATCTAGAAAGTTAAAAACTTCTTGAGTTTTGTAAAGGCCTTTGAGATGGTGATCTATCTCTGACATTGTCCAAGAAACTTTTGCTGATGCCAGGTAAGATCTTCTAGGCGCCTCCACTAAGTTGGCGAAATCACCTTGTGCAGAAGAAAGGACTCTTAAACCTGCTTCTTCTTCTGTCTCATACCACTTCCCTGATCTTCCACTAAGCTTTGTGGGGGGAAGTGCAAAAGAAGTCTTGCCCTTCATCTTTTTGGATTCCATCCAATCGTGGATTCTTTTAAAAGCCCTTTTAGTTGAGAGTGAAGTGGCCATTTTAACAAAATTTGGAGTCTTCCTTGCCTTCGAAGAGGTTAGCTGCGAAGGTGGAGAGAGAGGAACTGGAGCTCGAAACTTCTCGGGAAACAAATCTTTTAAAAGGCGAGTTAAAGTCTTATAATCCACAGAGGATGAGGTTGTAGGATCCTCCTCCTCTTCTGAGACAGGCTCACTTGACGATTTCTCTTCTAAGGGAGACGCAGGCTTATCCTGAATTGAGCGAGAAGAAACCGAAGTTTCACCTCCCTTTCGAAACGTAGGTCTTGCACTTGAAATAAATTTTGAAGAGGAGAGCCGGCTATGTTCTCCTAACCTTGACTTTCTCTCCGAATTTTCCAAACTAACGTCATACGATTTCTCCTGGCGAGCACCCATATTGTAGTTTCTACTACCTTGAAGCATAGGGCGCTTATCCTTCTGACTAGTGACCTGTTCTCTTCTTCCCACGGTGACTCTATGCATCGGACGCCTAACATCCTCAAAAGCGTCCTCATTTGCGTCCTGGAAAGCGTCCTGATATGAAGGACGACGAGCATCCTTATTAGCACTACGCCTCGCGTCCTCAAAAGCGTCCTCATTTGCGTCCTGACGTAATGGACGTCGTGTAAATGCTCCTTTAATACGGTCTTGAGTTGTAAGAAGCCTTGCATCCTCAGAAGTGTCCTCATATCTTTCTTCTGAAGTAACATTGTGAGTTTCAAGTCTATCCAGCCGACGTTTACGACACCGAGCGTCCCGAGAAGCGTCCTTACGAGCGTCCTGATGAGTAAGGCGTTTCTTCTGTCGAATACTCTCTTCCTGCAAGCCAAGATTAATTCCTTCCAATTCTACTTCCGAGCGATCCTTCTGAACGTTCTTCGACTCTTGGAAAAGACGACGGCCGCCTGTGCGACATCTAATGTCCTTTTCTCTTCCGCCAATACTTCTAGAGACTCTATCAGTAGGACTGCTTGCGTGTTCCTGAATGAGTCGATGAGGTCTAGAAGGCGACGAATCAGAAGAGGACGAAGAACGAAGAGAAGCCGAAGGAGAACGTCTAGATTTCTTGACGGGTAGCCATAGATCTTTTTTACGACTACGCGATCTTTCTTCTTTCTTGGCGAAAAACGCATCCAACTGCTGTCGAATCGCTACGAGGGCCTTTTTTGATGGTGAAGAACCATATGATGGAATGATCCCTTGAGAAGAAGATGGGCGAGGGCGAGGGGACGCCTTCTTCCTTCTCTCCGGACTCGAATCAGGACGCTCAGAAAGCGTCCTGAATCTCTTATGTGGGATACTGTCTTCGAAGTCTTCCGGGGAAGACCGAAGCGTAAATCGAAGCAGAGAACGCTCTTGATCTCCCGATGAAAGTCCTCTTCAGTAAGACCTTTCCTAAGAGGGCGAGAAAGACGATGGCCACCAGTGCGACGTCTTACGTCTTCCTTACCACTCTCAATTGGAGAGGCTGCGTCCTCTTCCGTAAGACCTTTCCTAGGAGGGCGAGAAAGACGATGGCCGCCAGTGCGACATCTTACGTCTTCCTTACCACTCTCAATTGGAGAGGCTGCATCCTCTTCCGTAAGACCTTTCCTAAGAGGGCGAGAAAGACGATGGCCGCTAGTGCGACGTCTTACGTCTTCCTTACCACTCTCAATTGGAGAGACCTTCCGAGATTCCCACCCACGATAAGGTGAGGACGTCTCGGAGGAAGAGAAGCATTCCTTCAAGATTCGAGCTTGCGCACGATCTTTGGCAGCCTGGGATGCGTCTTCAGGAAGGGACGCCAGACTGGTGTTTAATTCCCGTAACCCTCCTTCGGCCTTCGACATGTCCATTCCCTGTGTTCTGGGAGTCCGACAGAGGTCTCAACCTGGAGGCATTATAGGACCAATCTGACGCCCCCTCCACATCACTAGGGGCACCAACATTATCACAACAGGTGAAATTACAGGGTTATGGGTAACATTTTCTACAGTTATGTTAGATTGAGCAACTTTATCCCTTTGACTTTTGACAGAAGCACTCCTGGAGGAAGACCTCCTAATTCTGTCACGCTCAAGTCTACGAATGTAAGATTCATACGCCTTCCATTCGACATTAGTTAACACTTCACATTCTTTGCACCTATCATCCAACAAGCAAACATGCCCTCTACAACTCACACACACCGTGTGAGGATCTACCGAGGCTTTTGGTAGCCTCACCTTACATTCTTCTACACCACACACTCTGAAACTAGTAGAACTAGATCCAGACATCTCAATTCTAAGAAAAATCAAAAGCAAAATCAAAATCCAAACCACAATAGCGTATGCCAAATCACTAAGCCAAGTCCGAAACCAAAAGACAATCCAAATACTCAAGTGACAAATGGGGTTTTCAAAATCCTAGGCGGAGGTCTGTAAACAGTTGTTTACCGACCAGCGACAGAGAAAAATCTGAATAGAAAATGGGAATGGTTCCTGGTATCCGCCTCCCAGCGGCGGGAATGGGTACTAACCACCTAGCCGACCACTGCGTTTGCCGGGAGTTTCGAAATTCTGTCGGTCGTCAGAGAATACAGCTATATATATATATCTGGCAGGTAAGTGTCATGAACAAACTGCTGTTTTAGTTTACATTTTAATGTTCATTTTTCATTTTCTGTTAGGAAAATTCCTGTTTACGTAACGGGACTAATGTAGCCGTCCAGCCCTCCCCCTCCGTCACTCGCCTCCCTCAGCCACCCGCACACAACTGTCACCAAGGTTAGATTAAATTAACTTTTTCTTTTCTTTATTTTACTTTAATTCTATTCATTACTTTAAATATATTACGTACTGTATAATTTTTTTGTACTATATTTCTACATTTATATGTGTTTTCTTCATTATTTACGATGGTTTGGGGGGTATATTTCATAGGTCTGGAACGGATTAAATACATTTCAGTTAATTTAAATGGGAAAAATTTATTTGAGATACGAGTTTTTCGAGTTCCGAGCCCGGTTCCGGAACGAATTAATCTCGTATCTCAAGGTACCACTGTATACATTAAAAATACAAATGACAATAGCATAAAACATATGAAAAAATTCCAAGATAAAGAAAATGCGAATCCTGACAGTTCTTCACCTCAAGACATGTAAATGTGCTTAGTCGCAAATTCCAGCTCTTCACTTTGGAAGCAGCAGTGATAAACTTTGTTGTGTAAGTAAACAAAATTACCTTTATCATTTATTTTGTCATGGTTCATTGAAATCTCACTTGATTTTCATTTAATGTTTTTTTTTTTCCATATTAACCCTTAAACGACGATTGGACGTATTAAACGTTGACGAAAATTGTCTGTTGGGTGCTGAATTGACGTACGAAACATCGACGCAAAAGTTTTTCTTTTAAATTTGCGGAAAAATAGTTATAGGCCTACTTGGCGAAAACTTTCCAATCACGCACCTTGAGGGATGCTGAGAGTTCACGGATCAAGCTGTTGTTTTGTTTACAATCGTTACCCAGGCGCGCAAGCACAAATTTCTTTCTTCTCGCACTAAAAAGCATCAGCGACAAATCTCAGAAATTATTTTGTCACTTTGACATAATTTTTGCACCATTTTATATTAGCCATTACAGTTTTATATATGAAAATGTGTGCAGTTTCATGTAGAATACAACAAAAAACAACCCATGGTTGTAGCTTTTATCAGTTTTGAAATATTTTCATATAAATAATGATAAATACAAAAAATTCGACCTTCGGTCAACTTTTTCTCGACCGAAATGGTCAAAAACCACAATTCTAAGCTAAAACTCTTACATTCTAGTAATACTCAATTATTTAACTTCATTTTGCAATAGATTGGAAGTCTCTAGTGCAATATTTTGATTTATGGTGAATTTTAGAAACAAACTTTTTCCTACGTCCACGCAGTAACTGCCAAAAAATCAGAAATTTATTCATCCAATTGTCGTAATGTTTGCACCGTTTTATATTAGCCATTACATAAAGTTTTATATATGAAAATGTGCGCAATTTCATGTAGAATACAACAAAAAACAACCCATGGTTGTAGCTTTTATCAGTTTTGAAATATTTTTTATATAAATAACGATGTGCCAAAATATCAACCTTTGGTCAACTTTGACTCGACCGAAATGGTTGAAAAACATAATTGTAAGCTGAAACTCTTACATTCTAGTAATATTCAACCATTTACCTTTATTTTGCAACAAATTGGAAGGGTCTAGCACAATATTTCAATTTATGGTGAATTTATGAAAAAAAAAATTTTTCCTTACGTCAGCGCGATAACTTCCGAAAAAATCATGAATTATTTCCTTCGATTGTCGTAATATTTGCACCGTTTTAAATTAGCCGTTACATAAAGTTTTATATATGAAAATGTGCGCAATTTCATGTAGAATACAACAAAAAACTACCCATGGTTGTAGCTTTTATCAGTTTTGGAATATTTTCATATAAATAACGATAAGTGTCAAAATTTCAACCTTCGGTCAACTTTGACTCAACTGAAATGGTAAAAAAACGCAATTGTAAGCTAAAACTATTACATTCTAGTAATATTCAATCATTTACCTTTATTTTGCAACAAATTTGAAGTCTCTAGCACAATATTTCGATTTATGGTGAATTTATGAAAAAACTTTTTCCTTATGTCCACGCGGTAACACTTCCGAAAAAATCTTACATTTTTTCATCCGATTGTCGTAATGTTTGCACCATTTTATATTAGCCGTTACATAAAGTTTTATATATGAAAATGTGCACAATTTCATGTAGAATACAACATTAAACAACCAATGATTGTAGCTTTTATCAGTTTTGGAATATTTTCATATAAATAACGATAAATACAAAAAATTCAACCTTCGGTCAACTTTAACTCTTTTACTTACAGTCTAGTAGTCTAGTAATATTCAATCAATTACCTTCATTTTGCAACAAACGGGAAGTCTCTAGCACAATATTTCAATTATGGTGAATTTTTGAACAAACTTTTTTTTGCGTCCGTGCGTTACGAATTCATGCATCATCATATTGTGATAATATTTTCTCTTTGGTTGTTTTACAATTTGTTATATAACGAAATCATTGCAATTTAGTGTACAATACAACGAAAAAATAATTAACTCATTAGCTTTAACCGTTTTGCTCACAGCACGATTTGTATGCAATTATATATGAAATTTTTTTTTTGTGCTGTCATATATTCCAATATTTATATATGATAATGATATTTTTTTCATTTCTGATGGTTGCATACTAAACTTCAGGCAATGACAAAAAAAGGAGCCAAAACTGAACTCTTAATCTTGAAAATTAAGCGTGCTGTGACTTTTTGAAAAAAAACTTTTTTTCCGGTTCGGCGCTCACTCGCGAACGCTGCCGGCATACGGGATACACTTTCGGAAATACCAGCTCGCCGTTTAAGGGTTAGCCAACTTGTACTGATTTACTGGGTATTTTAATGGTAGGATGAGGTGGTTAACTGTTATGTTAAGTATATTCTGACCAAATTACTCTGTAATCCAGCAAAATCACTAATCCAACACCCTGCATGTCCCAATGAAGCTGGATTACTGGTGGTTCACCTGTACTAATACATAAACAGGAGAGAATGAAAGGACTTTAAACAAACAGAAAATAAACTCAAACATAATGAATACATCTGTCACCATCTACTAATGACTGTCACTGGTTGATTTTCCAGATAATCTTCCTCTTCCAACTTCAAGACTTCAGAAGCCATTTGCCTTGGAAGTCTGACACTGCAAATCAAGGCTACTTTACATGCATACCTACTATTCTTGTTTAATGTAATAACACACAAGAATGATGGTGTCAGGAGGCTGAATTACACCACAATAAAAGGAGAAAAATGAAATACAAAATTATCATAGACATGCATAAACATGAAATTTGGAAATTACATACACAGACAGTATTCATTATTCACTAAAGTCCTAAAAGGGAGTGTAAGCTAAGTTGGGTGAGGGAATTCTCTTACTTGGATTGCTTCTGCCACCTACCTTCTAACAGTTTACTTGTATAGCACATTTTAAAGTGAATAACTATCATATCACTTTGGTTCATTAATATGGCTTTGTGAAAAAAGCTACCATTGCATGAGCATAAAACAATATACAGACAAACCTTGATATCCTTCAGTTACTGTTGGTCAAACTTACCATTCAGCATGAAGAGAATCTGCCAATTTCTGATCATTCCCAAAAAGTCCAGTCTGGGATGATATCTTAACATTGTCTCTTGGAAAAAGCTGAAGCCATGGAAGATTTGGGTGTTGCCAAATTAAACAACATTGATAAAATTTAGCATTCGCAGAAGTATCAAGAGTGCGATCCTCATTTTCTTCAGATGCTGAACTGAGACAACGAACAAAGCCTGTTGTACCCGATGCTTCTTCCGATGTCTACAGAGAAGAAAACACTTTCTTAAAAATGGTACTTAAAATACAGGTTTTAATATGGTAGTGGATCTTATAAAAACAGGTTTTAATATTGTAGTGGACCTTATAAAAACAGGTTACAATATTGTAGTGGATCTCATAAAAACAACTTCTATACCAATTATACTGAACAAGCCCTACTTCAAAAGGCCATATTCTAAACTCATACTGTTCAGAAATTACTATTGTAGGCTACCAAGACTTAACCCATAATACAAAAGTATATAAATAAATGGATGGGTAAAAGTTTGCTCGATTATTTCCCCAACAAGAGGCTTCTTTGGGAGAGTTTTAGAATTACTATAATTACCATGGGTAACAGTGAAAAAAGGATTTTGACGTAAGGAAAAAATCTATTTCTGGGCGATTGGCTCGTGTCGCTTGCGCGAAATATCCTTTAATCTTCATATTTCTAGGGTAAATGTTACTAACACATACCAGAGAATAAATAAAATTAAAGAAAAAGGTCAGTATTGACTGACTCGCTCACCCTCTAGGAGGGTGTCGGTATGAACACTAGGCGAGTGAGACCACTACCACGAGCCAAATGCCAATAGAAATCTCCCACTACAAAACCCTCCAAGAGGGGAGCCGTCCCACAGAGGGAGCAGCTCGTACTACTACTACACCATCCCACGCTTGCGACTGCTGCGCCTCTAGTGGCCATCCTTTTCAGTTAGCACTCACGAGGCACATGACTTATTTTCTAAGACAATTTGTATTTTTCATAGCTGCAAACAACAGGATAATTTCTAGCGCCTAGGTGGACCTGGTTAAATTGCAGATGAAATCAGGGAATCTTGTGAGATCTGGCAACACGTGCGTATAGTGGGTGAAGAGTAGTCAAGGACCATACGTCTACACCACAGAGTCAGTCTTTTCTTAACCGCCTGGCCGAGAGTTGTGGTTGACCTCTCTCGGCCTTTAGTGTGTGTGTGTGTGTGTGTGTGTGTGTGTGTGTGTGTGTGTGTGTGTGTGTGTGTGTGTGTGTGTGTGTGTGTGCTGTTATTATGGCTTCTTCTGCTCCATCTCAGCCTCATCAATGTGTGCGCCCCGGAACTCCAGGTTTTCCGTGATCTTGTTTTTTGGCTTCGGCAGTGGGTGTCGCTGTAACGTTTGTACAATAGCAAATCCCTGCACGGAATGCCATGCGTGGCCTAGAGAGCAGAAGAAGTAACTTAATGGTAAGAGGGAGCATCGTAGGGTTTCTACTCTTCCTTCGTGGGAGGGCTTTTCTTCTCCTCTTCCCAATGCTTCATCTCCTGCTGCTGCACACCCCATACTAGTGTTGTGCCTTTGTCCCCTTCCTTTATCACCCGCCGGTGACCAGAACTTCAGTCTCCACTGCAGAGAGCGAGTGTGGAGACGCCCATGAGGGACCAGCTTTTCAAGGGATAACAAGATACAGTGGAGAACCTGCCACTGGAAGGCTGGCTGCTCGACCTGAGCAAGGAAGGATCAAGCCACTGTCGTGAGCTTCTGAATCTCTGGTCCGACGGAAAAACCCTCAACACTGCCGTATCTACTATCACCATAACCAGGTAAAGAATCCTCTGACTGGGGAGCAGATTGGACTTCTCCATGTTTATGACGATGCCTAGGTTCCAACAAAACTGGAGAAGACAGTCCCAGTCCCATACTAACTTCTCTCTTGAACTTGCTAAAACCAGCTAGTCTTCGAGGTATCTCAGCATGGGCCCATGTTGAAATCCAGGGTAAAGTCCCTTGTGAACACTTGAGGGTCTGCAGTCAAACCAAAGCAAAGGACCTTGAACTGGAACACTTGCTCTCCAAGGCTAAAGCAAGGAATCTCCAGAACGAAGGGTGAATCAGGATCTGGAAGTAAGTGTACTTCAAGTCAATTGACAGCATGAAGTCATTCTGCCTTACTGCTGCCAAAACTGTTCAGGGCATCTACATTCTGAACCACGTCTTCCTGATGAAGAGGTTCAGCATTGAAAGAATTATAACTGGTCTCCAATTACCTGTAGTCTTTGGAACCAGAAAGATCTGACAGTAAAACCCCAGTGAGGGATGATGAACTTCCTCCATTGCGCCCTTGTCCAATATCTTCGACACTTCCTCCTTAAGAGTTAAGTGCTTCATAGAGCACCGAGCATAAGTCAGGTTAAGGAGGGGACGATCCAAGAGAGGGGGAGGGAAGTCAAAATGTAGTAGATACTAAACCTGAAGGACATCTACTAACCACTTCTCTGCTCAGTAGTATTACCATTTGGCCCAATGGCCCACCAGGTATCCCTCTGGGTAGGGAGTGGCATCCCCTCTATTGACAACCCACTCTCCCTCTTCCCCTAACCCACTTTCCTGGTTGGAGGAACAGGACCAAAGGGACGCTGCTGGTGCTTTGACTTAGATGGAGCCTTAGGTTGAGGAGTCCTTACAGAAATTCACCACCTGGCAGACTTCCTTGGAGGAGACCTCCTACTCTGCCTTGTAGGAGGAGGAGGGCGAGAACAAGCCTCCGACTTCGAGACTGCCTGCTGAACAAGCCTGTCCTTGGTATCAGCACGCCATCAGTCTATCACATATTCCAGCTGCATCCTAGGAAAGAGCTGTGATTCCAGGAGGTCCCCATTCCGAAGAGATGACAAGGACTCAGGTTCCACTGAACTTGTCACCTTCAACAGGGAAGCATCCCTCCTACTCAGGAGTAGGTTGGCATACAAATTAGCACTAAGATGGCCCAGGTAAGAAATGGATTTAGCGCCAGACTGAAGCAGCCTGATGAAGGAAGGAGAGCTGACAGAACTACTTCATGACGATACGACATTATTCTGGCCACTGCAGACGATCAAGTCCAACCACAACACAATCTGGAAGGCAGAAGAAGCAGTCAACTCCAAAGCTGAGGCCTCTTGAAAGGACAATGAAGGGCCCTCAGCCCTTACCTGATCCAGAGTTAAGCCAGGCTTTAAATGGAACAAGTTCGAATGATCACTACAAGCCATCAGCTGAACTACTTCGTTGAGTAGTACGTCCTGTGCCACATAAGAGGTGGGGGAGAAGCTTAAACGAACTATTGAATGCAGGGAGCTATCCTGCCCCAAGACCAGAGCGTTAACATGCTACAAAATTGATTGAGCATCATCCGGACATGGAAGCTCAAACAATGCTTTGGCATCCTGTCTCAAGCCAAACAAGGCAGACGATCAAGTCCAACCACAACACAATCTGGAAGGCAGAAGAAGCAGTCAACTCCAAAGTTGAGGCCTCTTGAAAGGACAATGAAGGGCCCTCAGCCCTTACCTGATCCAGAGTTAAGCCAGGCTTTAAATGGAACAAGTTCGAATGATCACTACAAGCCATCAGCTGAACTACATTCGTTGAGTAGTACGTCCTGTGCCACATAAGAGGTGGGGGAGAAGCTTAAACGACCTATTGAATGCAGGGAGCTATCCTGCCCCAAGACCAGAGCGTTAACATGCTACAAAATTGATTGAGCATCATCCGGACATGGAAGCTCAAACAATGCTTTGGCATCCTGTCTCAAGCCAAACAAGGCCTCTATGCCTGTATGGGTCATAGAAGACGGAGCCTGTGTCCTCCCAGCAAGATTACTGAACTTACGAATGAGATCAATAACCTTTGAGAATGATGACAGAAACTCTTGACTCTCCCCCTCTCCAGATCCAGCACAGGAGACCGATGACATTATGAAGACGGCTGAGAAAGATCTCCATCCCTCCTGGTGGCCACTGGAGAACCTTTCCTCGGAGTCTGGACGACACCCCTTCCACCAGAAGGACTACACCTGCAGTGGACAACAAACAACCTCGTGCACAAAGACCCACGTGCAAGGTCATGTGACGAACCACGTACACGGTCGTGCGATGGAGCACATACATGGTCCAGAGAAGACAACCTACAAAGGGGAGAACGTCCTGGAGAAGGAGACTACACTCACCTCAAAGACCCATGATCCTTGACCCTAGAAGGCAAACAACACAAGTAGGAACTACTCAGAGAACGAGAACAAGAGAGCCTAGGCCTTTAGGACACCGGAAAAAGGCGGTCCTTTCCATCACGCAGATACGTCCACGGCCGACAAGTTTCACATCCACAACCCACAACAGCCTCACATCTAACACTAGCACGTCCATGGGGAAGATGAACAGGTGAAGAAGCTGCAACCAGAAGGGAACCAACTTCCACCTCTTAATCGAAGCCTTCTCATCCTTGGACTCCTGGACACAAGTGTTGATGGGTCCTAGTCTTCTTGATTGAATCCATGATAATATATCTTTCCACACTTCATATTAGGGAATCATACATTTTTAATATCTTACGTATTTTGTCAGTCTAGACCACTAAATAACAAAAGGCAAACAGCAATGGATAGTTAAGTAATTCTCCCCAACATCCCATTTCTGTGTAAAATGATAAATTGGTTAGAGGAATCCATGATGAAACCACAAAACACACACAGACACCCAAAGTACACAAAAGCAAGGAAGGAATCACGGGCTTAGCAAAAACCTGCTTGGGAGGAGGAGAGCCAAAGTGAACATCCACTCTCCCAGGCAGTTGAAGAAAGACTAAATACATTGCTGGGTTCAAGCATGGCCTCTGACTCGCTTCCACCTCATCTACATATTAGATGCTAGATGCCACAGATTCCTTGCATATACAATTTTTTATTTTTTTAACTGGTTTCCAGCTGGTGCCAGAAGATTTATCCTAATGTTAAGACCGAAGGTTTATTCTGCAAATGAACATATATGATTTATATTCATGAAACACAATCTTCAAAAAACATCAAGAAACTTTTTATTTTACTTCTGCAATAACACTTTTTAAGATATATGGAAGACTTGAGAGCAGAGCTCTAACTAGTAGCTGAAACACAATGGAATCTTTGCTCTACATGCCGCCAGAGGAAAGGTTTGCTTAATATTTCCACTTCATCACTATCTGAATTTCTACTCACTCACATCCTAAAAGAAGTCTGCCTTCTAAATCGGTTAGTCTCATCAGCAAAGATAAGGTCAGCCATTTAAGTTAGCAAAGTCTTACTACATGAGATAACGTTTATTTACAGGCAGTCCCCACTTATCAGATGCATTGGTTAAAGGCATTTCGGTTTCATGAAACTTGGCTAACAACATTGTTAACCAGAATTTCAGTAGGCAGTTTATCGACGGTGGTAAACGGTTTATCAGTAATTATGGCATTGTATAGGTAGTTTATTACCATAATTACTGTGGTTCCGGTTATCAATAATTTTCAGTTAACAGCACTTGGCCAGGAATGGAAACCCTGCTGTTAACTAGGGCCTGCCTGCATTTATATACAACCAACAATGTGATTCTGATTCTTTGCACCAAATAGCAAGATACTGTTCACAGTGAGTCTTGCAGGGCAGCTTCTGCTAAAAAGACCAGCTTCTGAACTCAACTTCTGCTATTCTGAGGTTTTTGTATGCAGCTATTGATAGGGATGAACTAAGGGCAGGCCTCTTATTAAAGATACCCACCATTGTGGCTATGTTAGTGAGCTTATTGCTTAGCTCCTTTACCTATGTCTCACAAACAAATCAAGCCGAGAGATCAGCGATCTCAAACATCTGTAAGAGAGACAGCTCAAGAGGTCCTTGAAATCAATGTCCCTTTTCTTCATGACTTCATTTGACAAGGTACAAAGCAAACATATGTGGAGGATAAGGCCATTCCCAGCAAGCAAACCATTCTTCTTACCTTCACAAACACATGTTGAAGGTATCTTCTCTGACAATAGGGCTGTGTAGCCGTAGGAATCTTCCTTTACCTCTCTCCAATCTAGGAATAATACACAGTATGGTGCAGAATTTTAAGATACCCCTGATGGATACAGACGGATGTTACTTCACCTCTCAGATATGGGAAACTACTTGAAGAACAAGCTGGTGGTCATGCTATGCCCCTTTATTACAATTTCAAGAAACAGTCTCTTGGGAATGAGCTTGTTGATGGTTTCATGGATCTCTGTTCTGCAACCATCTTCGGATTCAGTCAGTAAAACCTGACTCTGTGGCCTGGTTACCAAAGTCAAGAGGATATAACACTGCTATTTATTCTCGGGGTCTCTTGTCTGTATCTTGGGCCCTTCCAATCTTAGCTAAAGTCCCAGCTTCAAAAGTACAAGGTTGAGGGACAATCTGGCCTTACCACCTTCTGATTTTGGAGGATGTGACAGGCAGGGGACATTCAAGGAGTTATCTTTTCAATCCACACCGTAGCTAAATATTTGGAGTGGAACTGGAGACAGGACACTGATCAGTGCCTCACACTGAGACCAGACCCATAATAGAATTCACAGAGAGAATGACTTTTGTCTTGTAGACAAACATACAGAGAATTGTGAATAGACCAACCACTTTCCCTGGAACTCAGTCCCTGAAATAGTGTAAGACCAGAGTCTCTTACATGAGAAGGAACACCCAAGAGGAACTCCCAGATCACAGAAAACCCATAAGCTGAAAAATCTATGGTACAATATGGACTTGAAGGCTGATATTTGGTTGAAGCCAAAAGACATCAAGGAGAATTCCTAGTTCATCCTTTGGCTGATCAAAGAAAATTTTAGCAATCAGCATATCTGTACAAAGAATCAACAATTATTCCATTAGAATAAAAAAAAACAGACAGAAATGACAAATGTTTTAATCAATTTCTATTTTTCATAGTTAACCAACCTTCGGTCTTAACAATAGGATAAATCTCTTCATGCCAGCTGGAAACCGGTTAAAACAATAAAAAAATTGTAAGGTAAGGAATCTGTGAGATCTAGCAACTTATGCATATACAAGGTGAAGTTGGTCATCAACCACGCATAGCATCTCGTGACAGAAATTTAATTCATGCATATCCATGATCATCATCCCAGTATCTTAGGAAGAGTGCTAAGACTCCCCAGGGTAACTCTTGAGGAATTAGGATAGTCAACAGTCCAGGGAAGTGTGGAATCTGCTTTTCATAATTCTTCAGAAGTACTACAAGCATGGAAAAGGTCAGGGTCAGTCCCCCACCTCTTCTGAGAAGACTGCGCAGGCAACCAGTTACCTTGCTGCCCGTCTTCAATGAATGATTAGCTCTTGCTGAATACATATATATAAGTTACAGGGAATATGTGAAATCTAGGGATTTCACAAAATCCCCAGGGCATATGTAAAATAACCAATTCGCATAGGAACATTTGATCCCAGAGGGCTAGTACTAAACACAGTGAGACCGATTCATCTACACTGTTTTGCTGTGTTTGGTACTAGTTCCTTGGGGCTCAAATGTGTTTCGCCGTATTTAGTACTAGGCCCTGGGGGATCAAATGCACTTAGGGACATTTGATCCCCCACAGGCTAGTACTAAACAAGGTGAAACAGAGTAGATGAATCACTATTACCATGTTTAGTACTAACCCTCAGGGTTCAAATGTTCCTAAGTGAATTGGTTATTCTACATATTCCCTAGGGATTTTAAGAAATCCCTGATTTTACATATTCCCTAGGGATTTTAAGAAATCCCTGATTTCACATATTCCCTGTAACATATATACATATAAAAGATGGTTTTCATTCCTGTAGAAACAAACTAAAATCATTGTTATAAAATCTCTGACATTATAAACAATAACAAACACAAAACAAAAATAGTAAATATTATAATGGTTAGCTTCACAACACGACTGAGGACCATGATTGCACTCAAAAGTTGAGTGTCTTGACTTAACAGTAACCAAAGAAAAAGTTCTAAGTTACCATTGGTGTATGGGTTGTAGCCCACTGCCAATTAAATACCTAATTACAAAGCTTTTCTCTAACAGATAAAGGTTTGTGTTCTCATTGAATCACACATGTTTTGTACATATTATGAAAAGGTTTTCTGCGGTTTATTCTTGATGTGAACATAAAATGTCATGATTAATTATTAATTTACAATATTCTTTGTAATTATTGGAAAAATAAGTTTATATTAATAATAAAGGTGGCAGTTTCTTGCTGGCCGACAAATATCAGTTTCCTCATATATTTACGATGACATAATCAAGAATTTGAATGAGATATTAAATCCTCTTAAACAAACCTTGAAATTATGTTTCCATGGAAGAGGCTTGAGAGATCTGAAACGAATTTTTGTCTTCAAACTCCAGTCAACAACTAACTTATGTGTCCAAGTTTGTTTTGATGCGCCATCATCCTGGAAAAACAAAGCAAACACTCCATTGTCGTGCAGAATACATTCATCTTCCCTCAGAAGAAAATGACTGTGCAGAGTTAAATTCCTAAATTGTTAATATTGCATCAAACAACTGTAAAATTAGATCTTATATTACTTAAAATTCATAAATAATGGATAAACTAGCTGTTACAAAGTCATCCCATGCACAGTTTAGCTTTAATGTACAGGAATTAAGGTGAATTTTTTTTTCTTACTCATGATTATTTTTATGAATTCTAATTAATATCCACTCATATAAGGTACAAATTTTCTTACTAAAGCCTTGTGAAAAAACTCAGCTTTATCTATAGCACTGTGCTGTATTGATATAAATATTATAATTTATATTGTACACTGACACAATTACTTTTTACGGAATTCATACCATTGTAAAAATCCACTCAAATTTTACATATAATGCACAGCTGCCTTTATGCAATCAAATAATATTCTGAGAATTAAGCAACTGACAAGGTTTAACATTCATTAATTTTTTCAATGACTATCAAGCATAATGGTGTCTGTACAGTATGTATGTATGTATGTATGTATGTATGTATGTATGTATATATATATATATCTATAATATATATATAATATATATATATATATATATATATATATATATATATATATACTATATATATATATCATATATATATATATATATATAATATAATATATATATATAATAGACATATATTAATATACATATATATAATATATATAATATTATATGTATATATAAATACTATATATAATATATTATATATATATAATATCTATATATATATATATTATATATATATATTAAATATATATATTTTTTTTTTACAGGCAGTTCCCCGGGTTACGATGGGTTCGGCTTACGACGTTCCAAGGTTAAGGGCGCTTCTCAATTATATATATATAAGACATTATTTCAGACATTATTTTCAAGGTTACAACGCAAGTTCCAGGGTTACGACGCCTACAACGCTGATCTGGCAAATGAAATATGACAACAAAAATGCAAAATAATCAATATTTGAAAGTTTTTTTGATGAAAAATGCAATAAGAATGCAGTTTACATAGTTTTCAATGCACTAAAATCATTAAAAGTAAGGTTTTCACTTAGGATTTTTTACGATGTTCCGGCTTATGGCGATTTTCGGCTTAAGTATGTGTCTATATATATATATATATATATATATACAGTGTTCCCCCCTTATTTGCGGGAGATGTGTACCAGACACCCACGCGAATAGCTCAAACCCGCAAATAGTTAGAACTCCCCTCTAAAAATACCTATATCTGCCTATCTTGAAAGTTCAAATACCAAATGTCTACTTAAAGTATTATCCTACATCAAATATACCAATGAATTGATATTATTAATATCATTTTAAAGTCATCTTAAACATTTTACCATTAGAAATATATAAACAGCCAATAGCAGAGAGAGAGAGAGAGAGAGAGAGAGTGACGAGAGAGAGAGAGAGAGAATAGAGAAGAGGAGAGAGAGAGAGAATAACTCCTTACGATTTCAATAGATTGAAATGAACGTCTGTAGGCAACACTTTTTTCCCTTTCCATAAATACATATATTTCTCCAGAGAAGACAGAAAGAGAGGACTGTGCAATTATGTTTGTCTGTCTATCAATTCTTTTGCTGAGAGCGGGAGATAAAAGAAGGAAGAAATGGAAACACCAAATGTATACCTTATGTAACATCCTGCATCAAATTTACCTTAAATCATTATCATATTACTGTATTAATCTTGGAGATTGTATTAATATAATTTCAAAGTAATCCTAAACATTAGTACCCTTAAAGGTATATACTTACATACGTACTTATAACACTAGCAGCCAAGAGAGACAGAGTTACCACTATGACAAGTATCTTGTGCAGAGGAGGAGAGAGAAGAGAGAGAGAGAGAAGAGAGAGAGAGAGAGGAGGAGAGAAGAGAGATTGTCCTTACAGTATTTAAAAGAGTGAAATGGAATGATTATTGTATTTAAAATACTCACATATGAATTTTGTATTTACAGTTATAATATTATTATTGGAAAGTATTAATGATATATTTATTAAATACATGTCCATGGAAATGATCTCATCTCAGTAAAAGAGAGAGAGAGAGAGAGAGAGAGAGAAAGAGAGAGATTACATAAAAACCAATAATTTGTTGACCATTGTATGGCATTGTTACTTTCCCAGCTCCGAGCATCACTGGAGTTATGAGAAGGTAGGGAAATTGATACAGAAAAAGACGAAGGGAAGAATTTTCATTTGAAATTATTATCGTATTATTACTACTTCTAATATTATTATTATTATTATTATTATTATTTGAAAATATAATAAACACATGCATCTACCATAAAAATTCTCTCATCTCGGTAAGAAAGAGGAGTTATCCTTACAAGTGAAATGGAAAGGTAATTTTCATCTCTTTAAAATACTACCATTATGAATTTTGTAATTACAGTTCTATTATTATTATTATTATTTTTTTTTTTTTTTTTGCTCTATCACAGTCCTCCAATTCGATTGGGTGGCATTGCCTCCTTAGGAGTCCATTACTTTTCTTACTATGTGCACCGTTTCAAGGATCACACTCTTCTGCATGAGTCCTGGAGCTACTTCAGCCTCTAGTTTTTCAAGATTCCTTTTCAGGGATCTTGGGATCGTGCCTAGTTCTCCTATGATTATGGGTACAATTTCCACTGGCATATCCCATATCCTTCTTATTTCTATTTTCAGGTCTTGATATTTATCCATTTTTTCCCTCTCTTTCTCTTCAACTCTGGTGTCCCATGATATTGCAACATCAATGAGTGATACATTCTTCTTGATTTTGCCAATAAACGTCAAGTCTGGTCTATTTGCACGTATCACCCTATTCGTGCTGATACCATAGTCCCAGAGGATCTTTGCCTGATCATTTTCTATCACTCCTTCAGGTTGGTGCTCGTACCACTTATTACTGCAAGGTAGCTGATGTTTCTTGCACAGGCTCCAGTGGAGGGCTTTTGCCACTGGTTCTGTGCAAGTGCCGGAATTCGCTTACTATGTGGTTTATGGTTTCATTTTCCGTATTGCACTTCCTACATATGGGAGAGATGTTATTTCCGTCTATCGTTCTTTGAACATATCTGGTTCTTAGGGCCTGATCTTGTGCTGCTGTTATCATTCCTTCAGTTTCCTTCTTTAGCTCTCCCCTCTGTAGCCATTGCCATGTGTCATCGCTGGCTAGTTCTTTAGTCTGTCTCGTGTATTGTCCGTGCATTGGTTTGTTGTGCCAGTCCTCCGTTCTGTTTGTCATTCTCCTGTCTCTGTATATTTCTGGGTCTTCGTCTACTTTTATTAGTCCTTCTTCCCATGCAATCTTTAGCCACTCGTCTTCACTGGTTTTCAGATATTGCCCCAATGCTCTGTTCTCGATGTTGACGCAGTCCTCTATACTTAGTAGTCCTCTCCCTCCTTCCTTTCGTGTTATGTATAGTCTGTCCTTATTTGCTCTTGGGTGTAGTGCTTTGTGTATTGTCATATGTTTCCTGGTTTTCTGATCTATGCTGCGGAGTTCTGCCTTCATCCATTCCACTATTCCTGCGCTGTATCTGATTACTGGCACTGCCCATGTGTTTATGGCTTTTATCATATTTCCGGCATTGAGTTTTGACTTGAGTATCATCTTGAGTCTCTGCATATATTCTTTCCTGATCGTGTCCTTCATCTCTTGGTGTTTTATATCCCCTCCTTCCATTATTCCCAGGTGTTTGTATCCAGTCTCATCTATGTGTTTGATGTTGCTCCCATCTGGTAGCTTTATCCCTTCAGTTCTCGTTACTTTGCCTTTTTGTATGTTGACTAAGGCGCATTTTTCTATTCCAAACTCCATCCTGATGTCCCCAGATACAATCCTTACAGTCTGGATCAGGGTATCTATTTCCTTGATGCTCTTACCATACAGCTTGATGTCGTCCATGAACATCAGATGGTTGATTCTGTTGCCTCTTTTCTTGAGTTGGTACCCGGCATCCATCTTCTGTAGTACTTTTGTCATGGGAATCATGGCTACTACGAAGAGTAGTTGGGACAGTGAGTCGCCCTAGAAGATCTCTCTCCTGATATTAACCTCTGCTAGTCTTATTCCAGAGCTTGTAAGTATTGTATTCCAGTTGCGCATTGTATTTTTGAGGAAGCAAGCTGATGGTTGTTTTCCTCTGCCCCCATATATTTTCAGGCATTCTATTAGCCAAGTGTGGTGGTATCATGTCGAAGGCTTTCTTATAGTTTGTCCATGCCATGCTTAGGTGGTTTTCCTTCTCCTACTGTTCTTCATTACCATTTTGTCTATCAAGAGCTTGGTCTTTTTGTTGCCCCTACACTTCCTTCTGCAGCCTTTCTGTTGGTGGGGGATGGTGTTTGTCTCCTCTAGGTAGTTGTATAGCCTTTCACTGATGATACCTGTTAGTAACTTCCACATTATTGGTAGGCAGGTGATAGGCCTGTAGTTACTGGCTATATTTCCCTTACTCTTGTCTTTTTGTACTTAGGATGTTCTTCCTGTGGTCATCCATTTGGGTGCATGGTGATTTGTGATTATTATAATTATTATTATTATTATCATTATTATTAAATAACTGAAATTATCAATAAACATTTTACATACTAGTACCATAAAAATTCTTTCATC
>NC_061094.1:30450819-30485819 GCF_015104395.2 Macrobrachium nipponense | reverse complement strand
ATTTTTGATTTTTTGGGGGGAAGAGTTAACGCGCGGACGTAAGGAAAATGTTTATTTTCATAAATTCACCATAAATCGAAATATTGTGCTAGAGACTTCCAATTTGTTGCAAAATAAAGGTAAATGATTTAATACTACTAGAATGTAAGAGTTTTAGCTTACAATTGCGTTTTTCGACCATTTCGGTCAGGTCAAATTTGACCGAAGGTAGATATTTTGGCACTTATCATTATTTATATGAAAATATTTCAAAGCTGATAAAAGCTACAACCATGCATTATTTTTTTTTTTATTCTACATGCAATTGCGCACATTTTCATATTAATTTATGTAACGGCTAATATAAAGCTGTGCAAACATTACGACAATCGGACAAAAAAATTTACATTTTTTCGGTAGTTACAGCGCAGACGTAGGAAAAAGTTTTTTTTTTAAATTCATCATAAATCAAAATATTGTGCTAGAGACTTCCAATTTATTGCAAAATGAAGGTAAATGATTGAGTATTACTAGAATGTAAGAGTTCTAGCTTACAATTGCGGTTTTCAACCATATCGGTCAAGTCAAAGTTGACTGAAGGTTGAAATTTTGGCACTTATCGTTATTTATATGAAAATATTTCAAAACTGATAAAAGCTACAACCATGGGTTGTTTTTAGTTGTATTCTACATGAAATTGCTCAAATTTTCATATATAAAACTTTATGTAACGGCTAATTTAAAATGGTGCAAACATTACGACAATCGCACGAAAAAAAATTTTCGGAAGAGTTACCGCGCGGACATAAGGAAAAAGTTTTTTCATAAATTCACCATAAATCAAAATATTGTGCTAGAGACTTCCAATTTGTTGCAAAATGAAGGTAAATGATTGAATATTACTAGAATATAAGAGTTTTAGCTTACAATTGCATTTTTTGACCATTTCGGTAGAGTCAAAGTTGACCTAAGGTTGAAATTTTGGCACTTATCGTTATTTATATGAAAATATTTCAAAACTGATAAAAGCTACAACCATGAGTTGTTTTTTGTTGTATTCTACATGAAATTGCACACATTTTCATATATAATACTCTATGTAATGGCTAATATAAAATGGTGCAAAAATTATGTCAATGTGACAAAATAACTTCTGAGATGTGTCGCTGATGCTTTTTAGTGTGAGAAGAAAGAAATTCGCACTTGCGCGCCTGGGTAAAGATTGTAAACAAAACAACAGCTTGATCCGTGAGCTCCCAGCATTCCCCGAGATGCGTGATTCAAAAGTTTTCGCCTAGTAGGCCTATAACTATTTTTCCGTGAATTTTTAAAAAAACTTTTTTTCGTCAACATACCATACGTCGGTTCGGCACCTGACAGACAATTTTCGTCGACGTTTAATACGTCCAATCAGCATTAAAGGGTTAATTATATAAAGACTAAAATTTATTTAAATTTCCTGATATCAACAAATATTTTTTCATTTGTTTGTTTTATATGATACACATCCTTACATTTGGTTTTCTAGACTGCCTCTGGTGAAAGATTTGGTCATTCTGTGTATTTTCTGTATCAGATGTAACAGGTGGGGACAGAATAGAGTACAGGCAGCCCTCTGTTAACAGTGGTATAAGTTAAAGGCTATCCGTTTTTACGGGGCTTGTCTAGCGATGCTGTTAACTGGATTTTCGGTGCCGATCTCTGGTTAGCAGCGGCAATCTCTGGTTAATGGCGCCGAAATTTGGTTAGTGGCGCTGTTAAGCAGGTTTTTAGTGCTCTTATCACTAATTTTCCGTTAGCAGCAATTTTTGGTTAACAGCCTCTGTTGGCAACGGAACCCCCCCCCACCCCCCACCCCCCACTGTTAACCGAGGGCTGTCGTACCTTCTGTAATGTATTTGAATATAAAAAACAAATTTATTGTTAATATTTATTTCACCAAACATTACCTTACAATCAAACAATGATTTGAACTAGAGCCCGTGGAACTATAAGAATCTTGGAGTGAATGTGATTAGTATCCAAGTTTTGACCACTAACAAGGGTTCATGACAATGACTAGGGCCTATTAAATGATGTCATGGGTTGTAATAATTAACCCTTAATTAGTACATGAGTAGTAAGTAATAACAGGTTTTGGGTGGTTGACAGATTTACTCAAGGTGAGTAACAATATTACATGCCATCGATTTGGAGGAATCTGGAGGGAAAGAGGTGCCATTACTTCTATAGCCCATAAATTCATTAATGGCAACTATTAAACTGGTTCAGATAAAGTGGGAGCTTCATGACAGAGTTAGTATAAAGTGGGCGATTCATGAAAGAGTTAGTTGTGTACATACTTGACTTCAAGGAAAGATGTACTGTCTCTCTCTCACTTGAAGTCTTATTAGTATAATATACTATTTGATCATAAATATAACCTGGGGTTGCTGTTGGTTTTAGTTCTTATCTTTTATAACAGTATGTCAGCTATAATGGTAATTTTGCAAATAAAAGTGCAAAGAAATATTAGAAAAGACGTATAATCCTAAAAAGTTACTGCATCTTCTATCTCAATAAATTTACGTACATATTTTATAACAAATATGCTCAGAATTTGTTACTGATTTTAGTTCTTATCTGTTTTGATAGCGTGAGCTGTAATTATAATTTTACAAAATACATAAAATTATTTACTAGAAAAAACATGAATAACTTAGTAAAATTTACGATAAATAGTAATTTTCAACTTCTCGTGGAAGGTAGGGAAAATTTTGTAAAAAAAAATATTTTTTTTAACACCATGTGCATTTGCATATCTTCCTCTTTCCATTGATTTTTTTTTCTGAAATTGCTCAACCTCAAAGTTTCCCCGGCCTGGGGTGCTGCATATTGATTTTTATCCCGACTCATCAGGGTTAACCTGGTCAAATAAAAATGTAACACTCAAGAGGCAAGTAGAAACACTAACCCCAAAGAGTAATTTACTCAGATGATAAAGGTTTGCATTACATGGATAAAGAACATAAATCTAAAAAAAATACATACTCCCAAAGCTCATACTATTAGGAGCTGAAAAAATTTAACCTTATTGACGTACATATCCAGTGATTTGTGAATTGGTCTCAGCAATAAATACACACAATGGTAGGAGTAATTTCTAATACAGAGTTGATGTCCATATTTTGAAAGCCACAGGGATGGATAAATGCATAATTTCGTGACTCCTAACCTTCATTTGGGGTGCTACAGACTTTGAGGTACTATCACTGTAACTTATATACAGGGAGTCCCGGTTACCAGTGGGGGATTCTGTTCCCGGCTGAGCACCGATAACCAGAACGCCACAGTAGTTGTTATAATAACAAATGGTGTTTATGATGCAATAAGTGCTAATCTATGTCGGTACACTGTTTATCGATGCCGATAAACCGCTTACCGATGCCAAAAATCACTTACCAACACCGATATGCCACCTACCTACTGATGCTGATAAACTGCTTACCAGCTCCAAAAGTTGCTTAACAGCACCGAAAATCTGGTTAACAATGCCGTTAGCCAAGTATCATAAAACTAAAACATTGTTAACCAATGCCACCACTGGAGAATGTCCTCTTATTTCATGCTTTGACTGGTAATTAATGGGAGACAAAGTTCAGGGAGGTTGGAGTCAGAGCACTCTGTGTAATGACACACAAACAACTTCCTCTAATGTCACACAAATAATAAGATTCCTGCATCCAAGCTGAGGAGGTCTAGGTTTTAGTGGAACTGACAGATGTGCAGGATGAAGAAGGTCTTGAAACCATTCCTTCCTGGGCCAGAATGGAGCCACGAGAGTCACTCAAACATTCTGGTGAGATGAGAACTTGCTGATTACTTCTCTGATTGATCCAAAAGGAGGGTATGCATAGGCTTCCAGTCCAACAACATTGCATTCATCACCCAAGCAAGAGGATCTGGGACTGGGGAGCAAAAGAGGAGAAGACTGTTGTTGTTCCTCAATGTCACGAAGAATGAATGAATAATTAATAATTATATGGTGTCATGACTACCAGGATCATTGATGCCGAATGAAACCATTTGTACAACCAACTTGGGGAAAACACACACACACAACATAAAAACTCTAAAAATTCCACATCAGTTATTGTACTAAAGCTAACGCAAAGCTGCCATATACACACTAAACAACACCAAAATTAAAACTATGTATATATATGTGTGTATGTGTACATATTATATACACATACACATATATATACACAAAAGTGAAATACCCAAATTTCATTAAAACACCAACTTCTTTTAAAAAGTCAATAACACTCTCATAATCATAATCATAATGCGCTTCTTCACCCACTATCTTTGCCAAACTGTAATTACCATCTCTATCTCTTTTGTCTTTAAAGTGCTGCTCTCTCAGTTCCTGATGACTAGGACATTCAACTAGCAAATGCTTAATAGTCATCGGGAAGAGGCAGTCGTCACAGTAAGGTTGATATTCACCACTCATGAGATTCCCATGAGTCAATCTTGAATGTCCTATACAGAGGTGGCATATCTTTACTTCCCATTTCCTAGACATAGTAGATTCACATTTCCAGGGGTGTGTGTGTGGGTGGCAAACTCTTCCATTTTATTTGGTCCTACTTCATCCCATTGCTGTTCTCATAATCTTGCAATGAACTTTGATATACGAGGAAAAAAGTCTCTAGTATATGGTATAGCAATTGGTCTTGGTATCAGATTGGTTGCTGCTGATTTGACTGGTTGATCTGCTTTTTCATTTCCATATATATATTTACGTGCACTTAGACCCAGCAAAAAGATATAATAATCCTTCTATGCTGATGTAGAAATACCCACTGAGATTTTCAATGTAATTGGGTGATCAGTATTGAAAATTTCTAGTGCCTGTAATGCACTTTTGCAATCACAAAAGATGGTGATATTAGCAAAATTTTGGAGGGTTGCAGTATGTTCCAATGCTGCTAAAATTCCATACAGTTCCACTGTGAAGTTCAATGCTATGATGGGTAGTGCTCCTCTGCGGCTAAAATCATCACTAAAAACTCCATATTAGACCCCATCGTCAGTTTTGGAGCCACTGGTATGAGTGCTCTGCAGTATGTTCTAAAAATAATGCTCTGATTTCTGTATCTGATTTCTCTCTTTTAATACCTTTAAAATACTTACAAAATTTAATAACAGGTTATTTCCATGCTGGGGTAATTGGTAAATTAACTGGACATACAAGATTTCTTAACATATTCATTGTTTCCAAGACCTTTTTTACTCTAAAACTAAAAGGCTTAGGAAACCTTGGATGATTTTCATAGAAGTTGTTGAAAGTATTTCTATTTGCTGCTTCAAAGGCTTTAGAGTTGGGGATTCTCTGAACCCTACACCAACACCTGATAATTGATGACTGGCAACATAACTCAAGTGGGATTTCTCCCACATCAATTAATAAACTTAAGATGGGAGAAGATTGGAAGGTACCCATTGCCAAGCATATACCAGCATGATGCACTGAATCTAGGATAGCAAGATGATTAGATGATGCAAAAGAATATAGTATTTCACTTCCATAGAGTAACTTTGAAATGTGTGCAGTTTTATAATTGTCTCCCTGTCTGCACCCCAGTTAGTATTAGATAATACTTTCAAAATACTTAAAGCTTCAAGGCATTTGGTTTTAATGTTTCAGAAGGGGAAGCCAGTTGAGTTTTCTGTCGAATATGAGGCCTAAGAAGAGTACCTCTTTGACACAGGGTATTCTGTGACAGATAAAAGTCTGGGTCGGGGTGTACTCGAATGTGGCAAAAATGCATAACAGTAGTCTTACTGGCTGATATTTTAAATCCCTGCTGTTCTGCCCAGTTTCCTATCTTATTTATTGTGAACTGTAATTTCCTTTCTGCAACAGACATTCGTGATGCAGCAACCGATACTGAAAGATCGTCTACGAA
Source organism: Macrobrachium nipponense (assembly GCF_015104395.2). Lineage (NCBI taxonomy): Eukaryota > Metazoa > Arthropoda > Malacostraca > Decapoda > Palaemonidae > Macrobrachium > Macrobrachium nipponense. The sequence continues at coordinate 30,479,883 of NC_061094.1, read as the reverse complement.
TAGGGTACTCGATACATCCTTGGGTATAACAGATGCGACACCATTTATTGCTAATGTAAAAAGTATGACACTAAGCACACTCCCTTGTGGGACACCCTCTTCTTGGCATCTTCTATCTGATAATGTGCTGCCCACTTCAACTTTAAAATAGCTACATTTCAAGAATGCTTTAATGAATAGAGGCAGTTTTCCTCGTAGACCACAGGTATGAATTGTCTTAAGAATGCCATGCCTCCAAGCAGTACCATAAGCTTTCTCACTATAAAAAAAAAAATAGTTTTATGATGCTGCTTGGAGGCAAATGCTTCACATATGGAGGTTTCCAGCTGCATTAGGACATCTACTGCCCAGTGCATTTTTCTAAATCCACATTGTGAGGGTGAGAAAATATTATTACGCTCCAAATACCAGACAAATCTTGTATTCACCATTTTTTACATTAGCTTGCATAAACAGCAAGTAAGTGCATGTCACGAAAAGGTCTATGGAAAGTTTACTACATAACTTTAATAGATCGAGGCAGACTTTGGAGTCCTTGGTCCTCTCTGTCGGCAGGACTTGACGGGAATAACTCAACTCATCTGTTAAGACATTCAATTTTCCGTGAACAAAGCGATGAATGATCTTAACTTGATTCTGCTCTGCCCAGAGGAGGAGGTCTCTGGCTGCCTTACAAAGGGAGGAGGGAGTGCCCTCTTGCTTGTGGATGTATGACAGAGCTGTGGTATTGTCCGTGTAAACTGCTATGATCTTGCCCGAAACTAGCGGAGCAAAGGCCTGAAGGCCCAGGTGAATTGCTTTCAGTTCCTTGACATTGATGTGCCATATACTTTACTCTAACATCCACTTCCCTGAGACTCTCCGACTTCTAAACAGAGGCCCCCAACCTATGTCTAAAGTGTCGGAATAAAATTTTAGGTTGGGGTTCAGGGGGAGAAGAGATATTCCTTCCTGAAATTTTTCTTCTGATAGCCACCATTGAAGATCCTCCTTTATTTCCGATGTGATCGGGAAGACCACAGAGTTCAACTGGATCTTCCAACACCAGTTTACTCTCAGAAAAAACTGTAGAGGCCTCATGTGAAGTCTGCCCAAACTCACAAACTGTTCCACTAAGGCCAAGGTCCCCAGGAGGCTCATCCATTGACCCACTAAGCAGGTTGAGAGAGAGAGAGGAACTCTTGGAGTCTGGGGACAGGACTCGACTCTCTTCGGGGAAAGAAAAACCTGAAAAGTTAGAGTCCAGAGTCATCTCTAAATAAGGATTCCAGTGAGGGGGGTGTCATCTGAGATTTCTGAACTTCTACTAAAATGCCCAACTCCTGAGCAAACAAGCCAGTTGTTCAAGGAGAGGGATACATTAATCCTGAGAAGGTGAAGCCACTTGCCAAGGGGTGAGAGAACCCAAGTGAAGACCTGTGGGGCTGCGGACAGGCCGAAGCATAGGGCACGAAACTGGAATACCTTGCCCCAATATACAAATTGCAGGAACTTTCTGGAAGCTTAAGGAATACGGACGTGGAAATAAGTGTCCATGTCCCTGATGGAGAAGGGACATGACTGAGCAGTTCGTCTCCATATGAAACTTTGTTTTTAAAACAAACAGATTTGTGGCACTGACAACCAGGACAGGCCTCCAGCCCCCTAATGACTTGGGGACTACGAAGAGCCTGTTGTAGAACCCCTCCATGATCAGGTCTACTACCTCCTATATTGCCCCTTTTCAAATCAGGGACTCTACTTCTTGATACAAGGCCAAAAACTTCTTGGACCCCATCGAGTAAGCCGTCAAGGTGATTGGCAACCTGAACAAAGGAGGCTCCTCTCTTAAAGGGATGAAGTAGCCCCTTCTCAAAACTTGGGCACCCCAAGGTTCTGCCCCTCTTTGGCTCCATTCCTCCAAAAAGAGAAGAAATCTTGGCTGTCTTGCTCCAACAGGGGCATGAAGGACAGGATTCTCACTTGCTTGCTGGCTTGAATGTAGATTTCTTGATGGACCTCAAGGGAGGCAGAAGCAGGTTAGTCCGAGGTTTAGCTCTAGGGCTACATCTCCCTCCCCAAAAGGTCTGAGGCTGCATAGGGGAGAAAGACTTGGTTGGCTGCTGAAGAAGTATCCTTTGAGTGTTTCATGGACTGTGGCAGAAGATCATGCCTCGACTTCTGTAAAGCCAACAAAACTTCTTTGACCTTGTCCTGCAGATAGAGATGCGTCCTGTCTAAACGGGTGAACAACAGGTAAGACTTATGTATTGTGGTAACTCCCTTAGTGGCAAATGAGCATCACAACTCCCGCTTTTCCAAGATGCCTATCAAAAAGGGAGGCTAGTTCTGCTGAGCCATTCCTGCCTGAATGCCTTATCCATGCAGGACAAGCCACCTGACCAGTCAGCAGCGAAATTCTCCGCTAGGACTGGATATTTTTTATTTCCTAGCTAGAGCTCCCACAGTTTGATCCTGGAAACTATAAATCTCCAAAATCTTGAACAGGTTCCTGTCGAGGGGATCGAGATCCAGGGAGGAGAACATGACCTTGGCCAAGGCAAAAGCAGCACATCGCATAGCATCGACCAAACCAGAGAAGTCCATTTGAGAGGAGGCAGAAACTCCCAAGGAAGGTTCCTCTCTGGTGGCATAGAAGCAGTATCTCCTTTTCAAATATTTAGAAGGTGTGAAAGCAAAGGTAACCTTACATTGTTCCCTCTTGGATGCTAATCACTCATCCACCTCTCGAAGAAATCTCTTCGAGGAGGAGGAAAGGACTAACTTGGGAAGGCAAGCAATGTCACTAGTCCTTCCCCTCATAAGGAAAGTCGAAGCAGGCAAATTCGGCGAGCAGGTTCAAAGAAATTCTGGAAATTAGTCAGAAGAATCTAAAAAGGCTCGGTTAAGCTGAAGAATCAATGGTGTCTTGTTCAGCTTCTTGCTCATTGGATGAGACTGGGGAAAAGGAAGCTTCCACACTCTTGGAAACTGTGGATTTTTTCTTCAAAAATTCCCATCAGATCTTGAAATTTGCTACAAAGCGGTGCTAGCGTGAGACCACTTGCAAGGAAGGTCTGAGCGCATAGGAGCCAACACAGGGCATTTGAAAGACCCGAGACTCTGGGCTGTCGTATGAAGAATGATGAGAACACACTGAAGAAGAAGCAGACAGCACAGTAAAACTGCAAGAGGGTTGAGGACTAACACTGATCTCCTTATACCTCTTGACAGGAAGAGCACTGTCCACAACAGAAGAGTGCCTCTTCAGAGGTCATGAGGTAACCAGATGGAGCTGCTGGAACTTCTTGTCAGGAGAAGACACATTCAAGTCTAAAGACACGCACAGCACTGAGACTCCTTTCCAGTGGTGCTCTGTTACAGCCTGGGAACACACAACAGGCTCGATGGTGGGGGCGAATGCCCCTTGGGAAACCCCACCAGCCTACCTTGAGAAAGCGACCAGTGATAGTGCAGTGCAAAGTGTTAGTGTTGTGCCTGAGAAGGCGGCTTTATCCCACCAGTACTCCTAGATGAAGGTCCCTGTCTCACTCCCCTGCACCAGGGAGAAGACATTCTCCCTGGTGCAGGGGAGTGAGACAGGGACCTTCATCTAGGAGCACTGGTGGGATGGAAAGCCACCTTCTCAGGCACAACACTAACAGTTTGCATTGCACTAGCACTGGTCGCTTTCTCAATGAAAGCTCTGAAAGACATACCTAACTACATAACAGTTAGCTTTCTCACCTTTTCTCACCAGACGCCAGGTAGGCCTCCAGGCCTGTCAGTCGTCCTGCTTCAGGAACAGTCTCCATTCTTGGCGATCATCATAGAGCCTCATCTCATCAACTTCCCGCAAACTAGAGCCTCTCCTCTCTACTCCTCTCTCTATGTTTTGTAGCCATCTCATTTTTTGGTCTTCCTACCGGTCTCCTTCCTTCCGGTGTCCATTCCAAAAACCTTATAGGATATCGCTCCTCCTCCATTCTTTTGGTGTGTCCAAACCATCTAAGCTGTCCTCTCTCACAAAATCTAGTATCCCCTCCACTCCCAGTTCTCTTCTAATGTCTTCATTTCGTAGCCTATCTAGTCTTGTTACACCTTTTATGAGTCTTAGGGCTTTCATTTCAGCTGCTTGAAGTTGGCTTCTAGTTCTTGATGTTAATGTCCATGATTCATGGCCATAAGTCAATATTGGTCTTAAAATAGAGAGGTATATTATGGTTTTCACTTTGCGAGGTATATTTCTGTCTTTCATTAGTGGGTAGAGCAGATACAGATTGTTATTGAATTTCTGTATTCGGGTAGTTATTTCCAATTTTGAATCGTTTTGGTCACTAAACTCTACCTAAGTATTGAAATTTCTACAACTCGTTTCAATGTCTGACCTTCTACTTCTACATCTACGTTACTTGGTGTTCGTGATAGGTGCATGATTTCTGTCTTATTCTTGTTGATCCGCATTCCATTAGCTGTTAAGATCGCGTTCCAGTTGTTGACGTTTTCTTGGAGAGATTCTGCGCTGAGGGCTATCATTGCATGGTCATCTGCATACATAAGGTTGATGGTCATATCTGCAGCTTCATCCTCACCTAGTTCCCTCATACATTTATCTAAGAACAATATAAAAAGAAGTGGCGAAAGGACGCTGCCCTGTCTTACTCCTGATTTTATTTCAAACCAGTCTTCATTCTCTTGATTTGTTTTTACTCTGGATCTGATGTTTTGATAGGTGTTATAAATTGCTCTTATAAGTTTCTCATGGATTCCATAGTAAGGGTCTTTTAGGGCATCCCATATTTTCATTCTTGGTACTCTATCAAAAGCCTTTTCTAGATCTATAAAAGCAATATATCTATCCCTGTCCCATTCCCAGCTCTTCTCAAATATCATCTTGAGGGAGAAAATCATATCAGTTGTCCCTCTTCCTGGTCGAAACCGTTTTGCCATTCACCCAGCTTTGGTTCAACATATCCTCTCAATCTAGTTTCAAGTATTCTTTCATATACTTTAAAACGCATGTGACATTAGGGATATTCCTCTATAATTGCTGCAATTTGTCTTGTCACCTTTCTTATAGATTGGGCATATTAGATCTCTTCTCCAGTCTTCAGGTGGCATTTGCCCATTCCAGTATGTCGATTAGCTCTAGTAGCCAGATGACTCCATCCTCCCCCATGTTTTTAAGGAGCTCTGCAGGTATTGTATCCACTCCAGGGGCCTTACATTTCTCATCCTCTTGAGAGCATTTTTTAACTCCAGTGTTGTTATGTCAGGTTCTGCATCCCCAACCACATCAAATTCTACATGCTCTTCAAGGTCATTGTTTCCGTTGTTTAGTAGTGTTTCAAAGTGATGTTTCCATCCTAATTCAATTTCTCGGGGTTCAGTTAAAATTGTCCCATCCATAGGGTCTTTGATTACATAAGTGGGTGGTTGGCTTCCCTTTCTATAGTTTTTGGCAGTGCTATATATAAGTTTTCTGGTACCTTGGAGATCATTTCCCAGATCTTCTCCTATTCTTTCCCATGTTTCTCTTTTTGTTTGAGCTTTTATTCTTTCCGTTTCTCTCGACGCTTCTTTATAGTTATTGTGATCTTCCAAATTCAAAGTTTTCATCCATTTTTCTGAAGAGTTTCATTTTGTTTGCAACAGCGGCCTTTAGTGTGGGGGTCCACCAAGCAGTTTGTTTTTTCCTCCTACCTCGAACTCTTTTCTTTTGCACTGTATTATTAGCAGCACCCACTACAGCCATTCTAAAGTGTCTCCATTTTTCATTTGGGTCATTGCTCTCCTGTTGCATTTGTTTAGCTCTACTTATTTCGTTTTGATATCTAACTAAGCACTCCTCTTCTCTCATATTCTCTAAAATAAAATCTTTCTCTCACTTGGCTTTTAATTGGTTGGGGTTTTGTCATCTTTAATTTAATTAAGAGAAGCCTGTGATCTGAATCGAATGACACAGAGGGGATGCTTTTTACATCTCTGACCATATTTTTGTTATTTGTTATTGCCATATCAATCATTGATTTTCAGTATATGCTCCTAAAGCCGAGTTCCATCTCGGTACCACGTCCACTTGTGGCTGTCTCTATGATTATAGAAAGAGTTCATAATGGACATCTGGTTTAGTATGCAAAAATCAATTATGTTTTCTCCTTCTCTATTTCTGTCTCCAATGCTAAATGCTCCTAATATGCTCTCTATGCCGTCCTGTCTTGCCCAATATGTCCATTCATATCTCCAATTATTAATGTATTCTCTACATATGGGACAGAATCTTTTACTTCTTGTAGATGTCTGTAGAATTCTTCCTTTTCTTCTTGAGGGCGGCCCTGCTGTGGTGCATACACCTGAATTATGCTGGCTTGAAATGTTCCTAACTTTAAGGAAATGCTAATAATCCTATCACATTTGAATTCTAGATGACTAATTTTTCCAGCTAGCTCTTCACTCACAATAAAACCTACTCCGTGTCGTGCGGTTCTTCCACCTTTGTAAAATAATTGGTAATTGTTATGCAATAATTTTGTTCCCTCTCCTGGTAAACGGGTTTCACACAACCCCAAAATGTCTATTATTTTTCTTTCCTCCATCATCATGATTACCTCCTCCTCTTACCTCTCAAAGTACTTAGATTAATTGTTCCTAATCTCAAAGATTTATTTCCCTGTCCATGTCCAATAACATTCCGAGTCAGGATGTGCCCGGGCATCCTTTGATCAATGGGTCTGTCCTGAAGTAAGTCGTGCGGTTCATGAGCAATTTATAGCAGCTCACCGGCTTGCTAGGCCTGTCCGTGAGGCCCTCAGAGCTGTTAATTTGTACCATCCATAAGCCTATTGCTTCCCAAAAGGTCACAGAGGTTCCAACATAACCCCAAGCAGTCTTATGGTAGGTTTAAGCCACTGCACCTCACAAGGTTACCACAGCTCCTTATCCCAATGTATGCTGGCCTTGGGACCGCAGCGGCCTTGGGACCAGACAGTTAGCTTAAAAAATAAAAAATAAAAACTTCCTGCTAAACATAGATTCGAGACAGGCTATAGTGTCAAGAAGAATGGAAGCATGGGAACCTGGTAAAGGAGTAGTATGGGGTAACAACGTAGGAGGGCTAAGTATGGGAGATACCACAGGACTATGAGGAGAAATAGTGCTACCATCTACCACTGCATACAAAGGAGTAACCTCTAAACTAGCCCTATTTTTGGCTCTATGGGCTGCCTTCCTTTTTCTGTCCCTATCCAGCTTTTCTGTATGAGATTTAAAAACCTTCCAATGTTGATCATCCCACTCATGACATTCTTAGCACACTTAGTGTGAGTGTCATAAGTAAGCTTATATAACCTAGTCTTATAAGCTTCAGTGCAATACCAAACACCTGAAGAACTAGAGTCAAACATTGCAATGAAAAAACAAATAAAGTTAACCTCAGCTAACAGGATTAACAAACAAAAGCCACAACAAATGAATACTTTACCAAAAATACTGGAAAACAATCCAAAAGAAGATGAAGAGGAATGCACAAAACCACTAATGGTAGTAAGGAGTCGGCAGAAAATTAATTGAAGCTCTTTTTCGGAGTTGTACCTGGCGGTCCCAAAAGTGGACTGGTCCTGTTCACCTACACAAGCGATGGTAGCTCCACCACGAAATTTGAATTTTGGACTGCCATGGTAGGAAGCTTACAGCTATGTAATTGCTTGGAAGTCACTTATATAAAAATGCCATTCTTTCTCTCAGACAATCATATGCATCCACAAGATAAGCTTATCTCTCCTCCACTTTCAGGAGATCACCAATTCTAGGATTAACTGGTTCCTTAAATCTTCATACTCATCAACAGCCAAGCTACAGAATTCTTTTACAATCCTACTGTAATTTCCTTCAGTCTAAACAGTCTCTTCTTTTCAAAGACAGCTCTGCCTTCCTTTAGCATTTTCACTCCACCCCTCCCTTTTAGTTTTCTGTAAAAGAAATCTAATGACATAGCTTTGTCTTTCCATCTGAACTTTTTCTGTCTGCCCTCAAATCTTAAAAACTACTGAGGCTGCTTCTTTCCGACCATTACCCCTACATTAAGGGATCCATTGCCTGATGAGACTTCTCCACTGATTTCTATCAAAGGCATCCTCCACCAAACCTCTTCTCTCTATATCTTCCTTCACTTTATCTCACCATCTAATTCTCTGTCTCCCTCTTGATCTTCTTCCTCTAACAGGTTCCTTCCAAGCTCTCTTAACTCCCTCCTCGTCATCCATCCTCAACACATGCACATACCACCTCAATTGTGACTCTTTTTACCTCTATAATCTTTACTAAGCCTGCCCTTCTTACTTTGTTATTTTCCAAACTCTCAATCAGCGATATTCCACCTCAGCATTCTCATCTCTGCTCTCTCAAGCTTTATTTCCTCTTTTCTTCTTAGAACCCATGTTTCTGATCCATACATTAACACTGGTCTTACCACTGTGCTAGTTCTTGACTTTTAGCTTGATTGGCATTTTCTTTTCACATACTACTCCAGCTACTGCCAATCATCAAACATGATGTTTATAAAAGGTTTTAATTATAATTACCAAGTAATTACATAGCTATAGTTTGTTATTTGAAGCAGTACAGATTCAAATTTCGTGGTAGCAACTCAGAAAGTGTGTAGGTGACACCAGTCTCGGCCCCCTAGCAAGAAGGCTAAGAATGACACAGCTGATTTGCACATTCCGTTTATGCTTCTTATGTCCATCAGCGAGGAGGAGGGAGGGCTTTGATCTTGTAATTACTGGGTAAGTATAAATAGAACCTTGCTTTATTGTAAAAACATAATTTTTAAAATAAATAAGCTGGTAGCATTGTAACAATGCTTGTCATTCCTTGTTAGTTAAGAGAACTTGCAGTAGAGACTGCCTCTGGTTGGTTCTCAACTTAACCTGAAGTGGCGTGGCAGCAAAGCCTAGGGTCGCCTCTACTTTAGGGGGAGCCTGGTCCTGGACACTACCATAACAAACACAACCAGATTATTATGTCACCTGCAATGTCACCTTCAATGAAGTAAAAATCCACAACCCATCCACTGTAACTGTCGGGTGCTCTGGGTGCATTGTACCCTCTTGGCTCCCTAAACTTTGATCCTTCACTACCAGGTGAAGGTTTGGACGATAAGAGGGAATCCTATGCTTTCTTCCTCATTACCATGCCTGTAATTAAAATTTTCAAGGTACAGTGGTACCTCGAGATACGAAAGGCTCAACTTACGAAAAACTCGAGATACGAAAGCCAATACGAAAAATTTAACGGCTCTACATACGAAAAGTTTTCAAGATACGAAAGGTTTCTGAAAGTCCGAGATTCGCCCGGATAACAATTTTGAAAATCGCGCCGCGCCGTCATCTTAGTATACTAGTAGACTCGCCACCATACTCCTGCTCTCCCATTGGTTCCTGATGCTAGTCGCGGCCATGAAATCCTTCTCTCCTATTGGCCAGCGTCCCTCCCATCATGCATCGGCCACTCGGTACCAGCATTGTTATAGTACGCACGCGGTATTCGTTTTCGGGATCGTCAATGTGTACGTAATACTACTATTTAAAAAAAAAAGTGACCAAGATCTCTCACATGGGATAAGTGATCAAGGTCTCTCTCATGGGATAACTGGAAACTTTGCAAGGTTGGTAGAATCTCCACTCCCTGCTGAACAGAGGGTGTAGACCAATCATTTACAACATGCATACCAGTATGTAGTGTACGTACGTAAAATCAAGGCACTTCAGTTTATGTTGAAGGTCAGCAGCCGAACATTCAGTACCCAAATCAGTTGCAGAGAGAGCATTTGGTTGAACAGGGTTTTGATGGACACCCGGGGCCAACAGAGTCATGAGGTGCAAAAAAAGAAAGTTGAAATTCTGTATAAAAAAAAAAAAAAAAAAAAAAAAAAAAAAAAAAAAAAAAAAAAAAAAAAAAAAAAAAAAAAAAAAAAAAAAAAAAAAAAAAAAAAAAAAAAAAAAAAAAAAAAAAAAAAAAAAAAAAAAAAAAAAAAAAAAAAAAAAACCTAAGTAAAGTAATAAAAAAGTAAAAAAAAAAGTTAAAAATAAAAAAAAGAAGAAAAAAATGGCAGAAATTAAAGCAGCTTTTCATAAAGTGCAATCATTTGTAGAAGACACCCCCTGAAAAGGCTCACACAGGAACACTGTGAAAAATACTACGTAGGCAGAAGCAATCTTCCTTGGATAGTTACGTTGTAGTACGTACGTATATTTTTTAAAGTGTATGTACGTACATATTACATACAAAAAAAAAAAAAAAAAAACGGCAGAAATTAAAGCCGCTTTTCATAAAGTGCAATCATTTGTAGAAGACACCCCCCGAAAAGGCTCACACAGGAACATTGTGAAAAAGTATGTAGGCAGAAGCAATCTTCCTTGGATAGTTACGTATGTACGTAGCCTCACTCGAAGGTCAAGCTTCCACATTTTTGCGTTACAGTAATAATATTTCTTGTACACTAATATACACTTCATTTACAGGTTTTGCATTTTTAGTCTTAATTTAGGTATTGAATGGTCCAAATTGTTGTAGTATTTCATTGTTTATAGGTCAATTTAGCTTTACGTATTATGAAATTTAATAGGGTGTTTTTGGAGGGCTTGGAACAGATAAGCCATTTTACATGTAAAATGTGGTCCAAGATACGAAAACCTCATGATACGAAGGGCGCCTCGGAACGGATTAATTTCGTATCTCGAGGTACTACTGTACTGCCTAAATTTTAACTTTTCAAAAAAAATTCTCTTACACTCATGCCAAATAGATGTATGAGATATACTATACTATCGCTTGAAAGCTAATGAGGTAGAGGTTGCACTAATGTCATTAACTTTGCTAAAAGGAGGCAAGTGCTCCTCTTAAACCTGAGTGTCTCAGAAGACAGTGTCCATTAGTGTAAATGGCAAGATGTTCTAATCCGAGAACAAAACAAATGCTACTTGCCATAACATCTTGAGTTAAATCTGGTCTGGGATTCTGGTTCTAGGAAATACCAGACCATCTACCCAGGCAGAGAGCTCCAATCTTCCTCCTGCCATATTGCACTTCAGGCTCTCATAGAACAGGCTTGCACTAGACTGTAGTTGTCATCCCAAGTTCCTATCAGAACAGACTAGTTCTGCTAAAAACAACACTCTGTGGGAAGAACTTGCTTTTTGCGGCTTAATTCATCTGCTAGGATGTTGAATTTCCCCTGTATGAAACTTGTTGGGATTCTGGTGTGGTTCCAATCTGTCCATAACAGAAGGACTCTTGCTGCTTCGCAGAGAAAATATGCATTCCTCCATTTCTTGATGTAAGAGGGAGCTGCTGTATTGTCTGAGTGGACTCCAACAGCCCCCAGTAGATAGCGGTCAATTCTTTCAAATTGATGTGCCACTCTCTCTGTCAAGCATCCCAGGACCCCAATACTTCCTTGTATCCCAGGAGAGCTCCCCAACCTAGATCGGGTCTGAATAGAATACTAGGCTGGGGCTCAGGGGGAGCAGGGGCTTCCCTTCTAATAGCCTGTCATTTGATCTCCACCAAGGCAGGTCCTCCTTTATTTCAATGTTACCTGAAACACAACAGAGTCTGGAAATTCTTTCCCTGTTCCAGTTTATCTTAATGAAGAGCTAGAGATTTCTTATGTGTAGACTCCCCAAGGACACAAACTGTTCTATCAAGGGTAGGGTATCCAGCAGGCTCATCCACTCCTTTGCATAGGAATCTTGAAGGGCTAGAAAATGGTCTACCTTCTGAAGGCACAACTCCACTCCTTGTGGGGATGGAAAAGCCCGAAAAGTCACCGAGTCTATCCTAATCCCCAAATAGACTAATTCCTAACAAGGGACTAACTGTAACTTCCTCAAGTTTATCAGAGGTCCCAACTCCTGTGCCACTGATAGAACTTTCCGCAGGTTCTCCATGTACTTCTTCTCTGTCAGCGACTGAATAAGCCAATCGTCCTGGTAAAGAGACACTTCTATCCCGACTAGTTGCCACTTATTGCAATGGGAGCTAAGACGCGAGTAAACATTTGTGTGTCTGTTGAAAGGCTGAAGCACAGAGCTCTGAATTGGTATACTCTTTGAACAAAAATTGAAGAAACTTATATGAGTCTTGGTGAATTTGGATATGGAAATACACATCTCCCATATCAATGGACACTATCCAATCCCCTGATGAATGGATAACAAAACCATCTGACTCATTTCCATTTCGGATTTTGTCTTTCGGACCGGACAAAAAACATTCCAAGTGCTTACATCTAACACAGGTCTCAAACCCTGAGGCACTGGTGACTACAAATAGTCGGTTGTAAATAAATGTCTGAATTTTCTGAGTAGGCTGAAGCTATCAGAGAGCTGGATAAGTGTGGAACGCTCTCAAAAGGAATGTCACAGTCTTCACTCAACATTTTTATGACCAAAGGTTCTGCACCTCTTGTAGCTTTGACTGCAAACATACTATATTGTCAGTCTAGCTACGTAACAGATGTGTTTTGATCCACTTCCTAGTTCATCCAAAACTGGCGGAACATTGCTCCTACAGGTGCACAGAGGACTGCCCCTCACTTCTTTGCAGGGATTTTAGAGAAGGATTTCCTAATGGTTTGAGGAGTGAAACGTACTCTTCCCCTAGATCTAGGGAATGACCTAGAGCTTCCCCTACCACAAAAGGGCTGAGCCCGTGTGGAAGAAGAAGGGTGTGGTATCACAAGGAGTGGTATCACAAGAGCGCTTGGTTGAATGAGAGAGATAAGGTCCTGGGTTCACCTCTTCTGAAGGTCAGAAGCAACCTGAATCACTGTATCCTCGGGAAAAAGGTGTTTACTATCCAGAGGAGAGTAAAGAAGGCCAGACCTTTGTGTCTGAGACACTCTTTTGGCGGTGAAAGAACACCGGAGTTCTCTCTTTTTCAGAATGCCCTATATAAAGAGAGAAGCCAATTCCAGGGAACTGTCCCTGATACCTTTATCCAGGCAAGAAGATACTGTTAATAGGCCTGTAAAAGAATCCTCATCCAGCACTGAACATTCCTTGATTCTGCAGCCCAAAAGTCTAACAGTCCAATCAAGGAAGCTCACTACTCTGAACACCCTGAAGATATTATTGATAAGATGGTCTAATTCCAATGCTGAAAACATTATTTTGGTTGAGTTGAAGGTCGACCTTCTTGCGGAGTCTATGAGTCCGGAACACCCAAAGAGAGAGCCTCCCCGGTCTCGTAATCAAGATGTCTCCTACTCGAAAGACGTGACAGTGGGAAATTAAAGTTAACTTTTCCCTGTTCCCTCTTCCCAGAAAGCCAAAGGTTTACGTCCTTCAATGCCTTACGAGAAGAAAGGGAAAGAACTAGGTTAGGCAACTTTGATGAATCTACTTGATTATCTCTCATATATGAAGACAAGGGCAAAGTTGGAGCTACTGGCAAGAGGGAGTCAAGAGAAATTCGCTTTGGCACCGATGGTGCTGTGGCCCCAATGGTTGCTCATGGGAGCTCAGGTGCTCAGCCACTCTTGGAGGCTGAGGCAACAGTAGCTCTTGAACCAGTGAGTGCTCATGAAGAAATAGTAAATCATGTACCAGTGTGTGCTCCAGTGCCAATGGGCGTTCAGTCACTCATGAAAGCTGAGGCACCCATGGGAGCTCTTACGCTAATGGTAACCCTTGCGTCTGTGGGTGCTCTTGCCCCAATGGGAGCTCTTGAATTATTAAAGATACAAAAGACAGGACCAAGTCCCTTTCCGCTCAAGGACGCACAGGAGCCAACAGATGCTCAGGTGCCGTACACTTCTTAGATCTAGACTCTAATATAGAGGAACCATCTGGAGTAAGGAGCACAGGAGGATAAAGATCCAGCACCAACAGATCCTCAAAACTTTTCCTACGTGCAGTCTCATAAGATGGACGCCCCGCAGAGCTCACTCTAATATGAAGGAACCATCTGGAGTAGGGAGCACAGGAACATACAGATCCGGCACCAACAGACAATCAGAACTTTTCCAGCGTGCAGCCTCATCAGATGGACGCCACTCACAGCTTGACCCACTTGATGAAAAACGAGACACCTCCTTAGAGACGCCTTTCCAATGGCCCTCTGTGGTGACCTGGGATTTAACAACAGGACCGCCTGAGGGGGCGACTGCTCGTGGGCAGACACCAATGTCCTCCCTTGGCCTACCGGTATGCCTCCTCCCACGTGCTGGGGAATTTGACAGGGACCTTTGCCTAAGAGAATCAGGGGACAAACAGCACCTCCTCCACCCAACACAATTGGCAATGGTATGGGAAGTAAGCAAGGGAGTCAAGCGAAGGAGCAAGTGGTAAAATTAAAGGGCTGGTAGCAGGACATAAATATCACATAAAACTGGAACAGTGTTATCTGACTAGGTGCCCATGTATCACAAGAAAACAACTTGAGCATCTGTGTAGAGTGCTCAGGCACCACTGGGCACCACTAGAGAGGTCAATCAGTTCCCCTGGGTGCTCACTGCCAATGGACTTAGCAGGCACACTAAAGCAACATTACTCTGTTCCATTAATCGGTTTTAAGTACAGCTCTCTATAGGAATGTTCTCTCTGTAGTAGGCGCTTGTACATTTTCAATGAAAGTTGCTTCCTATACGTAATTAATAATAATTTGATTTTTGCTTTTAATAGGATCTCAATAGACCATCCTCAAAACACCATCATAACTATGTAATTCCCTCCTGCTATATTATCCCCTTTCACTTGAACAATTCTGCAAAGGAAAGAGTGATAAGCGTTACAATTTATTGCAATTTTGTTGCAGTAATAAACACGCTATTAAGCGAAAGCGGTGAAATACTTTGTAACCACAATAATTACTAATCCTGCATACACTCCTTGCAGAATTAAAATTCAACAATAACATAATTCTGGTAACGAATGCAATGTTTACGTTCTTGCACTACTTGCTTATCAACTCGGTAACATTTTACTTTGTTGCGTTACTCATTGTAATGATGATTTAATCAAAAGATCGCTACTGAAACGTATAATCAAACAATATCTGGTCGGTAGCAAGCATAAACATCAGTCTGACAAACCAATGTTTACATATTATAGTAAAACTCTCATCAAAGAGTAGTTAACCAATTAACTGCTATTTCACTGTAAATGCAAACTATTGATGTACTACTTCAGTAAAACAACCACAACAACCACAAAACAAGGAAAAAACTCATCCTGAGGCTTTTGGCTAAAGCTATTTCCCTTTTGGTTTGTATATCAAAGTCTGGTAAATAACCAACGAAAAATGAAAACTGCTGCCGACACCAGATGTTTACATCAGGTGTAGCAGAAACACAATGAGCTAATCGGCTGTGTTGTTCCTAACCTTCTTGCTATGGGGTGCGACTGGTATCACCTACACACTTTCTGTGTTGCTACTGCGAAATTTGAATCTATACTGCTGTGAATAACAGAAACTATAGCTATGTAATTACTGGGTAAGTTGCATAATTAAAAATACCAAATTTCAGCCCTCTAGCCTCAGCAGTTTTTATCTTATCAAAGGTTAAAGTTAGTCATAATCATGCATCTGGCAGTGGTATAGGTACCAACAACACAGGCCACCACAGGCCGTGGCTGAAACTTTCATACAGCATTACATTTGACTAGATACTTAAGGCAAGAGGAAGATACTGATGGCAAGAAGAAAGCACTGAATTCCTTTGAGCTAATATTGGCCTTATACATTTGGTAAACAAAAATAACCCATACTTACTACTGGTGATGATGTAGTAGTACCAAGTTCTTTGTTAAAAAAACTTGAAAAATCAATAGCCTTGCCAGTAGTACTACTTGAATCTTTCCCCTCAGAAGGATTAAGCAAACGGAAGAGAGAGGCATCACTTGTGATGTCTAAGTTACTGTCGTCATCAAGCTTTGATTTTTTATTCGGGGAACACCTATTGGAAAATAAAAAAATAGAAAAGATATTTTAAAATAATTTCTTTACATTTTCAAAATCACAATTTTTGAAAGTAAATTGTATTTTTCCTAACTATACAAACCTGAGGTCCTTTACATAAGGAATTACTTTCAGCGTAGCTGGAATTACGGCCGTTAAATTCTTGAACAAGGTGGTTAGGCAGTAACTACATACCATGTGGCAGGCGGGTAGGCCAGCCTGCCCGGATGTAAACACTCCACTGTGCCTTTTGGCCCAGGTTCAGATTGAGGGGTGGCATGAGGTGGGCATATATGTAAAGGACCTCAGGTTTGTATTGTTAGGAAAAATACAATTTACTTTCAAAAATTGTGATTTGTCCCTACACGATATACAAACCCTCGGTCCTTTACATAAGGAAGACTCACTGATTGGTGGGAGGAATATGAATGAGCCTCTAGAACTGACTGGAGTTCTACACACCTAGGCTACTCCTCCTGGCCGTAAGAGTGAGGAGGAGTGCCCTGCCTCTAACAACTTGATCGGAGTATAGGAGCTGCATGATCAAGAGTCAGACTTCTGGGCCTTTTCGAAATGAGTGAGGAGTTGTAACTCATCCAAAAATGGGCTGGGAGAGGCTTTAATGCAAAGTTCTGGGAAGGTTTGCATTATTCCCAGTTTCCTTCCTCCCCTTGCTAGCGGAAAGAGTAGGATTGCTTCTATGATTCTGATGAGAAACATAGAAAGGAAGCTCTATGTATAAGCTTACTGCATCAATCGCCTGACCAGCCAGTGTAAGTTCGATTCCTATCCTCAACCCGAAGGAAGAGGAGTGGAAGGACGAGGTGGGGAAGGTAGAGAGGCCAGTCACTCTCACATCCTTCTTACCTCTAGAACTGCACACCATAGGCGAGATGCATCTTGTCCTCTTGAAGGAGCCAGGTAAGCAAACACAACCTGCAAGCATCCACCATCGGTCCAAGGAAAGTAGGTTCCAAGGACCTGTGGGCAGGCTCAAGGAAGAAAGATATAAATATAGTCATAATTAGACCTCATCAACCTTCCTGTTCGACATATTCTTCAGAGTGATGAAATGTACCCATCCACTGGACTATCCAACTGCAGAGAAGTCTCTCAGGGTCTCGTAAGACTCGAAGAAAAACGTGTCATCGGACACTTCTGCAATGGCAGTCCGCAGCGGATAAAGACACAGACACTCCATGATGGGTGTCGATCCTTTATGGGTACAGCAACATGTCAATAGGACAAAGTAATGACTGGTCTGGATCAACCAATACAAAGTCCACAGTGTAGCTCATGACAGTCTAGGACTCTTCAACAGCTGCCGACTGACTGCGCTCAGTGAGCCGTCATGCATCCAAGACGTAGTCACAAAATGTTGGGAGATGAGATGATGTTTCTCTCAAGGCATGTGCACATGCCTTCCAGAGACTGAGGTCCCTGTGATGGCAAGACAGAAGTTCTCATAGTACGTAGTTGAATCTCAACTAAGGAGAAACAATGCTATATGCTAATGAATGACTAAGGTGAATGCGGACCTACGTCTTCACAATTGAATCAAGAGAAGTAAACTCTCAAGATTCTGAACATAGAAAAAGTCCCGTCAATGACACCAACCAATGAAGACGGCTTTAATCCCTGTTGTTTTACAGAGGACTGAAAAAGCTAAACTGCTATTTCATTGCTGTTCGGTGAGACAGTCGGAGTTTGCAATGAAAGCGGAGCATCTTTCAGTAATGAAAACACAGGGATTGTACTGCCTGAAGAACCCCTTCTGGTGGGTTGGATCAGGGAAGACATTTCTATTTACCTTGGAAGCAGAGCTGGCAGGGTGGGGAACAGGCGAAGTCTTCCGTTATTCATTTACAATTCGGGGTGAACAAAGAATAATTGCACACCTTACAAATTACAAAATGTATATTAGAAGACAAACTCAGATTGTCAGAAGAATATCATTCTGCATCATCACAGCGGCAGGTGTGGTGAAGCGGAAGACTAGGCTACAGACTTCTGTTACCGTGAGGTAAACAGAAAGATGATAACGAGTCTAGTGAGATACATATATCTGTCTGAAAATTCTCGCAACAGCAAAAGGCAACGCAGGAGAGATGGTCATACACATATGCAAGAATTCCAGCTAACCAAAGACCTAAGTCTGTTATTGCTGGGCAGAGATTCGAATCTAGTCAATCCTCGATATAGGAGTGACAATACCAAACTAAATTATCTCAGAGAGCAAGCTGTACTGGCTGAGGCAGGCTGGCAGCGCCGTACACCACTAGCTCTCGCTAAACTTGTCATCCTGAGTTGCCAGGTATTCCATTCCATGAAGGAATGTGTTCAGCTAGAACCATCGAGTGCAAGAAAAATACACTTGAGCATTTGCATTTTAACCAAAATGGAAGGGAAGAAAACCCTACTATTCGATGAATACAAATGCTGTTGGTAAACATGATATTGTTATGATACAATAAAGTTTGTTCATACTTACCTGGCAGATATATATAATCAAGTACCCGCTCAACCTCCCCTCGGGGACAGTGGCATTTAAAAATCTGAATAGAAAATGGGAATGGTTCCTGACACCCGCCTCCCAGCGGCGGGAATGGGTACTAACCACCTGGCCGACCACTGCGTGTGCCGGGAGTTTTGAAATTCTGTCGGACTTCGGAAAATACAGCTATATATATATCTGCCAGGTAAGTATGAACAAACTTTATTGTATCATAACAATATCATTTTGTTCATGACACTTACCTGTCAGATATATATATAGCTGATTCCCACCATTGGAGGTGGGGAGGGACAGAATAAAAAGGATTTTGGGAAACATTTCACATGCAGATGATAGACATCTTGGTTCCTTACCTGTTAGCATAGCTGACTTCGTGATTACTGTCACTCAAGTCTACTTTTGCTTTACTAGAGTCTCCAGCAAGGACGTGACCTGTATAGCTGGTGAGATCTAGATGATCTGACAACGGGAGCGTGACCACAATGTGTCTAGACCATATTGACCATACTTTAAGGGCAGTGAAGCAAAGAAACAACCACCACCTGACCTAGCCTAACAAAGTTAGTCCCTGAAACTTTAAGGCTAAAATAAAGGGAAGTCCGTCTCTAGCGGTCGACCCTACAACCAAAAAACCAACAACAATAATACAAAAGCACACCTATCCATTTTCTAAAGGATAGGATTCGTGCCGCTTCCCATACCCAAAACTGAATCTGCTGATATGTATGGTCCAAGTGAAAAGCAGTTCTCATATGCCACTTTCACATCCCTGAGGTAGTGTGAAGCGAACACAGAGTTGCTTCGCCAAAATGTGGTGCTCACAATGTCGCTGAGTGCCATATTCTTCTGAAATGCCATCGAAGTTGCGACAGCTCTCACTTCATGAGCATTGACTTTCAGAATCTTTAGATCACTATCTGGGCAGGACGAATGAGCCTCCCTGATGGTGCTTCTCAAGAAGAACGCTAAGGCGTTCTTAGACATTGGTAAATCAGGTCTTTTCACAGAACACCAAAGATTGTCCGATTGACCTCTACTTTGTTTTGTTCTATCCAGGTAAAATTTTAGAGCTCTGACAGGGCACAGAACTCTTTCTGGCTCTCGACCAACGATCCCTGCTAATCCCTTAATATCGAAACTCTTGGGCCAGGGATTGGAAGGATTTTCGTTTTTGGCTAAAAAGGAAGGACGCAAGGAACAGACTGCATCGTGTCCCCTAAATCCAACATTTTTGCTAATTGCTTGTATCTCACTCACCCTCTTTGCAGTGGCTAGGGTGGTCAGAAAGAGGGCCTTTTTAGTTAAGTCTTTCAGCGAAGCTTCGTGCAAAGGTTCAAAGGGACTCGCCATTAAAAATTTTAGAACTATGTCTAAATTCCACGAGGGTGTCTTAACCTGTGGAACTTTTGATGTCTCGAAGGATCTCAGAAGATCGTGAAGATCCCTATTATTCGTCAAATCTAAGCCTCTATGACGGAATACTGTTGACAGCATACTCTTGTATCCTCTAATTGTTGATACTGCAAGCTTGTCGACATTCCTTAGATGGAACAGGAAATCGGCGATTTGGCTCACAGAGGTCTTGGAGGAGGAAATGCCTTCTTTCCTACACCATCTTCTAAAAACAGCCCACTTAGACTGGTAGACAGATTGAGAGGAAACTCTTCTCGCAGTGGCGATAGCTTTTGCCACCGCCCTTGAAAACCCTCTCGCTCTTGCCAGTTTCTTGATAGTCTGAATGCAGTCAGACTCAGAGCGAACAGGTTTTGGTGATATCTCTCGAAGTGGGGCTGTTTGAGAAGATCGGGTCTTACTGGTAGGATTCTTGGAAAGTCCACTAGCAGGGACGTGACCTCTGTGAACCACTCGCTCGCTGGCCAGAATGGTGCGACTAGTGTCATCCTTGTTCCTTCCGACGCTGCTAACTTCCTTGTTACTTCTCCCAGAAGTTTGAACGGAGGAAAGGCGTATACATCCATCCCCATCCAGTCCCAAAGCATTGCGTCTACCGCTACTGCTTCCGGGTCAATGATCGGAGAACAGTAGAGGGGCAGTCTCTTCGTTTTCGAAGTCGCGAAGAGGTCCACTAACGGTCGTCCCCATAGTTTCCAAAACTGTTGGCAGACCTCTATGTGCAGAGTCCATTCTGTTGGAATCAATTGATTGCGACGGCTTAAAATGTCTGCTCTGACGTTTTGGACTCCTGAAACAAATCTTGTCAAGAGAGTTATGTTCCTCTCTTCTGACCATAACAGGATTTCTCTCGCTATCTTGAAGAGAGAACGAGAGTGTGTCCCCCCCTGTTTCTTGATATAAGAAAGGGCCGTGGTGCTGTCCGCGTTGATCTGAACAACTCGGCCTACGATTCGAACTTGAAAGGCTAGAAGTGCCAAGCGAATCGCCTCCAACTCCTTGAGATTGATGTGCCAAGGCTTCTGTTCCTTTCTCCAGAGGCCTGACACTTCCTCCTTTCCCAGAGTTGCTCCCCAGCCTGTCATAGACGCGTCTGTAAATAACACTAGGTCGGGGTTCTGAAGACAGAGGGACACTCCTTTCGACATCTTGGTGGGATCGAGCCACCACTCTAGGTGTTTCTTGACCAATGGGGAGATTCTCAAATCCTCCTCTAGGTTTTGTTTGTCTTGCCAATTTTCTGTTAGGAAAAACTGTAGGGGCCTGAGATGTAACCTCCCTAGAGAAACAAACTTCTCCAGCGAAGAAATGGTCCCCACAGACTCATCCATTCCTTCGCTGAGCATGTTTCCTTCTCCAAGAAGGCTGACACTTTTTCTAAGCCTTTCCGTTGACGTTCTAGCGACGGAAAAGCCCGAAAAGCCACTGAATCCATCTGAATCCCCAGATACACGATGGAATGTGTTGGGGTCAGATGGGACTTTTCGTAATTGATCAGGAGACCTAAAGATTTCGCCAACAGTAACGTAGTCTGAAGGTCCTCCAGACACCTTGCTCTCGATGACGACCGTATGAGCCAATCGTCCAGGTAGAGGGAGACTCGAATCTTCGAGAGGTGAAGCCACTTTGCCACGTTCCGCATGAGAAAAGTGAAAATCATTGGAGCTGTGCTCAGTCCGAAGCATAGAGCTCTGAACTGGAAGACCTGTCCTCTTAAAATGAACCTAAGGAACTTCCTGGACTGGGGATGGATGGGAACATGGAAGTAAGTGTCTTGGAGATCCAATGACACCATCCAATCCCCTGGTCTCAAGGCCCCCAGGACCGACTGAGATGTTTCCATTTTGAAGGTTTCTTTCTTCACGAAAAGATTCAGACTGCTGACATCTAGGACAGGCCTCCATCCCCCAGACTGCTTCGGAACCAGGAATAACCTGTTGTAGAAGCCTGGGGAATCTGTTAAGAGCACTCGTTCTACTGCTCTCTTCTCGATCATCTGATCTAATAAATCGAGTAGAATCTGTTGCTTTTCTGGCTGATAAGATGGTGACAGGTCTATAGGCTTCATGCTTAAAGACGGCATGGAGAGAAAGGGAATTTTGTATCCCTTCTCTATTATCTTGAGGGACCAGGCGTCCGTCCCCCTTGCTCTCCAAGCCTCTGCAAAGAGAGAAAGTCTCCCTCCCACCGGTGCCTGAAGGGCAAGGTTGTCATTTCTTTCCCCTTTGTTTTGCGGGGGTTTTGCCTCTAGCAAAGCCCCTTCCTCTTGTAGAAGCTCTTGATGTTGCTCTGCCAAGAAAGGGCTTAAAATTCTTCTTTGGTTCTTGAGCTGCTCGAGAAGAGGATTGCGCCGCAGGAAGTCTAGATGATTGAGACAGCAAATCCTCTGTCGCTTTCTCTTTCAGGTTCACAGATAAATCCTTTACCATATTTTCAGGAAAAAGATGGGAAGAAAAGGGGGCAAATAATAACTCTGCTTTTTGTGTAGGAGAAACTGATTTAGCAGCAAAACTGCAGAAAAGCGCCCGTTTCTTTAATATTCCCGTAGTAAAGTGGGCCGCTAACTCATCTGAGCCATCCCTTACTGCTTTATCCATACATGACAGGACGCTCGATAATTCTTCTAATGAAACTGATTCTGGGGTCGTAGCTTGTAGACCTAAAGCTCCCAAGCACCAGTCTAGGAAGTTAAATACTTCCAACGTCCTGTACAGTCCTTTTAGATGGTGATCTATCTCAGGTATAGTCCATGAAACCTTAGCCGAGGACAGGTAAGATCTCCTCGGTGCTTCGACCAGGTTTGAGAAATCACCTTGCGCAGACGAAGGAAGTCTCACCCCTGTTTCTTCTCCGGTCTCATACCATATACCGACTCTCCCGTTTAACTTAGCTGGAGGAAGCGCAAAGGACGTCTTTCCTTTCGTCTTCCTTGATTCCATCCAGTCATTCGTTCTTTTAACACTAGAACGGCCAAGCAGTCATTTTGACTGCTTTTGGAAATTGAAATGATTAGCATGGCTTAACTACCATCGTTATTCAGTTGATGCTGCATGACTTTTGCTAACTTAGTGAGTAGTTCATTATGGTGAAATAATTTAGTTAATTTCCATATAACTTTTTCCAGTACAGCCCCCACTACTACAAACGGCCAAGCAGTCATTTTGACTGCCCTGACTACAAGCTTCACCGTGTCTAGTGACCAAACCTGTATAAGACGCGTAAGGAAAGACATGTTCAGTTCCATCGCAACAGACACTTCTTAGCTTGAGTAGTATGCGTTTAGCTTCCCCACTATCAATATGTCTCGTAGGAAGTTAAATGATTATGAAATATTAGAAGAGTTATTGAAGGATTCAGATTCAGATTCTGTTGAGGAAAGTAAATCTGATGAAGATGAATACATTGTACAAGAAGAGGAATCAAGTTCTGATGATGAAGTCAGCCAATCTAAGGGTGATGAGGAGTCGGAAGTGATAACATCAAATTTAGGTTAGTATCGTATTCTCTCTCTCTCTCTCTCTCTCTCTCTCTCTCTCTCTCTCTCTCTCTCTCTCTCTGTTTCATGTCCTTTGTAATATATATATATATATATATACATATACTATATATATATAGATATATATATATATCTAATATATATATATATATTATATTATATATACCATAGATCTTGCCATGGAGCTTTACCATTACTTATTATTATTGTTTTTGCTATTATTGTTGTTGTTGTTATTACTGTTGTTATTATTATCATTATTATTATCATTTTTTTTTTATATTTTGTTGAAATATTAGCCTACTGTGTATTTTTTTCTTCCTGAATTCATTATCCCTCTCATTTTACAGAGGAACTCCCTTCTCAAGAAGAGGATTTATCATCAAACACGATTAGAGCTAAATGTGGTACGGTGTGGGAAGTAATATATCAAGCAGATAAAGGTTGTGGAAGATTTTCTCAGCAAAACATACTGAGAGAAACTCCTGGCCCCACTTCTTTTGCAAAACGCCTTGTACAAAAAAGGAGCTACATGAGTGCCTTTTCGATACTTATAGATGATTTTATCATTGAACATATCAGGAAATGAACTGAAGCTCAAGGCAGAAGAGTCTTGAAAAACGATAATTACAAAGTATCTCGTGAAGAAATTCTAGCAGTAATTGAAATCATGTATGCTCGTGGGATATTGGGAAAGAATCAGTCAATTGATCATCTATGGTCAAGAAAATGGGGTCCACCCTTTTTCATGGATACAATGCCACGTCACAAATTCAAAGAGCTAACGCGGTTTATAAGATTTGACATAAGAACAATGAGGTCAGAACATTTACGTACAGATAAGTTTGCTTATATTTCTGAAGTGTGGGATAGATTCATTGAGAATTGCAAAGCTGCTTATAAGCCACATGAGAACATCACAATTGATGAACAACTTTTTCCCTCAAAATGCCGATGTCCTTTTCTACAGTATATGGGAAATAAACCAGACAAATTTGGAATAAAGTTTTGGATTGCTGCTGATACAGAATCAAAGTATATGCTAAATGCTTTCCCTTACTTGGGAAAAGATGAATTTCGACCAGCAAATCAGCCCTTATCAACTCATGTGGTGCTAAGACTAATGGAACCATTCACTGGGAAAGGTAGAAATGTCACAACTGACAATTTCTTCACATCACTTCAGTTAGCTGAACATCTGAAAGCAAAAAACACCAGCCTTGTTGGCACAATGAATAAAGCCCGTAGATAAATTCCATCTCAAATGAAGTCATGGAAAGGTCAACTGTATGATACACTTCTGCTGAAGAATAAGGATACGACCGTGGCAATATACCAAAGTAAGAAAAACAAGACAGTCTTTATACTCAGTTCACTTCATCGCACTGTTTCAATAGGAGATGGACAGAAGAAAAAGCCAGAAACTGTTGTGTATTACAATTCAACAAAATTTGGAGTAGACGTACTTGACCAAATGGCACGTAATTATTCCACAAGGTGCCCTTCCAGACGTTGGCCTGTTCATGTATTTTACAATATTCTTGATCTTGCAAGTATCAATGCATGGATATTGTATTCAGAGGTCACAGGGGAAAAACTAAGCCGTCATGATTTTAATCTTGGATTAGCAGAGGAATTGGCATATTCTTTGAAAAATCTAGAGTTGGCAGAAAGTGCCGAAGATTCTGATGAAATTTTGGAAGAGGAGAGTAGAACAACAAATAAGAAACGGGAGAAATGCCAAATCCGCCTGTGCAAAAACAACAAAACCGTGATGACCTGCAAAAAATGTGAGAAATATGTGTGTGGAAAATGCACTGCTGTTACTAAACAAATTGTATTTTGTAAATTGTGCAAGAAGTGAGGATATAAATGTTATTCATCACAGACCTAATATTCAAATTCTGTCATATCAAAACATCAAAAACATTTCCCCAAATCAATATGGATGTTTATTTTATAAGTTGTTTGGCTAATACCAAGTAACACCTGAATTTACAATTTTGAGGACGTTTCCCATAATATATAATTTTTATTTGCTTTGAATTTTTATCATTTTTGCTATTATTGTACATTTTCATTTAGAGGAAGAAATGAAGAACTTTATTTTTTTATGAAAATGTAATCCTATAAAGAAAGCACAATAAAGAAACAAACAAACAAAAATGATTTTTTATTTTCATTCCTATAGTTATATAGAATGGAAAAACTTTGTAAAACTATATATTTAAGCATAGCCTTAACATGTAATTCCTCCTTGATTTCAATGCAAATGGTATAATAACTGGCATAAAGTAGCAACAGAACTAATAAACTAATTTTATTGGGTAATTAGATAGTTTTCTATAAAAGCAGTCAAAATGACTGCTTGGCCGTTAATGGTAGGTGCAGGACCTTGGCCTTTCAAGTGTTAAACGCTCTTTTAGTAGAAAGCGAAGAAGCCATCCTAACAAAACCCGGAGCTTTTCTCGTCTTGGATGAAGAAAGTTGCGAAGGCGGTGAGAGAGGAACTGGTGCTTGGAATTTTTCCGAAAACAATTCCTTCAGTAAGCGCGTTAACGTGCTATAATCCGTAGAGGCTTCTGCAGGCTCTTCTTCTTCTGCAGGATGTGCATCGTTAGAAGACTCTCCTTGATCTTGACGGGTCGAAGTTTCTTTAGCTAAGCAAGAAGCACTTGTCATTCGAGGCTCTGTTCGTAAGGGGGAGCTCCTATCCACTGAAGGAATAGACGAAACAATGCGCGAATGTTCCGCTGTTGTCCTTGAAACTTTAAGACTTTCTTGTAAAGCCTTGTCTTTCGAAGCCATCAGAGGCAAAGGTTCTTCAAAAGCCTCTTTGCGGGATTCCTGTCGAGCTCCTCTCAGTTGAGTACGCTTATCTTTCTGAACGGAAGAGAAGTCTGATCTAAGTTGAAAATCCCGATTAACCGGGCGTTTAACGTCATCGCGAGCGTCCTTGATCAGGGAGCGAGACTTAGGACTCGCAGGAAGTTGCGCGTCTTTCAACGAAAGCTTTCAATCCCGCTGGACTCTATTGTCTATAAAAAGTTTATCCATCAAAGAAGCGTCCTGAAGCGGAACATGCTCTAATGGACGTCGAGCGTCTTTAAAACTTCGCTTAGAACGCTTAACTTGCATCGGGGCGTCCTCCCGAGCGTCCTGGTGAGTCTTACGATCTCTCTTAAAGCGTAGCGAGTTCTCATATTCTAAAGGACGAGCCTTTCGTCGATATTCATACAGTATTTCCCTTTCTTGAGGAGTAAGATCAGACACATAATCTAAACGTTGCTCTCTTTGAATCCTAGAGCCTTCTCGAACGTCCTGATACTTCTGGCGTTGGTAGGCTCTCTCATGACAGAAGCGTCGAGTTGATGCAGAAGTCCGGCGAACGTCGACACGAGGCTTCTCTTGCTCGTTCTCAACCTCCTGACAAAAGCGAGGGCCGCCTGTGCGACATCTAACGCTTCTGTCCCCATCGCCACTTCTGGACACTCTTCCTCCGGGAAACACCTTGAGCGTGTTCTCGGTTGAGTCTGAAGGATCCAGAAGAAGACGACGCCGGAGAGGCTAAAGAACGAGGCGAAGCCGACAAAGGTTGTTTCGATCTTTTAACAGGAAGCCAAAGATCCTTTCTACGCCGTTGTCCACTTTCTTAAAACCTCTCCTAAGAGGACGAGAAAGACGCTGGCCGCCTGTGCGACATCTAATGTCAATCTCGTTCTCCTCTTGAGAGGCCCTCTGAGAGCTCCATCCCCGGTAAGGAGAGGACGCCTCAGAGGACAAAAAAAACTCTTTCAATATCCGCGCTCCCTCACACGCTTCGGCAGCCTGGGAAGCGTCCACAGGATCTGCTGAAGGGACGCCAGACCGGTGGGAATTTCCCGTAGCCCTCCTTCGGTTTTCGACATGTCCATTCCCTGAGTCCTGGGAGTCCGACAGAGGTCTATTCCTAGAGGCACTATGGGACCGATCTGACGCCCCCTCCACTACACTAGGGGCATTAATATTCTCACTACACTTCACTGTGGTCTTCAATGCACTCACTTTCAATTCTAGTGCACGAATTGACTCCATGATGGAAGAAAGGGCAATACCTTCTGAAGTAATACCTTCATTACCTGAAGGTAAATACACAGGGTTAGATGTAACAACCTCTACAGGAAGGTCAGAATGCAAATTACTACCCTTACTTTTCACAGAAGCACTTCTGGAGGAAGATCTTCTGATTCTATCCCTTTCAAGCTTACGAACATACGAATCATAAGTCTTCCATTCATTCTCAGTTAACCTTTCACACTCTTTACACCTATCATTCATCAAGCAAATATGATCTCTACATTTCGTGCATAATGTATGAGGATCCGCCGAAGCTTTCGGTAGCCTCACTTTACACACTAGCACGCTACACACTCTAAAACCAGTTGAACCAGAACTAGACATATTAGAGAAAACCAAAACCAAATCCAATGAAAAACCACAATCGCGTATGCCAATCCACCGAGCAAGTTTCAAAAACCAAGAGATAATCAAATACTCAAGTGAACAAAGAGTTTATCCAAAATCCTAGGCGGAGGTCTGTAAACAGTTGTTTACCGACCGGCGACAGAAAAAAATCTGAATAGAAAATGGGAATGGTTCCTGACACCCGCCTCCCAGCGGCGGGAATGGGTACTAACCACCTGGCCGACCACTGCGTGTGCCGGGAGTTTTGAAATTCTGTCGGACTTCGGAAAATACAGCTATATATATATCTGACAGGTAAGTGTCATGAACAAAAATACCATTAGTAACTCAAAATCGAAACCGGTAACTCTTGGGAGGCCTGCAACGCCGTCCAGAGTTGTAGGTCAATTAAGAGAAGATACTATTCATCGTGGTCATGTACCCGTAGAGTTAACTACATTTATGTGCCTACTACTTGGACAATTCAACTGATAACAGAAGCATGTCGTGAGAGAAATATATATAGTATATTTGTAGACTCCTGTACATCGACCTCCAGCCAAAATTCTCTTTCATTCGAGGAACAAGAATAAGGACTGGAAGCAGACCTCCTCCATTCTCTAATGAAGAGAGCGAAGGTGAAGTTTTCTCCAAGGGAGACTTCTACGGTGATAACAAGATACTGAAGAAGACTAGTTCAAGCCGAACTGGATGTTCCCAAAACAGTAGCACTGGAGAGGCATTCAAACTCTCGGTGCTATCCATCCTGAATGGATTGATGTATGT
Organism: Macrobrachium nipponense; assembly: GCF_015104395.2. Lineage (NCBI taxonomy): Eukaryota > Metazoa > Arthropoda > Malacostraca > Decapoda > Palaemonidae > Macrobrachium > Macrobrachium nipponense. Next base: position 30,451,291 of record NC_061094.1, on the reverse strand, counting down.
TCGGTAAGATCCTGGGATTGAACCAAAAATATAGTCTCTCCGGTTCGAATTCCAAGGAGTAAACTCCATCCGAATTCCTCTTATTTCCTTCTTCATTCTGGTATAACCAGGAAGTAAAGGGAAAAAAAGAGAGGAGGATTGACTGTTATTGCCCGTTCTTCTCTGTATCCTGGGGGTGACCGCGTACTGAGGCGACAGACTGTTAGGTCCATCCAGGCCAATCCCCCTCCTGAGACACACTTCCTTCAGCAGCAGCACTTCCATGGGTAATATCATCAGGAATATCTGTTGCCCAAGTTTTTGGAAAAACCAAATCACCCTTCGAACAATAGAAATTCCAAGGAATTTAATGGATTAGCGAGACTCCCGAGTTCATAATAACAATTAACGGGAATGTCTGTCTCGACAATGTGTTAGGAAATTATAGGAAAACCAAAACACTTTGAGACGCCAGAAATTCCAAGGAATTTGA
>NC_061094.1:30422705-30450319 GCF_015104395.2 Macrobrachium nipponense | reverse complement strand
GAAATTCCAAGGAATTTGAGCACTCGGCAAGATTCCCGATTATAGTAGTAACAATTATCAGGAATTTTTGTCTCACCCACTCTGGACCATGATCTCGCCCAGGTGTTTGCAGATCGTAGAAGAGAAAAAACACTCGGAGAGTGCTAGAAATTCCGAAGAATTTTAAGTGCTCAGCGAAACCCCCCAAATTTCATCAGATGGATCATCGGGATGGTGGCCCTCCTCGATTTCCATAGAAATCGAGGAGGAACGGGGGAAGATCCTTCCTCAATGACGTGGACGTACGTCCGGTTGGACCCAAAGGCCCCTCCAGGAACGCAGTCCCCTGACACTGAATCCTACAGAGAGCACTCTGCAGGATCCTTCCTATTCACCTCGCCCTCCCGGCATAGTCATAGGAAGAGAGGGAATGGGGGAGGAAGACTGGATGCTTTCGCTCGCCTTGCTAGCAGAACTAGCAGCCGGAGAAGTGAGACACAGGCGGCCATCAACCTACAGTGATGGCTGCTACGAGAGTCTAGGAAAGCGTTACCGTCTGGAGAAAGAAAACGCTTTGCCCCGAGGAGGGTTACGAAACTCTCGTACTGCAGGCGAAATGTCTGCCGCCACCGAGACCGGTCGGTCACCATGACTGTCGTCTGGGTGGGGCTGAGCGTGCACCTGACAGGGGAGAGACCCGATACCATCCTCCAATGCGTCCCAGTCCTCATCGAGGCCGAAACCTCTCAAGAGGAACGAAGGGGGAGCCCACACTGGTCTCTGTGTGCAAAGTCCAGCGGGACCATCTTGTGAACAGCGGTGATGGTCACTCCGTGAGTCTAGGAAAATGTCATCATCCTCACCAGCCCCCCCATGATCTCCTCTAATTACTTGAGTGTACAACCTGTCCTGTCCTAAAGACCGAACAGGCACATAGGCTCTCGTGGCTGACCGAGAGAAGCGCACTCCTCACGATACCCCCTTGTCACCTCGCTCCTCCTGGTGTATCCCACTGAAGAGGTTGAAGGGACAGGTGAGGTAGATCTAACGCTCCTGCTCTGTCTGCCGCAGAACCGGTGGATGGAGAGGGCTGCAGGCGATCACCAACCTGCAGGTCTGGACCAGAGATCTCCCTGCGGAAAGTGCTGAACCGAGGACGGTAGCGTCGGTCTCTTGCGTTAGGGGAGCTGCTACCAGCCGTGCGGACCATCCGATCACGTGGTGTGATCGATGGTAGGGTTACTCGTAGCGTCCACCAACGCAGTGAGACCGCGCACCGTCCGTCATGGATGCGTCACAGTCCCAGAAGCAGGTGAAGCTGTTCCCGGGGACCTAGGGACCTCCTCCCAGTCTCGCCTCGTGTACGGTCAGATGGGACGTCAGTCTACCCTAGGGGGTACCGGGCGATCGCTGTGCTAGCGATCACCGGTCTGGCGAGTCACCTGGGCAACTCTTACCATCCTTCCGCTCTGTGCCTGGGTCCTGGCATTGAGCATACTCAAGAGGCCTGGACCCTGGCTGCACAGTCACCAGCAGGTGACAGTACACCTGGTGACGGCTGGTACCTCTACGGTCCCTGTCTTTCTCTTCACTGGGGAAGGAGAGACGGGGAAGGGAACCGGAGGACCAGCAGAAGACCCCACCTGTCTCACCGGACGATGAGACAGACCCTTAGAAGTCTCTGTGCGAGACTTCTTGGGGGGGGAATCGAGATCTCCTTCTTCCTCAGTTGGGAAGCCTTGGAAGAAGTAGAGAAGGCGGCAGAAGACGACAACAACAACGAAGATGAAAAAGATGACGACAACACCTTCCTCTTCTTCTTCGCCAACTTCCTCAGGATGGTAGAAGGTTCTCCCATCCAGGACACGGCTGCGGTGGCTGCCGAAGCAGCAGGAACCAGCGCGACCTGGGAAGGAGAACCTGACGGAGCAGCAGTGGAGAGAACGCTTCCCCGAGGAGGGTTACAAAACTCTCGTATGGCAGGCAGAGCATCTGCCACCACCGAGACTGGTTGGTCGTGCAAACATGACCGTCATCTGGGTGGGGCTGAGCGTGTACCTGACTGGAGAGAGCCAATACCATCCTCCAACTCGTCCAAGTCCTCGTCGAGGCTGAATCATCTCAAGAGGACGGGATGGGGAGCCTCCACCGGTCTCTGCATGGACAGTCCCGCGAGACCGTCACGTCAACCCTGGGAACCCAGCAATCACCGGCAAGGCACGAGTCACCTGAGCGACTCGCTCCTTTCATTCCCACCCCGTTGCCCGAGTCATGAGGGGTGAGCGGACTCGGCGCCAACTACTCTGGATGCATGCGAATCCAAAGATTACGTGCAACTCAGGGAACTTATGAACGGGAGCGCCTGACACAGTAGTCTTAGGGCAGAACCTCATAGGACTAGGAGCAGAAGTGCAAACTGAAGTTTCCGCTTCTACAGCTCCCGACACGCTAGGCCCAGGGTCAGCTACCTTCTCCTTCTACGGCAAGGAGCCTTAGGAGTTGAAAGGGGTGGAGACTCATGAAAATATGATGATCTCGAAGAGGAGGATGACGATACTTGACGAACTCTCTTCCTCTTCAATTTCTCCAAATTCTGCAAGACTTTTACCATCAGGAATAGTTAATCATCACAGGGCAGCAGTGAAAACTTCGTTTAGTGACTCAACTCCAAGGTAGTAGTGGTAAATGAATATGATTACCAGCAGGGGATCAGTACACACACTCGAGGATCAGTATCACAACATGCTATGAGTCACAGGTACAATTCCAAGGTTAGGATAACCAATACGAAGAGCAACCAATACTGCTGTAAACACTAATCACATGTTATTCTGTAAAATAAAGAAAATATGATTTAAAGTAACAAGGATACTCCTCTCGCATCCAAGGGCACCGCCCTCCGAAGTGAGGAGATCCCCCAAACACCAACACCACACACCCCCTCTTCTAACTTCATCCGATAGCTAGTGAAAGGATGAAGGAGAAGAGAAATTACTAGAAAAAATAAAACAAAGGACAAACGTCTGAAGTTCCCCTCGGTAATTCCCAAAGCGTAAGCATAAATTTCGGATGAATACATGTCTCGTCACACACACACACATTCAAGGATCAATATCACTCACGTTAAATACATATCTCGTCCTCACGTTAAATACATATCTCGTCCTCACATTACAGGGCGAAATTATGTAAATAATGAAGATGTTGGCATACCTTTGCTGCCGACCCTTAACACAAAGTAGAAAGTCGGCTATAAAGGCTATCACAAATAGTGGGTTTGCATATCAATTGAATTGACTGAATTTAATATTAATATGAAACACAGTATATACATATTTATTTAAAAAACAAAAATAAAAAAGAAAGATCCCACCAGGAAAATGATCAACGGCCAGTCAGCAAGAGCTCACAAACACGTCTTCATTGGAAGACGGCCAAGGCAAAGTAGAGTGTTTATATCCGGTGAGGCTGGCCTCACCAGCCACACGGTAGTTACTACCTAACCCCCTTGTTCAAGAATTTAACGGTCGTAATTCCAGCTACGCCGACACTACTCCTTATGTAAAGGACCGAGGGATTGTATATAGTGTAGGAACAAATTTATATTCAAGACAACATTTTATAAAAAGAAAAGCACCACTATGATAAGGTATACATATTAGGGTGTCATCCTCACATTTCAAAAGTATAAGCCTTGTGCCTTTGATTAGGGCAGAAAAAGTACATGCTGAACTGTTGCTTAAAATTATCAAAATGGTAACTTACAATTGGTTCTTGACTGTGCTTCCAAAATTGGAGATGTGTACTAATCACAGGGCTTTAAAAGAATTTACAGTAATGAGTAAAAGTTGATAAGTTTAAGGATTAATTAAGACTTTTCTTCTTAGGCCGGGTACTCATTCACAGGTTTACCTGTCAGTCTCCTTGTCAGTTCTTTGAAACTGATGTTAAAACATATGAGTGGACAACAGTTTGTGGACGGATTCAGTCCATTCACCAGAATTGATGAACAGACAGAATTACCCAAAGTTCTTTCGACTGACTGACAGGTGATTGCACGTGTGGATGGGTAACCAACGATTTTATGACAGTTCACAGCTGGATTTCGATTGGGAAGGATCTCAGTTGCTCGGAATATGAATGAGCTACGTATAGGCCTAATTAATTTCACTGTTAGGACCTGTAGACTGTAGTGAGTCCAAATCATATAATAAACAAAAACTATTTCTATGTGATGAATATAATTTGGTATAGGCCTATGCCAGTGTCCTGCCTTTTTTATGAAAGGTGTTACAAGTGAAAGTAGGCTTCATGGTCCATTTCATAAATAAATAACCCCCGGGTCTAATTTAGCCTTATTCATTAATATTGTATGAGAATAGATATCACAATTTAATAGGCAATATTTAGACCATGTTTTGTTACGCTTTTTTGCTGCTTTCATATTTTGAACTGATCACCCAGCGGAGCTTCCATCACTGCCATATAGAGTTGCCACGATGAAGGCTAAGCAAGAAATGAGGGCAATGAACTCGAGTTGACTGTCCAACTGACAGTTCTACTATTTATGTGTGGACGCTCATCCATCAAATGGTCATGGGTGGACTGACGGGTAAACCATTGCGTGAATACTCCGCCTTATACAAAGAACAAACTTTCCATGAGGTTTATATTGGCTAAATACAATACCTGTATTTTGTCGCAAAATACAACTAAACCAAGCTCCTCTGCTTGATAATAGAAATGGTTTTGGACCCAATACATAAAAATACTAGCTTTAAACCAACCTAAGAAGAGAAAAGTACCAAATCACAGGAAACTTCTACATTTCCACTATAAACACCACAGATGTTTGAGATGTTCAACCATAGCAGGTTGAAGTGTCCAAGTTCCAAATATGCATACCCAACAAATGCAGACAAGCTGCTTACTGCACTTGGCAAAGGAATTTCCTCTTCAACTCATCCGTCAAGGGATTAATGGGGACAGGTTGGCAAAATAAAGTTTTTACAATGATTAAAAGATTATTTTATACAAATCCACCAATCATTTATGTCTCTATACCTCAGCTCAATAAAGTTCCCAAGATAACAAGTCTTTTGTCCGCCAAACAGAAGAAAAATGTAGTCTAACCACACAAAAACACTCAGGTTAGTATTGACCCATAACCTCATTTTTTGTGGAAACTATACACGAGGGAACGAGTTTTGGGAACAGGGAAGAGAGCACTCATTGTATAATTAACTGGTTTGTATGATAGGACTTGTTTGTTTCTTCTCAAAGTCATTAATTCATAGTAGCCGTAATGTGTGTAAAACACAATCTCCAAACATTACACAGATGATGTCTCCCTTTCCATCTTTTAAAGTATGCATCAGAGTTATACAGCAGCCTTGATGGCTGGTTTGGTCTTTCTTTGTGAGTGTTATTTCTGATACACATTACACTCTTACTGCCAGATTTTTCTTATTTACTATGCTCATTTACATTTTAATACCATTTCATGCATTACAGCACTATCAACTTGTTTTGGGTATTGTTTTTGGATAATTCCCATATCATTATCATTTAAAGGGTAGTCTTCAAAAGTCTTGAACAATTAAATGGATCTTAAGTAGCCCCCCGATTCAGTGTCTGGCAACTGTGAATATTTTTCTCCTTTGACTGTTTTGTTCATGGTTTTTTGTTTAACTAATGTAAGGATTTTTTATGCTTTTTAGTGCATTACAACTCATTTTTAATAAATTGGTTTTGTCAATCACTTACTTATGTTTATATCATTTCAGTCTTGTTAGGAATATATACAGTGGGCCCCGTATTCGCGTTCTCCGGATTCGCGGACTCACTGATTCCCGGATTTCTCTCTGCACCATATCTACCCATTATTTGCGGGAGATTGGCCTATTCGTGGGGTTTTCCGACAATAAATAATCACTAATTAGTGTACTTTTATGTTATTTTCAAGCCTAAATACATTTTTATGATACAAAAATGATTTACTAATTTTAAAATATTAATACTGATCAATACTGTATTAGTAAGTTTAATAAGATTAAATGATATCACAAAGAATGAAGGAAATCCCAGTCTACATGCATCTTTCTTTTGAACTCCAGGTCCAAGCTGAGGTCCAACAGCTGTCAAATATATCAAGAATGTGACAGGAGGGGAGGGAGTCTGTGTTCTCTCTCTCTCTCTCTCTCTCTCTCTCTCTCTCTCTCTCTCTCTCTCTCTCTCTCTCTCTCTCTCTCTCTCTCTACTGAGATGACAGATTTTTATGGTACATGTATGTATAAAGGGATTTTGACGAAGGAAAAATCTATTTCTGGGTGATTGGCTCGTGTCGCCCTATGAAAGTATCCTTAATATCATTCTTTCTAGGTAAAATTAGCCTAAAATTACCAGAGAAAAAACAAAATTAAGAAAATGTCAGTAAAACTGACTCGCTCACCCTCTTAAAAAAGAAGTGTCGGTATGATATAGGGGCGAGTGTGGAACACTACCACGAGACAAACACCAATTAGAACTTCCTATCAGAATCCCCCCACCTAGAAAGAATGATATTAAGGATACTTTCATAGGCCGACACGAGCTGAGCCCAGAAAATATGTTTTATTAATATTTTCAAATTATTCTAATAATAATAATAATATAAGTTTTTATTGAAAGATATTGCTGCATCAGCTGCATTCAACTTGTAAATAGTCTTCTCTATTTTTCTAACAATAGCTTTCTCTCTGCTACTACAACTGGCGAGTATTGCGCCGATATTACTCATCAGGAGGAGGCAAATTTCGGGGATGATTGCTTAATATTTATTTATTTGTCACATACATGAACAAATAAAATACAATTCGATCTAGTGGCCAACGTTTCTCTCGGTATCATCCGAGCATGATCACGGCAGTGGATCGGAGTAGACTGTAGGTGTTGTCAGATCTACTCAATATATAGCGGCAGGTCAGCGGGGGTCAACCGCGAGCTGCGTTTTCATTGGCTGGTGGCGCAATGCGCTCCAGCTATTGGGGTTGAAAGAAGTTTTCTTCAAGAACGCGTTCTCGTCGTTGAAAGGTTGCGCTGTTGCAGCCTAGCTGATCGTCGAGGCTGGGGCAAGGACTTCCCCGGGCGCTGTGTCACGACGGCTCGTTGTCATTGGCTGATGGGCTGCTTGTCTCATCTGGTATTCTTTGATCGACGAGTGTCGTTCGGTCTGGTATTATTTGTGCTATTATTTATGCACATAGGTCTCCTTAGGTTGGTGGGGAGGAAGAGGACTTCCTGCGTCGTATTCAATGAGGGCTTCTCTTGTTGTATGAGGAGTGCCTCGAGCAGTCGCAAACGCCGTTGGTCAGGAGCCCTCCCTATTATCTTAATATTCTTGATAATACCGTCGCGGGAGATGGCTTCCTGGTGTGCTGTCATGGTATGGTTTTTAATTGCCCCTTCTTGTGCGTGGCAAGAATCCTCTTGGACAGTTTCATAGAAGTCATACCAACGTAAGAGCCGGGACATCCACGGACGGGGCATGAGAATTGGTAGACTACATTCGACTGTTTCAAGAGGTCTCTTGCTGGGGGGGTCGGGTTGTTCTTCATGATAAGGTCGCGGGTACGTCGATTCTGGTAATAAATCACGAGTTCGAGTTCTTTGTCGACTTCGGTGGGGGTCACATTTTCTCTGATGATTTTTTCTCAATGCATCTTCGTCCTCACGGTTGACGTGCGTGCATTCTGCTTTGTAAAACAGCTTGATCTTCTCATGGGGGTGGGGCTGCGGTCTCTCACTCTCGCTATACCACCGATCCAACGCTGTTCGGACTTCTTTATTAATAAGAAGTCCGAACAGCGTTGGATCGGTGGTATAGCGAGAGTGAGAGACCGCAGCCCCACCCCCATGAGAAGATCAAGCTGTTTTACAAAGCCAGAATGCACGCACGTCACCGTGAGGACGAAGATGCATTGAGAAAAATCATCAGAGAAAATGTGACCCCCACCGAAGTCGACAAAGAACTCGAACTCGTGATTTATTACCAGAATCGACGTACCCGCGACCTTATCATGAAGAACAACCCGACCCCCCAGCAAGAGACCTCTTGAAACAGTCGAATGTAGTCTACCAATTCTCCATGCCCTGTCCGTGGATTGTCCCGGCTCTTACGTTGGTATGACTTCTATGAAACTGTCCAAGAGGATTTCTTGCCACGCACAAGAAGGGGCAATTAAAAACCATACCATGACAGCACACCAGGAAGCCATCTCCCGCGACGGAGGTTATTATCAAGATATTAAGATAATAGGGAGGGCTCCTGACCAACGGCGTTTGCGACTGCTCGAGGCACTCCTCATACAACAAGAGAAGCCCTCATGAATACGACGCAGGAAGTCCTCTTCCTCCCCACCAACCTAAGGAGACCTATCTGCATAAATAATAGCACAAATAATACCAGACCGAACGACACTCCCGATCAAAGAATACCAGATGAGACAAGCAGCCCATCAGCCAATGACAACGCGAGCCGTCGTGACACAGCGCCCGGGGAAGTCTTGCCCCAGCCTCGACGATCAGCTAGGCTGCAACAGCGCAACCTTCAACGACGAGAAGCGTCTTGAAGAAAACTTCTTTCAACCATAGCTGGAGCGCATTGCGCCACCAGCCAATGAAAACGCAGCTCGCGGTTGACCCCCTCTGCCTGCCGCTATATATTGAGTAGATCTGACAACACCTACAGTCTACTCCGATCCACTGCCGTGATCATGCTCGGATGATACCGAGACGAAACTTGGCACTAGATCGAATTGTATTTTTATTTGTTCATGTACTGTGACAAATAAATAAATAACTATTAAGCAATATCCGAAATTGCCTCCTCCTGATGAGTAATATCGGCGCAATACTCGCCAGTTGTAGTAGCAGAGAGAAAGCTATTGTTAGAAAAATAGAGAAGACTATTTACAAGTTGAATGCAGCTGATGCAGCAATATCTTTCAATAAAACTTGTTTGAAAGAGGGTCTCCTTCCAAATCAATAATAATAATAATAATAATAATAATAATAATAATAATAATAATAATAATAATAATAATAATAATAATAATAATTTAGTAGGGAAAAACTCTCTATCACGAGAGTATATATAATGTTCTAAAGGGTCCACAATAATACAAAGTGGGAAAAGTCTGTGTATAATTTTGAAGACTTTACTGAAAGCTTTTGAACCCTTCCCTAGGTTCATCTTCATTTTGGTCTGAAGATGAACCCAGGGAAGGGTTCGAAAGCTTTCTGTAAAGTCTTCAAAATTATACACAGACTTTTCCCACTTTGTATTATTGTGGACCCTTTAGAACAATAATAATAATAATAATAATAATAATAATAATAATAATAATAATAATAATAATAATTAATAATAATAATAATAATAAATAACTATAATTACAAAAATCACATGTAAAAGTATTTTACAGAAATACTACAATAATCATTCCATTTCTCTCTCACTCTCTTACAGATTTGTATGTTTTTTGTATGATAAATAAATGAATTACTAGTTTTCAAATATCAATATTAATGTAAAATGCAATAATATAAATTCATTAAAGAAAATATTAAAGTGAATTAGCAAGATTTTAGTATATATAAATAAGGGATTTTGACGTAGGAAAAATCTATTTCTGGGCTCAGCCGTGTCGCTCCGTGAAATAGGTTCCTTCAGCAATATTTCTAAGGTAAGATATTGCTAAAATACCAGAGAACTGCTAAATTGGACCTGCCAGAATATTCCAGCTCGCTCACCTTCATTTAAAAGGTGTCGGTATAGATCTGGGGCGAGTGAAACTCACTACTAAGAATGAAAGAAAATCCATCTTACCCCGCATCTTATCTTTGAACTCCACGTAGCCAAGGTGAGATGGCTGGGGTCCAACAGCTGTCAAATATATCAAGTAATGTGCAGGAGGGTGAGTGCGTTGCCCACTCAAGATCTCTCTCTCTCTCTCTCTTACTGAGATGAGAGAATTTCCATGGTACATGTGTATGTTATTAACACTCTTACGCCGAAGCCCTAAAAACCAAAACGTCTCCCGTATGCCGAGGCGGGTTTGGAGTGAGCACGGAAGCGGAAAAAATAATTTTTTCAAAAAATCACAGCGTGCTTAGTTTTCAAGATTAAGAGTTCATTTTTGGCTCCTTTTTTTGTCATTTCCTGAAGTTTAGTATGCAACCATCAGAAATGGAAAAAATATCATTATCATATATAAATAATGCGATATATGGTAGCGAAAAAAAAAATTCATACATAATTGTATTCAAATCGAGCTGTGCGAAAAACGGTTAAAGCTAACAAGTTACTTTTTTGTTGTTGTATTGTACACTAAATTGCAATCATTTTTATATATAACACATTGTAAAACGATGAAAGCAACACAGAAAAAATATTATCACAAAATGATGCATGAATTCATAACACGTGGACGTAAAAAAATGTTTTTTTCAAAAATTCACCGTAAATCTAAATATTGTTCTAGAGACTTCCAATTTGTTTCAAAATTAAGACAAATGATTGAATATTATGATACTGTAAGAGTTTTAGCTTAGAATTGCAGTTTTTGACCATTTCGGACGAGTTAAAGTTGACCTAATGTCAAAATTTTTATATATATTTTTTTTATATGCAAATATTTTTCTTTGTATTCTTCATGAATTTGCACACATTTTCATATATGAAACTCTATAAAATGCCTAATAAGAAAAGGAGCAAATATTAGGAGAATGCGATGTACTCATTTCAGAGATTCGCGGCCGTGAATCGGCGCGCGGAGGGAAAGAAAGTTTTTTTTTAAAATTCACCATAAATCAAAATATTGTGCTAGACACTTAGAATTTGTTTCCAAATGAAGATAAATGACGACTGTATATTACTAGATTGTAAGAGTTTTAGCTTACAATTGCGTTTTTCGACTATTTCGGTAGAGTCAAAGTTGACCGAACATGGTTTTTTTTCTATTTATCGTGATTTATATGCAAATATTTTGAAAATGAAAAAAGCTACAACCTTCAATCATTTTTTGTTGTATTCTACATGAAATTGTGCACATTTTAATACATAAAACTTAATGTAATGGCTAATTTTAAATGGTGCAAAAATTACAACAATTGCAAGAAAAAATTTCTGACTTTTTTCGGAAGAGTTACCGCGCGGACGTAAGGAAAATGTTTTTTTTTCTTAAATTCACCATAAATCGAAATATTGTGCTAGAGATTTCCAATTCGTTGCAAAATGAAGGTAAATGATTTAATATTACTAGATATAAGAGTTTTTAGCTTACATTTGCGTTTTTCGACCATTTCGGTCAGGTCAAAGTTGACCAAAGGTTGAATTTTTGGCACTTATCGTTATTTATATGAAAATATTTCAAAACTGATAAAAGCTACAACCATGGGTTGTTTTAGTTGTATTGTGCATAAAATTGCGCACATTTCCATATATAAAACTTTATGTAACGGCTAATTTAAAATGGTGAAAACATTTTGACAATCGCACGAAAAAATTTATCGGAAGAGTTACCGCGCAGACGTAAGGAAAAAGTTTTTTCATAAATTCACCATAAATCTAAATATTGTGCTAGAGACATCAAATTTGTTGCAAAATGAAGGCAAATGATTGAATATTACTAGAATATAAGAGTTTTAGCTTACAATTGCATTTTTCTACCATTTCGGTAGTCAAAGTTGACCAAAGGTTGAAATTTTGGCACTTATCGTTATTTATATGAAAATATTTCAAAACTGATAAAAGCAACAATCATGAGTATTTTATTGTTGTATTCTACATGAAATTGCACACATTTCCATATATAATACTCCATGTAACGGATAATCTAAAATGGTGCAAAAATTATGTCAAAGTGACAAAATAATTTTTGAGTTGTGTCACTGATACTTTTTAGTGCGATAAGAAAGAAATTCACGCTTGCGCGTCTGTGTAACGATTGTAAACAAAACAACGCCTTGATCCATGAACTCCCAGCATCCCCCAAGGCGCGTGATTCAAAAGTTTTTGGCTGGTAGGCCTATAAGTATTTTTCCGCGAATTTAAAAAAAAACTTTTTTCAGTCAACGTATAATACGTCCAATCGGCATACGGGTGACATTTTGACTCGACGTTTAATACGTCCAAACGGCGTAAGAGGGTTAATATTTTTGCATAATAATAATAGTAATATAACTATTTTCAAAATTCATGTGATAGTATTTTAAAGAAATACAATAATCTATCCATTTCACTCTTTTAAATAAGGATAACTCTCTCTCTCTCTCTCTCTCTCTCTCTCTCTCTCTCTCTCTCTCTCTCTCTCTCTCTCTCTCTCTTGCCACACAAGATACCTATGTCATAGTGGTAACTCTCGCCCTCTGTTTGGGCTAGAAGTGTATGTATAAGTATATCTTTAAGGACATTACTACATTTTAGGGTAAAATAATAATATACAGTACTAGTTTACAAATAATATTAAGTTTAATGAAATTAAACAGTAACAATAACATTCTCTCTCTCTCTCTAACTTACATATGTTTATTTGTTTTGTAGTATAAATAAATGATTAACCTTATAACTAATTTTCAAATATTAATAAGATTAATTAAAAATAGCGATTCCCAGTCTTTTTATCCACTTGGAGGAAGGTGGGGGGGAAGTAAATGAGTTTGATATATGAATTGGAGGGGAAGGAGTCGGAGTCTAGGAGTTATTTGCTCTCTCTCTCTCTCTCTCTCTCTCTCTCTCTCTCTCCATTATTATTCTCTTTGTCTCAGAAATAATTCATAATTTCACTCTTGATGGTCAGATACAGGATGTTGCCATTCAATGTTCTCTCTCTCTCTCTCTCTCTCTCTCTCTCTCTCTCTCTCTCTCTCTCTCTCTCTGTTATTGGCTGTAGGTATATATTTTTAATAGTAAAATGTTTAAGATGACTGAAATATTAATAATATAACCTCAAAGATTAATACAGTAATAGGTTAGTAATTTTAGGCATATTTGAAGTAGGATGTTATTTAAGGTATACATTTGGCATCTGAACTTTCAAGATAGGCAGTTATAAGCATTTTTAGTGGTGGTTTTAACTATTCGCGTGTTTTAACTATTCACCGGGGTGTCTGGTATGCATCCCCCGCGAATATGGGGGGACCACTATATCTAAATTTCCACTTACAACCTAGAATTTATTCAGCAAGATTTTGATTCCACAAAGCTTTAGAATTCATCTTAAAATTTTTGCACAAAGCATTAAAATTCATCTTAAATTTTCTAAAGTTATTTTTTCAATTTAACTGCACCGAATAATTGCTGTGTTATTAGTTTATAAAATTTTTCATAGCTAGGAATATCATCACCTTTGTGAATTGAAAATGTATAGTATTTATTATCTTTGTTATCCCCATATCATATTTACTTCTTACTTGTACTTTATTGTTATTAACAACCTGTTATTGCTACTCCAAACATTATTATACTATAATACTGAAAAAGTCTAACTGCATGTGTACTGGTGTTCTTGGTTCAGGTGTTGCAATTTTATGGCCCATGTTGCAAAGGTTCCCACGGATAAGCAGTGCTTGTAGGAGTAAAGTGTATTCTTCTGAGCTTAAATGAGTTATGTCATCAATCAAGTTTACTTTGCCAACCTTTTATGTTGACTTGTGGCAATGACATAGAGTGAGTTCATTATTGGCACTAACATAAAGTGAGTTCATAATGTTTCTTGCATAAAATGCACTATAATGACAAACATCTGCTTCTCTCTTCTTTATCTAACCTCGCTGTTTTTGCTGCCAACTCTAGGCAAGCTGCTGCTGCAAAAAGTGCCATTTTCCAGCAGTGCATGCATTAGGTTTAATACATACTATAGTCAATTTTTTTAAACCTGGCAAACTTGCACTTAGCTGCTTGTCGCTGATTGGATGAATGTCGTGTTGTCCGAATCTCTCAGTTTTGTTTTCACTCTTTCAGAATTGTGATTATACGGCCATAGATTGAGATAAGAGCCAAATTATGTAATGTTATGTTAATACCAGTTGTAATAAACTCAAGTATTAAGAAGTCACATACCAAATTATTATATAATAGTTAACAGTTATGAAACAACACTCTCCGAAGTTGTAGACTTGAAATATGTTTCAAACGCATGAGCTTTAATGTTTAAATTTCTAGCTAGATTTTTAGTGCAATCATGCCATTGGTTGTTTGAAAAAAAAAAAAAAACATATTTAATGTACAGTGCTGATGTTGTATAATGCTTAAGAACTAAATACTATCGTAGAAATGTAAGCTTGTCAGAAAATTTGGGGTGGAAGAGTTGTGGGAGGAACAGCCTCGGGATTGACAGAACGTTGTACTCTCAGCGGGAGGTTCAAATGCGGGTTGTGGTGTTCTCGTCTTCATAAAATAATAAAGATGTTTATATATCATAATGTTCATTTTTTGCATTTCAAAAGTACTGCTCACAGAATGTCATTAATGTTTTAGGATATGTATAAAGTTGCTGTTGCTGTCGCCTTCATGATTTCTTTCATTGTCTTCCTAGGGCCCTGTGAAGTGAAATATTGAAAAACATTCATTATTATATTATGGCACTGACTAGTAAGCCTACTGCCAGCAGCATGTATATGCCTGGTGTTTGAAGCGCCTTCACCTCTGCTTTGTTCCATATCGACTCTTGTGGCCATGGCTGAAATAGGGGGAATCGACGACAGTGAGCCAACTACTTGATAGCCGATTCTAAGCTGACTGATGATGGCGGTGTGTGCAGACGACAACTCGCCGGCTGTTCCTTTCTCAACTCCTCCACCCCAAATGTTTCGGCAAGCTTACATTTTCTACGATAGTATTTTGTTCTTGGGCGTTATATAACCTTCAGCAATGTACAATAAATATGTTTTGCTTTTTTCCAAACCACCAATGGCACGATTGCGCTAAAAATCTAGCTAGAAATTTAAACATTAAAGCTCATGCGTTTGAAACATATTTCAAGTCTACAGCTTCGGAGAGTGTTGTTTCATAACTGTTAACTATTATATAATAATATGGTATGTAACTTCTTAATACTTAAGTTTATTACAACTGGTATTTACATAACATTACATAATTTGGCTCTTATCTCAATCTATGGCCGTATATCACAATAATTCTGGAAACAGTGTGAAAACAAAACAGAGAGATTCGGACAACACGACATTCATCCAATCAGCGACAAGCAGCTAAGTGCAAGTTAAGTGCAAGTTTGCCAGGTTTAAAAAAATCTACTATAGTACTCAGTTTACTCCAAGACTTGTTTTAGCCACAATGTAGTTGCCTAGTGAGTTGTGGAATCTTCTGTTCAAGGGAGGAGCAAATTCATTCCTGCATTCTGCCAAGTCTCCTGAATTTCAGCATATCACTCTTATTTTTTATTCCTTCATATTTATTTATTTACTAATTTTTCCTATGACTTTTCTCTTTCCTGAAAGACTTAAAGAAAGATGAAATGGGACTTGTTTAAGCTTGCTTTGTAATAAAAAATTTAAAGTCTGCTTGAACCTTTGAAGTTCCAACGATTCAACTCTATGACAGAAAAATAGGTGGAACTGAACCACGCAAAGAAGCAAAAATACTAGCATTTAATTGTTCCCTTTAATTCTTTCTAGCTAGTAAAAAGTATTGTTATCTTGAGTAAACAGTTAGAAGTACAAGTAATTTGTTGGGCCAACCTAGTACAGGCAGTCTCCGGGTTACGACGGGGGTTCCGTTCTTGAGACGCGTCGTAAGCCGAAAATTGTCGTAAGCCGGAACATCATAAAAAATACTAAGAAAACCTTACTTTTAATGCATTGGGTGCATTGAAAACTATGTAAACTGCATTCTTATTGCATTTTTCATCAAAAAAACCTTCAAATATTGATTATTTTGCATTTTTGGTGTCATATTTCATCTGCCAGATCAGTGTTGTCGGCGTCGTAACCCTGGAAATAATTTATGATGAATATAATTGAAAAGCACCTTAACCTGGGAACGTTGTAAGCCGAACCCGTCGTAACCCGGGGACTGCCTGTACATGGTTTCCTGTTCTAGACAAGGGGCTGATAAGTGAAAACTGCCATTAACTGAAACTCGAGGATTTATGGCACTTATGGTGCCAAGTTTCAGTTAATGTCACAGATAACTGTTAATGGCGCCTCTGTTAGGTATGTTATGATGCCATAACTCTATTATCAGCACATTATGGCGCCGATAACCGAAACTTGGCCTGTTATGGCACCATAAATTGCCAATTTTATGGTGCTAGAGAAGCAACATAAAACCTAATTGCCATTAAGCGAGTCCACCAATAACTGGGGACTGCCTCTACGGATTCCTTTTGGGAATTTTTGTTTCATATTCCGTGAGATGTTCTGAAATGGATTACATATGAAAACCAAGGTTCCACTGTAGTGCTGCGTAAGACATAAAGATGTATCCACAAAAAATAAAATATTTTTAATTATGCTGTCATAAAAAAAATCTAACTAAAACTAAAATGTTCATTATCACTTACTTGAAAGGGTTTCGCCTTTTCACACCTTGACCTAATGAATCATTAGTCTGTCCATGTACTGGGGCCAAAATCTGCAAGGTGTTTGTAGAGCTTATCATACGAGCTTGCAATGCTTTCCGTTTTGCCTTTAATTTTCTGACTTTCATAACATCTTCGGGACGAATCCATGCTGGAGACTTTGCAGATGAATCTCTATTCATGATCATACCTGAAAAGTATTTTACATTAATTCAAAAATGTTATTTACATGACAAAATTAAGTTTCATTTATATGTACTTACCGAGTAATTACTTAGCTAAACGTTTTCAACCACCACAGCCTAAAAATTCCAAATTTATAGTAGTGCTTCATTTGTTTTGGGTAGGTGGCAAACCCTGTCCACATTCAGGGAAGAGGAACAACATAGCAAAGAGCTCAATTCGTTTGTGCCCTGATCTCCATATGAGGGGAGGGAGGGCTCCGATTCTGAAATTACGTACTTGATAAGTATATGAAACTAAATTTCATCATGAAAAATGATATTGTTATGATACAATAAAGTTTGTTCATACTTACCTGGCAGATATATATATAGCTGTATTTTCTGAAGTCCGACAAAATTTTAAAAACCAAACCTCCGGCACACAGCAGTGGTCGGCCAGGTGGTTAGTAGCCCACCCTTCCCGCCGCTGGGAGGCGGGTATCAGGAACCATTCCCGTTTTCTATTCATAATTTTTATTTCCACTGTCCCCTGAGGGGAGGTGGGTGGGTACTTGATTATATATATCTGCCAGGTAAGTATGAACAAACTTTATTGTATCATAACAATATCATTTTGTTCATGAAACTTACCTGTCAGATATATATATAGCTGAATCCCACCGTTGGAGGTGGGAAGGGACAGAATAGAAGGATTTTGGGAAACAAATGCATGCAGATGATTTACATCTTGGTTCCACCTGTTAGCATAGCTGGCTTCGTGGTTATTGCCACGTAAGTCTGCTTGTGCTACTAGAGTTGCCAGCGAGGTAGAGACCTATATAGCTGGTGCACTCCAGATGATCTGTCAACAGGGGCGAGACCACGACGTGACTAGACCATATTGACCATACCATGAGGGCTAAGAAGTAAAATAAATATATATATATATACATCACCACCTGACCAACCTAGCCAAAGTTAAGGTGTTTTAACTAAGGCTTAAGAGTTAAGAAGTCGCCATTGGCGGCGACTCAATAACTAAATTAAGAGCTCTTCCTAACCATTTTCTACGGATAGGATGAGTGGTACTTCTTGCCCCAAGATTGTGTCTGCAGACACTATGGCCCTAGCGAGCAGCAGATCTCATATGCCGTCTTCACATCCCGCAGGAAGTGTGAAGCGAACACAGAGTTGCTTCGCTAAAACGTGGTACTCAGTATGATACTGAGTGCCATGCTCTGTTGAAATGCTTCCGAGGCCGCGCCCTCACCTCGTGAGCATTCAGATCAAAAGATTTCAAATCTTTGTGCAAACAAAATGAAGGAGCCTTTTTGAAAGAACTCCTCAACACTAAAGCCAGGGTCTTTGATATGGGCAAGTCTGGTCTTTTTCGGAACACTGCAGATTGTCCGAAGGACTTCGACTTTCTTTAGTTTTATGTAGATAAAACTTGAGAGACCAGACAGGGCACAGGACTCTCTCTGGCTCTTGCCCAATAACTTTTGCCATCCCTTGATTCCAAGCTCCTGGCCCAAGGACAAGACGGGTTTCCATTCTTAGGCCACAACGGAAGGTTTAGCGAACACACCGCATTGTGTTCCCTAAAGCCAAAACTTCTGACGATGGCTTAAAACCTCACTAACCCTCTTTGTCGTATCTAGAGCAGTTAGAAAATAGGCCTTTCTGGTCACGAGCAATAAGTTAACCAAAATGAGAGGTTCGAAATGCTTTGACATCAAGAACTTCAGACTACGTCTAAGTTCCATATAGAAAGCTTCGATCTGGACATGCACAGTCAGTCCGTCTGTACTAATGTCAGGTGACCGACCAGTTGACCAGTCAGACGAATCAAGGACAGCAAGGCTGTACCCTGAAGACCATATGGCACTATTCTTCGCTGAAGGATGAGTGTCTGGACTGCCTGGGCGATTCAAGCTAAGCAAACCTTGGGGGGTGTATCAACGCAACCCAACGTTGTTAGTGAATCAACTCCTGAGCAACTCCTGACTCGAGCTTCTGGTGCCAGGAGAAAGGAGCGAGGGGCAAAAAGGCGATTCAGTCCCGAAGGACGAATGCCTGACAGTCCAACCTGGTCTCGTAAAACGATCATCGGGGGTGTATAAACGCAACCGACTTCGTCAACAAGAAACTCAGGGCTACTATATGTCGCCTGATCTCGCACGAGTGTCTGACTCCGAGAAAACAGGTGAGACAAAAAGTAGATGGTGAGAGAGTTTCGAGATTCCACAGAACTCAAAGATCGTGAAGGGCTTTGTTGCTTGACAGAAGCAAATCTCTGAGCCCAAAGGCCATCAACAACATATTTGCGTATTCTTTAATAGTTGTGACTGCCAGCTTATCCCATTCTTCAAACGGAAAGGGAAGACGGTAATCTTATGCTGTCAACATCTCAATAGTCTGAACGTGGTCAGACTCAGAGCGGAGAGGTTATAGGTACCTTTCGTGTTAGAGTAGACCGACTCTCTCGGAAAAGGTCCTTGGAAAGTGAACTAGGAAGGACGTGACCTCTGTGAATCTAGGATCTTGAAGGCCAACATGGGGCGATCAGCGTCATTGTCGCTCCCTGTGACGTCATAAATCATCTATTACATTTCCTAAGCATTTGAAAAAGGGGAAAAGAGACTAAACATCCATCCCCGTTCAATATCATAGGATGGCGTTTAATGGTACCGCTCCCGGATCGAGAATAAGGGAGCAGAGAAGAATAAGCCTCTTCGTCCTCAACATAGCATAGAGATGAATGAAAGGACGTCCCTAAAGTCTCCACAACTCTCAACATACTTCTAAAAAAAAAGATTCCACTCGGAAGTCAGTAGTTGCTGCCGTCGATCGAGACGATTCGTACGGACTTTTGCAATCCTGTAATGAACCTCTAGAGGATCGTTACATTCTACGTCTGTTGTTATAATAGGCTCTTTCTCGTAAACCCGAACAGGGACCGAGAGAAGATACTTCCTAAGATATGAGAGAGCTGTGGAAGATCAGAGTTGATATGGACCACTGGTTCCAAAAACTCGTTTCGAGGACTGGAGGAACGACTGAATTGCTTCCACTTCTTTCAGATTATGATCCAGGACATCTGAAACCCTCTCCAGATGTCCGGCACCTTCTTTCTATCACCTCAGGTGATACTTGACGCACTGAGAGATGTTCAGAATCATTCTAGATCTCTAATAAAAATTTCAGTTTCCCGGTAGGAAAAACATGTAGAGGTCTGAATTGCAGTCTATTCAGGGAAACAAACTTCTTTAGGAAGGAAATGGTCCCCAGCAAGCTCATCCATTCCCTCACACAGTATGTTTACTTCCCTAATAAGGCTGCGCTTTACCTAAGCAGGAGAGCATATACTAGTGCAATGTTGCGGTAGACTCGTAGTCCTATACAGTGCAGTAACGAGCACCGAAAGGAGTAAGAGATATCTCTGTTGAACATAGTAAGGCAAAACGAATGCAATGTTTATTCATTCATGTAAGAAATCCCCTCAATCTTAGGCTAAAGTCCGTGATTGTAGGGCAGAGATACAGTTAGTCAGTCAATCCCGCAGGAGAGACGTAACCGCCAGCACAGAGATACGGTTAGTCAGTCAATCCCGCAGGAGAGAGAGACGTAACCTACCGCGCATGACAACGCACGAGCTGGTACTGGCTCGGTTGGACTGGAGGACAGTCACAGCAGCAGCTTACGATCGTCGTCTCTTAACTTTATGCCTGGGTTGACAGCTACCCTATTCTACGAAGAAATAGGTCCGTTATTTTTGAGCAGAAAGAGACTCTCAAGCTGGTATATTTAAGCGAAACAGAAAACGCTAAATATATAGATGCATTTGTGTCGTCATAACACTACCATACAACGGTAAAAGATAAATCGGAAACTCCTGGAAGGCTGCAGGGAGTAACAATTAAATGTCCTTAAAATAATAGACAATAGACCTCTCGGTTGCCATCCGAAGAGGTAACTACAGCAAGCGTATATGACTTGAACCAACCAGTAGTAAAATAACGCAAGGCAAAATATGAAATTATATTACAATAAAGTTTGTTCATACTTACCTGGCAGACATATATATAGCTGAATTCGGAAATACAGCTACATACATATCTGACAGGTAAGTTTCATGAACAAAACTTAGAGAATCGAAGCAGACAGCTCAAGCTTCTTATGTTATTGGACATAAGCGTTCATTGACGTAGTCTACAAGTCTATTTCTTGTACGAGTCTGCGAATGACGAATGAGAGCTCTTCCGAATCTTAGTCAATAAGAGCTTATCCGCTTACGCAATATAAAGTTAATGAGATGTTTGTCAATGAGAACTAACCCATTTACAGGACAAAGAGATATTTTGTCAATGAGGGGATACCCACTTACTTGACAAAACGATAGTATATTGTCAATGGGGGAAAGTCACTGAATTGACAAAACGTAATCCAGGAAGTCGAGCATTTTATTTTTCCGATTCCCGTCTCAAACGAGGCGGGGCAAGAATCCTGTTAAGAGACTGGGCTTACGGCAGGTAGAACGACGATGTTTCAATTCGGCAGCGTAGTCCCGACTAGGAACTAACAAAATCTATCATCTGAAAAACCCTTTCAGATGTGGCAAAGGAAGTCCTGTCTTGCGCTTTCCTGAAGAGCGTCCTTTTGATGAGTGCCTTTGCAAGAATCCTACTGAACGTTGCCGAGAGTCCTGACGTGCAGGACGTCGAGCTTTTACATAACCCGTAACTGCCTTATCGCAAAGTCTAGACTGCGGTAGAGCAAACGAGATCTTCCCTTGAGCTTTCCTTAACTCCATCCACCTTTGCGAAAAGCAATATAATATTGACAGAGACCTCTTGAATTCACGAAACCCGAGGTCTTGCTGGGTTTCGAGAGACAAAGTTGTCTGTTCACTTTAAGCTTCCTCCGAAGCACTGCTTACTTCACATTCTTTGCATGTGAGGTATAAGGTATCACCGAAGGTAGAGGTAAAAATTCTTGAGGCCCAAATCGTAAACAAGAGCTTGAAGAGTTCAACAGAAACGTTCAGCCAGGCAACACACCTGGCGTGCGCTGGTGCGCGCTCGGCGTCCACTGGGGCGCGTGCTTGGTATCCACTGGCGCGCGCTCGGCATCCACTGGTGCGCGCTTGGCGTGCACCCGCACGCGCCTGGCGTCCATCCGAGCATCCCGTCCAAGCCGAGCGTCAAAAGAAGCATGCAGAAAAGCGTCACGCTCCTGACAGGCATCAAAACAAGCGAGAGAAACTGCCTTCAGGGAAGAGCGATACATCATCGGAGAGAAATCCGACTGCACGAAGCAGTCTCAAGGAGAAGGGTTGATCGTGTGAGAATACGAGGGGCGAGGGAACGCCTTCTTATTCTCACAGTAACAAAGCTTGGACGTCCGCTCTCAAAAGCGTCCTGCTACTAAGACTTCTATTTCATATTTCTCGGTGGAAAGACGTACACGTGATCAGGCGACGTTCACCTTCTTACTTCTCACTGAAACGCATAACGAGAGAGAGAGGACGTGAAGCGTCCTCTTCTATAAAACTTCTATTTAGAGGGCGCGAGTCCTTCCGAAAGCTCCAACCCCTGCGCGGGGAGGACGCTTCGGAGGACGAGAAGCAATCCTTCAGGATTCGTGCACGTGCACGCACTTTGGCAGTCTGGGGATTTTCATCAGAAACTGCCGAAGGCACGCCAGATCGGTGGGGGTTCCTCGTAACCCTCCTTCGGCTTTCGACATGCTCTCTCCCCGGGTCCTGGGAGTCAAGCAGAGGTCCCGGCCTAGAGGCGAAATAAGGCCGATCTGACGCACCCTCCACTACACAAGGGGCACTGTCACTGCACTTAACCACTTCACTATTGCTCTCTAAAGCAAGCACTTTCGATTCTAAGTTACGAATCGAAAGAGTATTAGAGAAAGGGCAATAACCTCTACAGACACTGTTTTAGGGCCCGAAGGCAACATTACAGGGTTAGGAGTAACAATAACAGAAGTAGCACTCTTCACAACAATGAAGGAGAGCGATCACCTTCTTGCAGACATATTCATAACCCGTAGGCCATACTACAGGGTTAGGCAAAATAAAGTCTACAGGAAGGTTAGCAGGATCACTACCCTGACTTTTGTTTACTGATTAATTGCGTACATACGAATCATACGTCTTCCTTACGGAATTAGACATGTTTACTGATTAATTACGTACATACGAATCATAAGTCTTCCTTACGGAATTAGACAAAGTCTCACACTCCTTACATGACAAATCTCAACAAAGAAGCAAGACTCATACCCCTTGTGCATACCAAGTGCGGATCTACCGAAGCTTTCGGTAGCCATACCCTATCTTTGCAGACAACACCCTCTGAAACTAGCCTAACTAGATTCAGATATCTTATGCAAAAATGAATCAAATTCAAATCAATTTAAGATAGCGTATGCCTAGCCACAAATCCAAGTAAATAAATTAAAAGAAAACAATTTAGAAATTACTTAGCGGTCAATGAAGTTTCCAAAATCCTAAGACAGGTTGTTTTCCAGTACCACCGGTCGACAAGGAAAAATTAATGGAATGTAAAAACGGGAATGGGTTCCTGATAAACCCGCCTTCCCAGCGGCGGGAATGGGTTACTTAAACCACCTTGGCTCGACCACTGACGTGTGACCTGGAGGTTTTTTAAAATTCTGTCGGACACTTCAGAAAATACCATCTATATATATATCTGAAACAGGTACAGTTTCAATGAACAAAAAAATTTTTCATATAGTAACTTACTAAGGTAAAGTTGCTGAATCCACATTGACAGGAGGTTGGATTTCATGAACAAAAAATATTTTCATATAAGTAACTTACTAAGTAAGTTGCTGAATCCACATTGACAGGAGGTGGGATACATGGACATATTCTACTCCAAAACATTTAGAAATTAATAACCTTAAAAAAGAAAAGTTGCTAGCATTGATAAAATGCTTGTTGTTTCTCTACCTGGTAAGAGAGATACTGCAGGTGGATAATGCCTCTGGTTGGCGCTCCTCTTAACCTGTCGTGATGTGACAGTATAGTCATGGGTCACCACCCCTACTTTAGGTGGGAACTTTGCAGTGTAGGAAGGCTTCCAATGGCTAACAAAGTCTAAAAAGGTGCCCTTGCCTTGGGCATAGAACAGATATCAAACCAGACAATGCTGTCACCTACACTGCAATAAAATACCACACCCAAACCACTAAAAAACTGGTAGATAATCCAGGTACAAAGTACCCCCAGGGTCCCCCTGGACTCAATACCCTGAATCAAGGTGAGGAAATAGAGGAGGGAAAGAGAGCTCCCTGTGCTTCCTCTCCCAGCCACAGATAAAGGTCCTAAGGTACATACTACAATTTTCAAACACGGTTTCCACTTCTTTCAAGTAATGAAGGCAGGAAATCAAGTCTCTCAGAAAACATGAGAGCATTTTTCGCCATTGGATGTAAAGGGTTCCTAACTGAGCACCGGAAATGACTAGAAGCTCCTCTGATCTTTTTGGTCCTTGGCAGTTAATATCCAAGGGCTCTTACTAGACAAAGATGCCATTCTTCTTCCTCCGGTCCAAGGATGTCCATAAGTTTTTGGATCATGTCAAGATTAGAACCCAATATCTCCATGTCAAGAACAGCAAACCCAATGATCCCCATATAAAGAATGGCCAATGCAAATGTCTTCATGTAAAGAAAAGCAAACCCCTGACAAGATATGTTCTATGTTTTATGAACAAGTGAAAATAGGGAAAGCATTGGAAATATGAACTCAGTTTATTGATGAACTCATTTGCTGACAAAAAATAAACATAATATTCCATTTCCTTTAAAAATTTTGTTGAAAAATTACTTACTGAAAGGATACTGCATGACAACTGCATTACAGTACCCTGATAACCTCTCAACCATCTTTTTTTCCATCCACATGAACTAATTTAAATAACCTTGTAGAAAAGTGCATCTGCATCCTTGCATGTTCTGAATTTCAGCCTTGTGCTTTGCCCAGTATGATTCTATAAGTTGTGTGTGAATGCCTATCTGTGGGTCAACAAAGTGCAAAGAATGGTTGACAGTTCTGTGGTGGTAGTTTAGATTATTGGCTATTTGTCTGTAAGCACGCCATTCATTGCTGTGCATACTTCATCCAGGTCTCACCACTTTTTTTATTACTGGCAGGAGTGTCTGTTGGTCTCTGTGCTCAACTATTACCATATACCCATTTGCTGGTGATGTACTAGTATCTACCAAGCCAAAAATCACAATTCTTTAAAGTAACTTGTATTTTTCCTACATATACAAACCTGAGCTCCTTTACATTAGGAATTACTTTCAGTGTAGGCTGGAATTTGACCGATGAAGATTTAACATGTGTAGTTAGGCAGTAACTGCTTGTCCAGTAATCAGGAATCCCCCGCCTGACTGGACACATTCCACTTTGCTTTAGGCCCAGGAACAGATTAAGGGGTGGCATGAGATGGGCCTATATGTAAAGGACCTCATGTTTGTGTAGTTAGGAAAAATACAATTAACTTAAAAAAAAATGTGATTTGTTCCTACACGATATACAAACCCTTGGTCCTTTACATTAGGAAGACTCACAGATTGGTGGAAGGAATCTGAGTGAGCCTCTATGAACAGACTGGTGTTTGCCCAACGAAAGGTTTCCCTCCTGGTCGTAAGAGCAAGGAGGGAAACCTGGCCTCTGTCCAATTGATCGAGTATGGCAACTGCCTAACCAAAGACCAGATCTCTGGACCACTTCATAAGAGGGAGACATGCGTAGTCTCTATGAACAACAAGAACCTTTATAGTCGATAGCATTATGCCAAGGTTCCCCTCCGCCCTTCTTAGGAAAGGGAAGGATACATGCTTCTACATCCTAATGAAAGGATGGAGCTCTTTAAATATAACTTACCTGCATCAGCCACTAGTTCCAGTGTGTGACAACTGCAACTCTCTGCCCGCAGGAAGAATGAAGAATGGAAAGGGGAAAAAGAGAGGAGCCAGTCACTCTCTCATTCACACCCACATTCATAAGGTTCACAGAGGCGAGATGCAACCTTGTCCAGTTAAAGGAGTTGGGTAAGCTACACCAAGGGTCACAAGGAAAATGTATCCAAGGACCTTTGGGTTAAATGCCAAAGGTAGAAGGATGTGGAGGTGGTCTGAAGTTCTCCTACTCTCTTTGCTGATGCCAGGACCAGCTAAAAGTCTTGAGGGTCAGATCCCTGTCTGACGACTCTCGCAGAGGATCATATGGTTCACAAGTCAGGCTCTTCGAGACGAGAGTCCTGTCCCACTTAAGAGGCCTGAGTTCCTGGGTGGGCAAGACCTCTCAAAGCTCCTCATAAATTTCCATGGAAGTGGATATTTCCATGCCTCGCAGCTTCAGGACCAGGGCCAAGGCGAACCTGTAGCCTTTAACTGCAGACACAGAGGAGCTTCGCTCAAAAAGAAAGACTAGGAAGTCCACAATCTGCTTAAAAGTGGCTCTGAATGGAGAGAGACCTTGTCTACGACACCAACCACAGAAGATGGCCCACTTTCCCTAGTATACTGCTGCAGAGGACTGTCTGAGGTATCCTGCCATCTCTGTTGCTGCATGGCAAGAGAAGCCTCTCGCTCACAAGAGATGGCGGATAATCTCCAGCCGTGAAGACAAAGGGGCTGTCCTGCTGAGTGGTACCGTTCTATGTGTGGCTGACATAGAAGATTGTGCCATAGAGAAATCTCTCTCAGTGCCTAGGAGAGAAGAGCCAACAGATTGGGATCATCCAAAGATTCTAGGTGATCAGCACCCTGCTGATCACCTTGCAAATCAGACAAAACAGGGGAAAGGTGTATACATCGAAATTGTCCCATGGATGTTGGAACGCGTCCTCTGCAACCGCCCATGGGTTCGGAACTACGGAGGAGAAAACCTGAAGTTTCCTGTTGTGGCGAACAAGTCCACGACTGGAAGCCCCCAACCCCCAAGGTCGAACAACCTTTTTTACCACGTCCATGTGAAGGAACCACTCTGCCCCTACCACCTGATTCTGGTGGCTGAGCTTGTCTGCCACTACATTCCTCTTGCCTGGAATGTATCCGGCTGACAGCTCTACTGAGTGGGCCATAGCCCACTCGTGCACCTGCACTGTCAACTGATGAAGCCTGGTGTACCAGACGGTCACTGTCATCAGTGTGACGTCTTTCCACCGCAGTGTCCACCATCTCTCCTAGGAAGAGAGAGGAGGAACTCTGTACAGGTCCGTTGCGAAGTCCTAATGCAGCCTCACGCCCAGCCGACCTGGAAACTCGGGTAAGGACTGCATCCCTACACCTAAGTACCAGGTTGGCCCACAGGTTTACCGTCTGGTGGGCGAGGTAGGAGATGGCCCTAACCCTAGACTAGCAAAGTCTCCTGAAAGCCGGGTCCCCTTCAGGAGTAATATTCCCAGAGGTGGCCGTGACCTTGGACACTGTGAGGGACCACAGGTCCAGCCAGGAGACTGCCTGGAAAGCCGCCATAGCGGTGGATTCCAGGGCGAGTGCCTCCTGCTGCGAGAACCAGAGGTTCTCTGACAGGAGCTGCTGCAGAGACACTCCCAGAGTTAGCCTGGCTAGCTCCGGGTTAACCTGTTTGGGCGGCATCAGATCCTCGGATGGCACATAGAATTTTCTCTGTTGCAGTAGAGGAGGAAGTAGCTTAGACGACCTGCCAGACCAAAGCGAACCCTCCTGTCCGGAGCAGCTGGACCGAGAACAGCGGCCCTGGTCCCATGCGTCAGAGGAGCTGCTCTTGGTCCCCCTATCCGTCCAGTCCCGGTGGGAGCGGCAGTCAGGGGACCTGCAGAGACCACCGTCGCGTGTCCTCATGGCGCGTCGAACC
>NC_061094.1:30398394-30422205 GCF_015104395.2 Macrobrachium nipponense | reverse complement strand
ATTATACTCATATGCGAAGAAGATGAATAAAAGAAGAATATAAATAGGCCCTCTAAGGAATTGAACGGGAGATTAACAAATGAAAAAAGGAAGGAAAAAACGGAAATTTTGCCAACAGATTGGCAGAACGATATAAGAGAGAATTCCACACCCCTAGACTAGATAATGAAGATAATGATATAGAAGTAAGGGATGAAAATAGTTGAATATTTAGCTGACATAGATATTAATGAAGCTGATATGTGCAAGGCTATTAATGAAATTAAAAAATGAAGCTGCTGCAGGGCCTGATGGAGTGCCTGCTATTTTGTTAAAGAAAGTAGTTCATTCTATCGCAAAGCCACTTGCAATATTATTAAGACAAAGTGTAGATACAGGCAAGATTTATGATGAGCACAAATTAGCATATATTACCCCTACTTTCAAAGGTGGATCAAGACTAGAGGCAAGTAATTATAGGCCTGTGAGTCTAACATCACATATTATGAAAGTGTATGAAAGGGTAATGAAGAAAAATATTATGAAACATTTAATAAAAAATAATTGTTTAATAAAGGCAACATGGTTTCGTACCCGGAAAAAGTACACAAACCCAACTGTTAGTCCACCGTGAGAACATATTCAAAAATATGAAAAGCGGAAATGAAACAGATGTGGTTTATCTAGACTTTGCAAAAGCTTTTGACAAAGTAGACCATAATATATTAGTGAAGAAAATTAGAAAACACAATATCGTGGATAAAGTAGGAAGATGGTTAAAAGAATTTTTACACAACAGAAAACAGATAGTTATTGCAAACGATGAGAAAATCGGATGAAGCCAAGGTAATATCCGGTGTGCCACAAGGTACGGTGTTAGCTGCAATACTGTTTGTTATTATGATTGAAGACATAGACAGTAATGTTAAGGATTCGGTAGTGAGTAGTTTCGCAGATGACACAAGAATAAGTAGAGAAATTACTTGTGATGAAGATAGGAACGCTCTACAAAGAGACCTTAACAAAGTATATGATTGGGCAGAGGTAAATAGGATGGTATTTAACTCTGATAAATTTGAATCAATAAATTATGGAGACAGAGAAAGAAAGCTATATGCATATAGGGGACCTAATAATGAGACAATCACAAATAAGGAAGCAGTTAAAGACCTTGGTGTGATGATGAATAGGAAACATGTTATGCAATGATCAAATAGCAATTCTGTTGGCAAAATGTAAAGCAAAAATGGAAGGAATGTTGTTACGGCACTTCAAAACAAGAAAAGCTGAACACATGATTATGCTTTATAAAACATATGTTTTAGTTAAGTCCACTTGAATATTGCAATATGATATGGTACCCACACTATCAAAAGGACATTGCAGAAATAGAGAGCGTACAAAGGTCCTTTACAGCTAGAATAGAAGAAGTTAAAGACCTTGACTACTGGGAAAGACTACAATCCTTAAAATTATATAGTCTAGAAAGGAGAAGAGAACGCTACATGATAATTCAGGCATGGAAACAGATAGAAGGAATAGCAGAAAACATCATGGAACTAAAAATATCAGAAAGAGGCAAGCCAGAGGTAGCTTATTAATAGTGCCCAAACCTATACCAGGAAAAATAAGGAAAGCACACAGGACATTAATCCACTACGCACCAGCATCGATAATGCAGCGCCTATCAATGCGTTGCCAGCTCATCTGAGGAATATATCAGGAGTGAGCGTAGATGTGTTTAAGAATAAGCTCGACAAATATCTAAACTGCATCCCAGACCATCCAAGATTGGAAGATGCAAAATATACCGGAAGATGTACTAGCAACTCTCGGTAGACATTAGAGGTGCCTCACACTGAGGGACCTAGGGCAACCCGAACGAACTGAAAGGTCTGTAAGGTCTCTCTCTGTAGAGAGGAAGGAAGAGGAGAAGATGTTCGGGGCAGCAAGGGAGGTCCCACCCCTCCCTTTCTGTCCTTAGCTTCCTTTCCTCTCTCTGCCTCTCTCTCTCTCTCTCTCTCTCGGTCTCCTTACTCTCTCTCTCTCTCTCTCTCTCTGTAGAGAGGAAGGAAGAGCAGAAGATGTTCGAGGCAGCAAGGGAGGTCCCACCCCTCCCTCTCTGGCCTTAGCTTCCTTTCCTCTCTCTGCCTCTCTCTCTCTCTCTCTGTAGAGAGGAAGGAAGAGACAAGATGTTCGGGCAGCAAAAAAAAAGGGAGGTCCCACCCTCCCTTCTGTCCTTAGCCCTTTTCCTCTCTCTCTCTCTCTCTCTCTCGGCTCTCTCTCTCTCTCTCTCTCTCTCTGAGAGAGGAAGGAAAGGAGAGAAAATGTTACACACTAGATTTTTGTAGTCCGTGGGTTTGTATAGTCATCAAAGTATCAATTTTGCAAAGATATTTTATCAATTAATCTGTGCTAAGAACACATTACTGGATATACTAATCTAGCACTACATGATTTGTATTTATGGCATAAATTAGTTGAGTTACCAGTATTTGAGTGTGATGGGCCACTTGGCTCCACCCCTCACAACCATCTAAGCTACTTATAGAAAGTATTTCAATTTGCTATATTTCTTATATTATAGAATATTTATTATATTATTTCCGGAATTACTTGTGAAAATAAATGATGTGAAATGGAATGCAGTGAAATGTGTGCATCGGTGAGGTATAAAGTATGTAGGTGTTGCAAAACCGTATACTATTAACATATTATTTAGTGTCTCAAATTACTTGGTGATAGTCTTTAGACCTGGTCAAATCGGTCACGTCATAGCGTTATAGGGTTACTGAGAGCATCTTTGTATATCTGGTTTATGTCTGTAACTATCGTTTTAGTTATGAATCCTTGTTTTCCCACGAAGTAACGTGCCACACACAGCCATGGACGAGCTGTGTGTAACGCCAGTGGTCTTGACAGTCGTGTTTGCAGCTTTTGTGGAGGTTTATTTGGTAATAACGATTATCGACACTTAGGTAAGTGTTAGTCGAGGTCATTGTGTTTGTCTTTACGTTTGGAATAACTGTTCTAACATAATGTTGTGCACTATTAATGTATGTATTATATATTCGTCTATGGCAACGTTTGTAGGGATGGCGGCAGCAAACAAAGGCAACTCTGTTGAGCATATACCTCAAAGGCTGCAAACACGACTGTCAAGACCACTGGCGTTACACACAGCTCGTCCATGGATGTGTGTGGCACGTTACTTCGTGGGAAAACAAGGATTCATAACTAAAACGATAGTTACAGACATAAACCAGATATACAAAGATGCTCTCAGTAACCCTATAACGCTATGACGTGACCGATTTGACCAGGTCTAAAGACTATCACCAAGTAATTTGAGACACTAAATAATATGTTAATAGTATACGGTTTTGCAACACCTACATACTTTATACCTCACCGATGCACACATTTCACTGCATTCCATTTCACATCATTTATTTTCACAAGTAATTCCGGAAATAATATAATAAATATTCTATAATATAAGAAATATAGCAAATTGAAATACTTTCTATAAGTAGCTTAGATGGTTGAGAGGGGTGGAGCCAAGTGGCCCATCACACTCAAATACTGGTAACTCAACTAATTTATGCCATAAATACAAATCATGTAGTGCTAGATTAGTATATCCAGTAATGTGTTCTTAGCATAGATTACTTGATAAAATATCTTTGCAAAATTGATACTTTGATGACTTATACAACCCACGGCTACCTGGTGTGTAACATATTTGTGACCAGATTCGCATATTATTTGTAATACAGGTAATTATAGTCCAGTTAATCTAGAGCAAAAAGATATACAGCCTAGCACAAGTTGGTAAAGTAGCCATTTTACGGTTTTGTGATCCTTGGCCTCGTCCAAATAACATATCAAACATCTACCATTATTTAAATATTCATCCAGGCGATATAAGACGGAGGACAGAATGAGAGAGAGAGAGAGAGAGAGAGAGAGAGAGAGAGAATACAGCTGCTTATAAGATAATTAAAAAGGATATTTTCGTATGAATAATATTAATATGAATAGTCAGTTCCAACAATATTTAAGGCATTTTTATTTAGAAAATGTGATAACAATTAAAAACAATACGATGTGATAAGATTTCATAATAATTACTTTCCAAAAAATATATGATAACATGTTTCTTAATGCATAAGGTCCCAAGTATATCCGTCAGATTTAATAACTAAATAGGAATAAAAGCTCTCTCTCTCTCTCTCTCTCTCTCTCTGTTCATAAACATTTCATTCAATATTGCATTTCTTTGCGTGATTACCGTAATTTCTCTCCGCCTCCCTTTCGAACCAGTCTAACTATGTAACTAGTTGTTTGAACTTGGGCCACTTTCAGGGCAAGAAGGGCATGATCTCAACGAGCCAGGCATGGCGGGACAGACAGACGTATAAGTGACTGTGGTGGGTCTTAGCATGAGCTGCAGAAAGACATGGGGCAAAGTACATCATCCTAATAATAATGACTTACTGACAATGGGTTGTTGTATATGTATGTATGTATGAATAATATATTTAATACATATATATGTAATAATAGTAACAACAACAACAACAACAATAATAATAATAATAATAATAATAATAATAATAATAAGAATAATAATAATAATAATAATAATAATAATAATAATAATAATAATAATAATAATAATAATCCTGTGGCACTGGTATAGGAATACCACTATTTAAAAAGACAAAGTATAATAAATAATAAACATAAAAAGAAAAAAATGTAAGTAAATAATTAAAATAGAAGAATTGTTTTGAGGAGTTGGACAGCTAACTGAGGGGATAAATAAGGATTTAACGGGGCAAGGAATTGTTTGAGGAGTCAGACAGGAGAATGAGAAAAATCAAGGGGAAATCCATTTTTATTTTACACTCTGATGACCTTTATGCAAATGAGTTCCCTTTCCCCTGGCAGCGTTATCAGTCAGTTCACCCTGACGTAAACTGTGGGCCCCGCAATCGATTCTTATCTTTCTTTCTCTCTCTCCATACCTGGATCCCTGGGTAATAAAAAAAGTACATGACATTGTTGGCTCATTACGTCGAAAATCGATGTTTGGTTAGCGCTTTATTGCTTATATACGTAGCGGAAACAGACGGTGAGACACGGAAGTATGACGTACGAGACACACACACACACACACACCACACACACACACACACACACACATATATATATATATATATATATATATATATATAGATATAATATATATATATATATATATATATATATATATATATATATCATATTATATACATATATATCTTGTAAGTAGATGGGGAGGGGAAATTGATAGATCTCACTGTAAATATCTAGAAAAAAAGACCTTTTGAGAGAGAGAGAGAGAGAGAGAGAGAGAGAGAGAGAGAGAGAGAGAGAGAGAGAGAATAAACCAGATGATTTTAAGTGCTGACATTGAAGTTTATTTTGAGCGGGACAAGCTTGAGCTAACTGCACGAACACCCCATTTGAATGTTAGTCGATTAGTGTGAGACTATAAAAATTCACTGGCTCAAGGTGAACGCATCATGCTTCCCTCATTAACGGGTTTGCCACTGGTGAGGCAAAAGAAGGCTTAAAAATCCTTTCACTAGCGGCGTTTTCGTGTGAAAACACCGTAGGGGAAGCCATTAGCAATGCCACTGGATGCACACATTAGTTTAATGACGGAGGCAACACTTGCACCGTTTGCCTCACGGAGTGAAAAAATAAGTGGATGCGTTGGTTTCATCATACTGCGTGTTAGTAATCTCTCGGTGCTACATTCATGTCTCTCTTGTGCTTTTATCTTCCACAAAGCTCCACCCATCTGCCGTCTCCATCTTTATTCGAGTACGGTTGGGCTTCCAACATCTCTGACCGCAGGGGAAACCCTGCTTGCACAGTGCACTGTCGCCTGCTTCATTTAATCTGTTCCACCTACGGGACGGGTGAAGATGTGGCACACGCGCATGCGTAAGCACGTCATTGCTGAAAATCAACGTTTCCGACATTGTTGGCCTATTGCAACAGATATGAAAGCTTTCTTTAGTAACATCTTGAATGTTTATGTATATATATATTATATATACTATATATATATATATATATATATATATATAGATCATATATATATAAAAGAACCCTCACACCTTAAATAAATCGTTAAACGTGCCGAATTGTATCGATGTTACACCTGTACCAACACAATAAAAACGAGCTTGTATCAAGGTTGCCGTTTTGAGGAATTTCGTCTATTAGTGTGGCTTTCTGGTGACATCTGGCAACCCTCCGTGGCTTTTCCGACCACAGGCTACGGCACTGAAGAAAAAATATTCTTCACTTTGCCTTTTTATGATTTATTATGAAAATAAAGCTATAAAACATATCCTGCTTATTTATACAAATGAATTTTATTGAAATCCTTTATTTTTCTTCGTCAAAATACTTCATATTAAGCTAGTGACGTGTAGTTTTCTAACATCACGGAAAATAATTCTACATCGGAAAATAAGCATTCTAACCATTAAATCATAAATAAAGTAAAAAAATCAGATGAACTGCATATGGGTAACACTGCTGAAAGCCAATGTTGTGAAGAAAAAACGGCATCACTGGCCTAGTATCATCAGTCTACTCACGTTCAGGTAACACGCAGACTTGTCCTCACAAATTGTTCAGATCATAGGATTTTCTCATTATTCGCACTTCTATTCTACGTAATTTAATTGCATTAATACAAAAATAACTTCATTATGCTGAAAAATAACATTTAATATTGTTTACTGCTAGAACGTGAAGCACTGACAAATGATTCGCCAGGAATTGGATTTTATTAGTCTTCTTTTAAGCACACTCTCATTTCATATCAGTCAAAAGTTCTGTTTTATCATTATTCATATTTATTCATTCTAACTGAGTATCGTTCCAATGAAAAAAAAAAAACCAAAAAACCGGGGGGTGGGGAAATATGTACGTCTGGGCTAGCCTAATAGACAACAATATTTCATGCTATTTGAAGATTAACACACTCCTTTATGGGAAAAGTTAATTTCAGCCAATCACGAGCTAGCTATGCGTGTACAGTAAGTTCCAGAAGTGAAGCGACAAATCTCAGAATTGATCGTACTTCTATAGAAACTCATGGGATTGCCAGTTATTATATTTTATTCCAATTATTGTCATCCTATTTATCTGATAATACGTATCAGTGATTAACTGTATAAGCACACAAAGTATTTCCCCAGTGCATGATCAATGTTAGTTCTGTAATTGGTTTATTAATAGAAAAAAAAAAAGAATTTCCCCAAAGAAACTCTCTGCGGCTTCCAAAGTGTGATATGAAGTGTTCACCATAGAGTGGCAGCAGGAACCGTGTGCATAAGCATTGGCCTAATATTTGTAAATTAACTTTCTACTTTTATAGCGTTATATCGAAAGTTATTATGATTTCTTTTGATAAAGCACAGAGAAGTTTAGCATCTGATTAAATGAAATATAATAAGGCAAGTTGGTGTAAAAAAAAAAAAAAAAAAAAAAAACGAAATCCTAGTTATGTGCGCGTTTAACGTTGGTTACATGGTTAGGCTATTTCAAGAATCAAGGAATATATTTTCCAGCTTGTTAGTTTAATCAATTTCATGGAATTTCTCGATTGTGCAATTTGTGCATGCGGAATTGCGTTCAGGGTCGCACCAAAAAAGTATTTTTCGTAGGTGTCCACCATTTTTTTTTTCAGTTGCAATAAGTGAGACTATTCTGTCCATACGATCCGGAGTGTGAATATGCTTAGCGAGCATTATTTTAATTCGAGTATCCCCTGTTATCCCTCCGCCCTCTC
Source organism: Macrobrachium nipponense (assembly GCF_015104395.2). NCBI lineage: Eukaryota > Metazoa > Arthropoda > Malacostraca > Decapoda > Palaemonidae > Macrobrachium > Macrobrachium nipponense. The sequence goes on along the minus strand of NC_061094.1, from coordinate 30,414,362 downwards.
TCTCTCTCTCTCTCTCTCTCTCTCTCTCTCTCTCTCTCTCTCTCTCTCTCTCTCTCAGAGGACGTTTTTATCTATCAGGAATAACCAGAGGTCTGTTTTAAGAATTGAGCACTAGACCTATTGGTCATGCTCGGGTGCTTTTATATATATTTTATATATATATATATATATATATATATATATATATATATATATATATGTGTGTGTGTGTGTGTGTGTGCGCGTGTGTGTGTGTGTATTTTATATATAATGTGAGTGTATAGTGTGTGTGTGCATTTTCACGTATTTACACTTACATGCATACATACACAACCCCAAAATACTTCCCCCCTGTATCCAAAAAACGTCAACAGTGAGACAGACAGACAAACATCACGACTTATATTTAATTAGCTTAATTATTTTTCCTTTCCTCAAACTACCCGGGTAGAATATTATCCTTTTGAATTATTATTACTATTATTATTAATTATTATATTATTATTATTATTATTATTATTATTATTATTATTATTAAAAGTAATGGAAGAGTTTACAGAATTGATTCTATATAAAATTCTTTCAATTCTCCTTATTGATTTGTCTTCTGGCACGCTGGTATTATAAAGCAGCTGGCCAATATTCATTTTCCTCCTGGTCGGTCAAGCAACGGAATGTTTCGGGCTGGTGTTTATCAAATTGCAACTGGTTATCAGGGACAAGCTGGGGTCGTCAGGGTCTGTCCAGTGAATACTGGATAGACCCCTGACGACTACGGCCTGTTCCCGACCTAAGAGAGTATACTGTTGACGACCCAGCCTGTCCTGAATAACTTTGGTTTTTGCCTTTGATAACACCAGCCCAGAAATTCCGTTGACGACTACTGCACAATGAATATTGGCCAGCTGCTTTATAATACCAGCGTGCCAGAAAGACAAATCATAAGGAGAATTGAAAGAATTTTATATAGAATCAATTCTGTGATTTCTGCCCCATTATTTTTAAATAAAACATGTTGAAAGAAGGTCTGTTTCCAGCATATTATTATTATTATTTCTCACTGAATATCCTAGGCTTGTTTGTAGCCATTATCCCAACTCCCTATTCCCAACTCTTATTTACATTCAAACCGCTTGTTGTTATACACAGTGTTTGATTAAAGCTGCCACTTTCACCTCCACTACTAGAGGAGGCTGCTCCTCATTCTTTCTGTTCCGTTTTGCTGTGAGCAGCGGTGATGTTCGTCAAAAGCATTGCGTGTACTTGTGTGCGGGTTGTGGAAATATGGCTGACTGTCTATGTGAGTGTGTATGTGTGTGTAATATGTATTAAAAATGGCTGTCTAGCCGTATATCTACAATATGAATATGTGTGTGTATATACTTTGTGTATATATATGTATATATGTGTGTGTATTTGTATATATATACATATATATATATATATATATATATATATATATATATGATATTATATTATATATACACTACACACACGCATTATATATATATATATATATATTATATATATATATATATATATATATATATATATATATACACACACACATATACATACTGTAGATGCACATCTGGACAGCCATTTTAGTACACATTCACACACACACACACACACACTCACTTAGACAGTCAGCCATATATATAAATAAAAATATATATATATATATATATATATATATATATATATATATATATAGATAGATAGATAGATAGATAGATAGATAGATAGATTATATATATATATATATATATATATATATATATATATATATATATATTTACATATATTTATGTGTGTATTATATGATGATATATTACATTACATCATTTATATATACATATATAAATATATATAATTATGGGCCTTTAGCGATCGGAAGCGATCTCATCCATGGGGCATCATCGCCAATGGAGTGTCATCGAATGGGGTTTTATTTTTGCCAGGGATGGACCCTTCCCCATTCTCAGCTCCAATAGCTTGCCAAGAGAGATGGAATCTTCCATCCCTGACACACCAGGATCAAATATTTTGCAACGTACTGTATGAGGCATTGAACTTACGGGTTTTTACGCCATGCCAAAGGTTTTGCCACGAACTTACGGTTTTTACGCCGTGCCAGAGGTTGCCACAGTAGTATATGCAAGTAATCAATCCATTATGCATTGCATAAGACATACTTGCATATGTAAAAGGCATTGAACTTATGGGTTTTTACACTGCGCCAGAGGTTGCCACAGTAGTATATGCAAGTATTCAACCCATTATGCATTGCATAAGCCATACTATGCATATATTAACGGCATTGAACTTACGGGTTTTTACGCCGCGCCAGAGGTTGCCACAGTAGTATATGCAAGTATTCAACCCATTATGCATTGCATAACCCATTCTTTGCATATATGAAAGGCATTGAACTTGCGGGTTTTTACGCAGCGCCAGAGGTTACCACGGTAAGTTACCATATTAGCAAGTATTCAACCCAACCCTTAATGCCTCGCATAAGCTAATACTTTTGCTTTGCTATAATGAAAAAGGCATTGAACTTTACAGGTTTTTTACAACAAAAACCCGCGCCAGAGGTTTTTTTTTTGGCCCCCCCCCCACCCCCCCACAGTTAGTTAATTGCAAAGTTAAATTCAAGCCCATTAATTTGCCATTAATATAGATCCCATACTTTGCACATATAAAAAGGCATTGAACTTACGGGTTTTTGAAACCACCACGGCCAGGAGGTTGCCAACGGTAGTATATGCAAAAGTATTCAAACCTATTATGCGTTACATAAGCCATAACTTTGCATATATTGGAAAGGCAATTGAACTTATTACCGGGTTTTTTTAACGCCGCACTAAGGCCAAGGTTTAGCCACAGTAGTTATATGCAAGTATTCAAGCCCCATTAAATGCATTGGCATAACCCATATTTTGCATATATAAAAGGCATTGAACTTACGGGTTTACGCCGCGCCAGAGGTTGCCACAGTAGTATATGCAAGTATTCAACCTATTATGCATTGCATAAGCCATACTTTGCATATATGAAAGACATTGAACTTACGGGTTTTTACGCCGCGCCAGAGGTTGCCACAGTAGTATATGCAAGTATTCAACCCATTATGCATTGCATAAGCCATACTTTGCATATATGAAAGGCATTGAACTTACAGGTTTTTACGCAGCGCCAGAGGTTGCCACAGTAGTATATGCAAGTATTCAACCCATTATGCATTGCATAAGCCATACTTTGCATATATGAAAGGCATTGAACTTACGGGTTTTTACGCCGCGCCAGAGGTTACCACAGTAGTATATGAAAGTATTCAACCCATTATGCATTGCACAAGCCATACTTTGCATATATGAAAGGCATTGAAATTACGGGTTTTTACGCCGCGCCAGAACTTGCCACAGTAGTATATGCAAGTATTCAACCCATTATGCATTGCATATGCCATACTTTGCATATATAAAAGGCATTGAACTTACGGGTTTTTACGCCGCGCCAGAGGTTGCCACAGTAGTATATGCAAGTATTCAATTCATTATGCATTGCATAAGCCATACTTTGTATATATGAAAGGCATTGAACTTTACGGGTTTTTACGCCGTGCCAGAGGTTTGCCACAGTAGTATATGCAAGTATTCAAACCTATTATGCATTGCATAGCCATACTTTGCATATTTAAAAGGCATTGAACTTACAGGTTTTTACGCCGCGCCAGAGGTTGCCACAGTAGTATATGCAAGTATTCAACCTATTATGCATTGCATAAGCCATACTTTGCATATATGAAAGGCATTGAACTTACGGGTTTTTACGCCGCGCCAGAGGTTGCCACAGTAGTATATGCAAGTATTCAACCCATTATGCATTGCATAAGCCATACTTTGCATATATGAAAGGCATTGAACTTACGGGCTTTTACGCCGCGCCAGAGGTTGCCACAGTAGTATATGCAAGTATTCAACCCATTATGCATTGTATAAGCCATACTTTGCATATATGAAAGGCATTGAACTTACGGGCTTTTACGCCGCGCCAGAGGTTGCCACAGTAGTATATGCAAGTATTCAACCCATTATGCATTGCATAAGCCATACTTTGCATATATGAAAGGCATTGAACTTACGGGTTTTTACGCCGCGCCAGAGGTTGCCACAGTAGTATATGCAAGTATTCACCCATTATGCATTGCATAAGCCATACTTTGCATATATGAAGGCAGTGAACTTACGGGTTTTTACGCCGCGCCAGAGGTTGCCACGTAGTATATGCAAAGTATTCAACCATTATGCATTGCATAAAGCCATACTTTGCATATATGAAAGGCATTAAACTACGGGTTTTTAACGCCGCGCCAGAGGTTGCCACAGTAGTATATGCAAGTATTCAACCCATTATGCATTGCATAAGCCATACTTTGCATATATGAAAGGCATTGAACTTACGGGTTTTTTACGCCGCGCCAGATGGTGCCACAGTAAGTATATGCAAGTATTCAAGCCATTATGCATTGCATAAGCATACTTTGCATATATGAAGGCATTGAACTTACAGGTTTTTACGCCGCGCCAGAGGTTGCCACAGTAGTATATGCAAGTATTCAACCCATTATGCATTGCATAAGCCATACTTTGCATATATGAAAGGCATTGAACTTACGGGTTTTTACGCCGCGCCAGAGGTTGCCACAGTAGTATATGCAAGTATTCAACCCATTATGCATTGCATAACCCATATTTTGCATATATAAAGGCGTTGAACTTACGGGTTTTTTCGCCGCGCCAGAGGTTGCCACAGTATTATATTGCAAGTATTTACCCATTATGCATTGCATAGGCCATACTTTGCATATATGAAAGGCGTTGAACTTACGGGGTTTTTTATAAAAGCAGGGCACCCGAGGTTGCCACAGTAGTATATGCAAGTATTCAACCTATTATGCATTGCATAAGCCATACTTTGCATATTTAAAAGGCAATGAACTTACGGGTTGTTACGCCGGGCCAGAGGTTGCCACAGTAGTATATGCAAGTATTCAACCCATTATGCATTGCATAAGCCATACTTTGCAAATATGAAAGGCATTGAACTACGGGTTTTTACGTCGTGCCAGAGGTTGCCAACAGTATATTATGCAAGTATTCAACCCATTATGCATTGCATAAGCCATACTTTGCATATATGAAAGGCATTGAACTTACGGGTTTTTACGCCGCGCCAGAGGTTGCCACAGTAGTATATGCAAGTATTCAACCCATTATGCATTGCATAAGCCATACTTTGCACTATATGAAAGGCATTGAACTTCCGGGTTTTTACGCCGCGCCAGAGGTTGCCACAGTAGTATATGCAAATTAACACCCATTATGCATTGCATAAGCCATACTTTGCATATATGAAAGGCATTGAACTTACGGGTTTTTACGCCGCGCCAGAGGTTGCCACAGTAGTATATGCAAGTATTCAACCCATTATGCATTGCATAAGCCATACTTTGCATATATGAAAGGCATTGAACTTCCGGGTTTTTACGCCGCGCCAGAGGTTGCCACAGTAGTATATGCAAGTATTCAACCCATTATGCATTGCATAAGCCATACTTTGCATATATGAAAGGCATTGAACTTACGGGTTTTTCGCCGCGCCAGAGGTTACCACAGTAGTATATGCAAGTATTCAACCCATTATGCATTGCATAAGCCATACTTTTGCATATATGAAAGGCATTGAACTTACGGGTTTTTACGCCGCGCCAGAGGTTGCCACAGTAGTAATATGCAAGTATTCAACCCATTATGCATTGCATAAGCCATACTTTGCATATATGAAAGGCATTGAACTTACGGGTTTTTACGCCGCGCCAGAGGTTGCCACAGTAGTATATGCAAGTATTCAACCCATTATGCATTGCATAAGCCATACTTGCCATATGAAAGGCAGTGAACTTACGGGTTTTTACGCCGCGCCAGAGGTTTGCCACAGTAGTATATGCAAGTTATTCAACCCATTATGCATTGCATAACCCATATTTTTGCATATATAATAAAAGGCATTGAACTACGGGTTTTTACGCCGCGCCAGAGGTTGCCACTGCAGTATAATGGCAAAAAATGTGATTTTAACATGCAGTGCATAATCCAATAGGTGATTTGGTATCGTTACCCATTCCAGAGGGTATTCATGTGGCAGAGAGGGGGTGCACTGTGACCCTCTGAACAGCTTTGGCTCTCATCCCTGATAGCTTGTCTTCCAGCCTCCTAACAGCTGTTAGGTCTCATCCTGAGAGCTTGTCCTCCAGCCTCCAATAGCTGTTGGCTCTTATCCTGAGAGCTTCTCCTCCACCCTTCGAACAGCTGTTCGCTCTCATCCTGAGTGCTGGTCCTCCTTCCTCTGAATAACTGTTGGCTCTCATCCTGATAGTTGGGCCTCCTGCCTCCATCAGGGAGATGAGAGAATCGCCAAGGATGCCTGATGAAAAGCCTGTTCACAAGACTTGTCTTTACCGCTACAAAGAAACAACCCATGTGAAGAATTTTGACAGGTCATCAGTTGATGATGCTGCGTCGTGTTCCAGAGGCATTGCGATTTTCTTGGCCCACGATGGTTTTGATTGCAGGATTGGTGTGTAGGAGGTGGGGGGACCTCCATTGTTGTTTGCTGCCGGGGGGAGGGGGAGCAGCAGAACACCCATCTTGCAGTCAAGCTCATCAAACTGGACCAAGAAGATCGCAGGGCCTCTAGAACACGACGCAGCAGCATCACCTGGTGACAAGACAAAATCATTCACATTTTGGTTAATCACAGGCTGGTTTTCTTCTGTTTGTTCTTTCTAGTTTCCTTTATAGTTTTCTTCCTCTTCGTTGTCCTTCTAGGTTTCTTCTTCTTTGCTTTCATTGTCTTCTGAGGATCTTCAAACACACTATCTGCCAGGTCCTTGATGAATTCCCTGACTGCGTTGTATTTTTCTTCTTTCATCATATCACATAGGAGATCATTAGCATAGTTGACCTTGTGCATAATATCCATTCTGCGCTGTCGCTCGTCTTCAGACCCTTGGCAGTTATCAGGGTAAACTTGAGTGTCCGCTTCCTGTAGGCACTTATTTCCTTCAAAATTAGCATACCTCCTGCAACACCTAGGATGTAGTATGGGCAGCCATGACGTTGCATTCTTTGCAAGGTTCTGGCGGCTGCAACCAAATCTTCTTGATCATCTAATTTCTCAAGCTGCGTCATAGCTTGGCTGTGTCGCCAAGCAATAAGAGACATAATCCCAGTCTTCGCCTGCAGTCCACTTGATCGTCGTCCATATCCAAGACTCTGAGGAAACATTCACTTGCTTCTTCCAGTCGTCCTAGCTTATAGAACATGTTTCCTTTGACCTTGTTTTCTTCAATCAGAGCATCATTCTTATTCTTTTCATTTGCCATAGAATTGTATACCACGGTAACTGGTGGTTCTCGTTCCTCTAATTCCTCATTAATTTTTTCATTCTCCTGAGGAAGCGACTGAACTATGGTTTCCTGGATACGTACTTTCTTCTGATCGCCTAGATCCTTTCGTGCGAGAACAGATGATACTTCTCTCTGTGAGGCTTGCAATCTCTCCTCGAGTTGTGCCGTCGCCTGGAATAGCTTCTTTCTTTCAGCCTCATGGTCCTTGACCTTCTCTTCAAGGTACCCACAGTAGAAGTCATTGTCCACAGCTTGGTTCTGGAGTTCTTCCACCAGTTTTTCTCGATGGTTCTCACATTCTTTCTCCTCCGTGCTAGTTGTTCGTTTATATTTTCAACATCCTTGGCCTTCTGGAAAAATGCGTCTTCCAACTCTTCTATTTTCTCTTCAGGAGTTTATTTTCCTCTTCAGCGTTATGCTTTTCATCCTTGAACTCGTCAAGTAAATCTTGATTCTTTCTCATCAGAGCAGCCTCGTTGAAATTCATATCTTCGAGTTCATCTAGGAGGAGAAAGTTCTCCGACGTTACATCCTTCCAATCTTCTTCAAAAGCGAGATCATTTCCGTTGCGTATATAAAGGTCGTCGTCGTTTTCTGCGCAGTAGTATCTTGACCAATCTGGAGCGCCTTCTGGTCTTCAATGCACTGATGTGCTCGGCCAAAAAGTGCTCCCAGAACAAGAGCTACTACTTGTTTACTAATAAATAATCCGCGGTTTCGGATCCAATTTCCATTTATGAAAGGTACCACTGATCCGATTGGGATCAGAGCCAATAGGTTTTTCACAACAAAGTTAAATATTTACCAAGGGCAAACATGGTTACCTTTCTTTTCCACCCGATCAAATATTTCGAATTGGATAATGCCACTAGAGCTCCAGGAATTCCCCAGATCTTCATTTTGGCTCCGAGGCCATTTTCTTGTTTCGGGAGATTCCACACGGAGCCTTCGGAAGGGCTTGGAGTAACTGAAGGCTCCTGAAGACTGCCGACGGCTTAGAAACATGCAAATGGAGACGACTTTAAAAATGAACCAGTAAATAATGTCTTCCTCGAGAAAGTAAACTAAAAAAAAGAGAGTTGGAAAATGTTAACATTTTAGTCACAGATGATTATGAAACAAAACAAATTATACAAAATTGAGAATTGAAAAAAATTCTCGTGTTAAGGTGTTTTTTTAATGAGAGAAGTGTAAATTCTTTGGCCTTCCGCTCTCTCTCTCTCTCTCACACACACACACGTACATATATGAATACATGTATGGCCATATACATATACGTTATATATATATATATATATATATATTATATATATATATATATAAATACACACAAGTATATATCATATATATATATAATATATATATATATATATATTATATATAATATATATATATATATATATGATAAAAGGCCCATAAAGCACCATTTCACGTTCAACAATACATTTCAGACGCTTTCGTCTGTGCCCCTTTTCACTGGTAAAATATTTTACCAGTGAAGCGTCTGGATTGCATTGTTGCAACGTATAAATAGTGTTTATGGCCTTCTATCTTCATATTGTACTACTGTATTAGAGTAATCTATACATATATAGATATATATATATATATATATATATACAGATATGTATATATATATATATATATATATATATATATTTGTATATATAAAAAATATATATATATATATATATATATTTGTATATATATATAATATATATATATATATACATATAGATATATATATATATATATATATATATATATATATAGATATATATATTATATATATATTTAGTTGTTCTTACAATAATAATGAGGCTATGCTGAAACATCATGCTTCTGTATTTGGCATATACTGGCTGCCGATGAGTGCAATTCTATCTTCATTGTATATCATTCCTTATACTCTTTTTCTCCATACCAGAGGTTGTAGTTTTCTGTAAAAGAATACTATTGAGAATGGGTATTTGTCTGTCCATCCGCATTTTTTCTCTCCGCCCTCAGATCTTATTAGAAACTAATTGAGGCTAGAGGGCTGCAAATTTGCATGTTGATCATCCACCCTCCTGTCATCAAACATACCAAATTGCAGCCCTTTGTCCTCAGTAGTTTTTATTTTATTCAAGTGCTATGAGTAATGTATAGTTTTTCCATATTATTATTATTATTAGTTATTATTATTATTATTATTATTATTATTATTATTATTATTATTATTATTATTATTAGAGTTATGAAAAGTCGGTTTTGCTATTTCAATTTAATAAATTCATGTTTAATACTTTACTGTACCTTGGTAATGAAATGAAGTGTTGAGCTTTTATTTTTTTTATTTTTTTTTTTTTTTATTTTTGAAATAGTCGTAGGTTACCAAAATGCATTTAACCTGTGGAATTCAACGTTTTTTGTTATTTAGTTTTTTTTGTTTATTTATTTATAAACTAAGGTTTTGGTTTTTATATTGGATATTTAAAACAGCCTAATGCGTAAATTCACTGAACTAAAGCTTGAAGTTTTACTTTTTAAAACCAAGGCAATGCTAAGAGAGAGAGAGAGAGAAGAGAGAGAGAGAGAGAGAGAGAGAGCGGCCTGTGTAGCATTAAAACATAAATTTTGGCGGTTTGGTTGCAATAAAACCATGCTTGATATTTCTCTTGAAGAAATTCATGGTTTGTATTTTGATGAAACCAGTCTTTTTACTTATTATTTTGGTTACGTTGAGTCCACAGTTTGGCGATCGGTTTAATAAAACTCAGGTCATGATTTAGATTTAATTGACCTACTATTGTTGTTTCCCTTTGAAAAATGCAAACTTTATTTTTTTATGTTCCAAACTTAAGAGCTTGACTTACTGAGCTGAGTTTCTAAACCTCATCGCAATAGTTTGATTTGATAAACCCAATCGTTCGTTCATCCCAGTCATGATATTTGTTGCAGAACAAAGTTCGACATTTCGGTTTATTAACTTCAAGTGTAAATGTAGATACAAGTTTACTGAACCCAGGCTTGTAATTTCAGTTTACTGAGCTCAGCATGTTTCGCTTCACTAATCCCAAGCTTAATAGGTTCCGTGACTGAATCTTAGCTTGAGTTGACTGAACCCTAGGTTGATATCTCTACTTAAACCGTTAGTTTGGTATTTCGTTTTACTAAACTCGGACAGGATATATTGGTACACTTAACCCAAGCTCGAAATATCACTTTACAGAACTTCAGCTTGATACTTCTGCTAATTAAAACCGGTCTTGATAGTTGTTTACTGAACCCAAGCTTATATTTTCGGTTTATTTGTCAGGTAATTAAAACCAAGCTTGAAATTATGATTTATTTATTTATTAAAATAAAAAAGCTTAGATGTCGCTGTTCCAAACCAAATCTTGACATTTCAATTCGCTGTGCCAAGAACACCTCTTTTTAATATATATATTTTTTATCAGCTTCTGGTTGGTTTTTTCACCTGTTGGGGGCCAAGGGTAACATTACTTTAGGAATGGCAGGAATAAGAGACTGGGAATTGGGGTTGGATCGGAGAACACACGCGTTTCAGGGGGAATTGGCGAACATTGCAGCGGCAGAGAGAAAGCTCCCAAATTGGGCATGAGCACCAAAAAAAAAAAAAAAAAAAAAAAAAAAAAAAAAAAAAAAAAAAAAAAAAAAAAAAAAAAAAAAAAAAAAAAAAAAAAAAAAAAAAAAAAAAAAAAAAAAAATCGCGTGGGCGGCGGTTGGGGGGTGGGATGACGGTGGGCATTGAGCAAAAACAGACGTGAGACGGGATGCAACTACGTATGATCTGAGAGCGAGGGCATGGGCATATGGATCAAAATTAAAGCAGATGTTCGAAGAATTCTTAAAGGAAAAACAGACTTCCAAAATTACCGAGAAAGGCAAAATCGAAAGAGGATGAGGCTTTTTTGGAAAATAGGAAGAGATGGAGGAGAAATAGGAGGAGGGGAGGAGGAGGAGAAGGAAGAGGTGGAGAGAAATAGGAGGAGGAGGAGGAGGAGGAGGAGTAGGAGTCAGAAGAAGAAAGGGTATATCTTAGTTTAACCAGACACTGAGCTGATTAACAGCTCTCCAGGGCTGGCCCGAAGGATTAAATATTTTTACGTGGCTAGGAACCAATTGGTTACCAAGCATCGGGAACTACAACTTATTGTGGGATCCGAGAAGTGAATTTTTATCACCAGAAATAAATTCCTCTGATTCCGCTTTGGCAGAGCTGGGAATCGAACTTCGGACCACCGGATTGGCAGCCGAGCTCGAAAACCACCCGTCCAGTGTGGAACTATATGTTGATTGAAGTCACGTGATTACTATGTATACCACTGTTCGTTCGAATAGTACCTAAAATTCAACAACGTCAGGTCTGGATAGTACTTGGACTGGTGACCACAAGGAAAGCCAGACGCCGTCGGACGATTCATTATTCGTCATCCTTGAGTTTCAACCGACTTCCTTGTGGGTTTTCCTTATTTATTCCTTTTTTGTACTTTTTTTTTTATATGGTTTTAACTCCCATTTACGTATTCTCTGACTCATAATTACATTTAATCTTTTGAGAGGTAGTTTTTATCAAGCTTTGGTATTTTAATCCACACTTCTCCTCCTCCTCCTCCTCCTCCTCCTCCCTATTGTGTGTGTGGTGGGGGTGACGGGACAGGGATAGGTAAGGCCTCCTTGGGTTGACCATCCATTGGCTATTGCACGTTGACAGTTTTTTTTCTTTTGATACAGGTATTTGTTATAATCATATACCTTGAGAAAACTATCCGGCTGTTACACGCTATATTACTACAAACCCGCGTTGATTGCATTGTTTGTCATGAAAATCATTGGAATTTATCGTTCTAAATTTGACTGCAGTGTTACTAGAGAGAGACTCGGTTGTTTTCTACATTATATGTAATTTGGTTTTGCTATTTGTTTGTTATCTACTGCTCTTTACTGTGCTTTTTTTTTTCATAGTATTCACGACTGCGCGGAAAATAATTCCAAGTGGTGTATAAAAAAAGACAACCAAAGTAAATGGGAAATAACCAATAAATATACCGATAGATATATGGATGGAGAACTGAAAAGAAAAATTTAAGGCGATGGGGCGTTGCTTTGAAGTATTGCTGCAGTCTTTGTAAATATTATTGAAGCCTTATGAAAACTTGAGATTATCAACATTCAAAACACTGCCGGGAGGATGTTTCCATATTTTATTGTAAAGGGAAAGGTAAAAAAAAAAAAAAAAAAAAAAAAAAAATCTGAGACTAACTTGTGGCACCCTGGCGTCTCAACAGAATGTTGATGATGGACAAAACAAGTTACACCCCCGTAGCGGAGTGTAACTCGTAAGGCTCTTTGCAACGTCCTTTTGTCCCTAGCTGCATCCCCTTTCATTTCTTTTACTGTACTTCCATTGCATATTATCTTTCTTCCAATCTCACTTTCCTACCCTCTGCTAACAATTGTTTCATAATGCAACAACGAAGTTTTCCTCATGTTACACCCTTTCAAACATTTTACTCTGAACTCCCTTTCCATCGCTGAATGACCTCATAGGTCCCAGTGTTTGGTCTTTGGCCTAACTTCATATGCCATTCCTATTGACCACCATTGTTTGGAAGAAGGAAACCACCACTTCCAGCAGTTTTATGGAGACAATAAGGACCCTTGGAGGGGGATTTTAGCTTCCGCACAAAAGGTACCAGAATGAGAAGAGGCTTCATGGATGACAAAATTAGATTTTCGTCAGATGAATCGAGTATTAGAATAAGCTGACTAATGCTAGGCACTTTTTCCTGGCCATCAGTAGAGTATGAACGTTGGTGTAACCTAGCAACCTCGTCTTTATTAATAAAGTTTTTTCCTATATAAGTTACAGAACATTATGATGAAACCCCCAAAACTAACCAAAAGGAACAAAAATTAGGAATTGAAAGTTGCATCAGACCTTTAGAGTCTGGTATTAGCTGCATTTGGTTACAGTGGTGCTTCAGAAACTAACAAATATGCTTGTCATAAAGTCCGATAATGTAGAATTCATCATTCCTCTGTTTTTGTGTCAAGATATTCTCGAAGTTCAACTCCGATTTTCGATCATACAGACTAACATATCCAGGGATTTCAGTAATCGTTTTTTGATAATCCTTCCTTTTAAATGATTACAGTCATCATTTACATTTTCCCATTGGGGGGGGGAGGGGTGGATGGGGGCGGAGGGAGTGGTATCTCGTGCACCTCATGGTGTACGCTGTAGGCACTACTTAAGGTTCTTTGTAGCATCCATTCGGTTCCCAGCTTCAACCCCTTCAATTCCTTTTACTTTAGCTCCATTCAAATTCTCTTTCTTCTGTCTTGCTATCCACCTCCTAACAATTATTTCGTCGTGCGACTGTTAGGCTTTCCTCCTGTTGCATTTTTCAAACCTTTCCATTTTCAATTTCCCTGTCAGCACTGAATGACTTCATAAGTCCCAGCGCTTGGCCTTCCTACCATTATATATACCTACAAAATCCTATAATATATATATTTTCTTGTTTTTTCCTTCACGACTCTTCACTTACAGTGTTGCAATGCGCAAGTTAAGAGACAGGGGCTATCATGAGTGCTAATTAGAAAAAGAAATGTTTAACATTTTCATTCTTCCTTTTGTTATTAATTTTTCTGGTTTAATATCACCTGGCAGTGTCCATCACAAATTCGTGGTCTTTTGTCTCTTTATGAAAGCATTCATCATTCCCTCATCGTCCAGGTTATATAGATGTACAGAAAGTCCAGAAGTGAAGCGACAAATCTCAGAATTGATCGTACTTCTATAGAAACTCATGGGATTGCCAGTTATTATATTTTATTCCAATTATTGTCATCCTATTTATCTGATAATACGTATCAGTGAATTAACTGTATAAGCGCACAAAGTATTCCCCCAGTGAATGATCAATGTTAGTTCAGTAATTGTTTATTAATAGAAAAAAAAAAAAAAGAATTTCCCCAAAGAAACATCTGCGGCTTCCAAAGTGTGATATGAAGTGATCATCATAGAGTGGCAGCAGGAACCGTGTGCATAAGCATTGGCCTAATATTTGTAAATTAACTTTCTACTTTTATAGCGTTATATCAAAAGTTATTATGATTTCTTTTGATAAAACACAGAGAAGTTTAGCATCTGATTAAATGAAATATAAATAAGACAAGTTGGTGTGTAAAAAAAAAAAAAAAAAAAAAAAAAAAAAAAAAAAAAAAAAAAAAACGAAATCCAAGTTATGTGCGCGTTTAGCGTTGGTTAACAGGTAGGCCTATTTCAAGAATCAAGGAATATATTTTCCAGCTGTTAGTTAATAATTTCATGGAATTTCTCGATTGTGCAAATTTGTGCATGCGGAATTGCGTTCAGGGTCGCACCAAAAAAGTATTTTCGTAGGTTTCCACCTTTTTTTTTTCAGTCCACAAGTGAGACTATTCTTGTCCATACGATCCGGAGTGTGAATATGCTTAGCGAGCATTATTTTAATTCGAGTATCCCGTTATGCCCTCTCTCTCTCTCAGGAAGTTTTTATCTATCAGGAATAACCAGAGGTCTGTTTTAAGAAGCGAGCACTAGGCCTATTGGTCATGCTTGGGTGCTTCTTTATATATATATATATATCCCAAAAAAACTCATAAATTTCTGTTACGCAATAATACTTGACTGGATCGAACTGATTACTGGTTGTCAGTGGAAATATGAATTTGGGTGATATCACTCCCTTATGATACGCCCACTTACGCAAATTCAGTCTTAAATTTCATGGTTGGAATTTGATTCGAAGATTTGAGGTAATGGGTTGAAGTGAAAAAGTTGGAGTTAGTATTGTGGGTAGAGGTGGAGGTAGAGAGGGAAGGGGTGGTTGGGGTCTGTCGTCTCTCTACTTAACCAGATGGTGATTTTACGGGTGTTCTGGTTGCTTGCGACCGACTTTCTTATTTTTTATATAGCAAGTCTGTTTCCCAGGTGCAAGGACAGGTCCTGGTGTCGGTCCTAAATAACAGACAGTGGCCCTGCATTGTAAGCCTTGCAATGCCCGGAACTAGGCCTAGTCACCTAAAGGTAGCAGCAGAGGTTAGAGCCTTTCTCGAAGATGGGGTTTTAACTTTTATGCTCGGTCCTAGAAGCTAGAATCAGAACTACCAACCACCCCCAACTTCTCCATTGAATCTAGGTGCATTCATGGTTGATTATGTTTAATGTCGCGGAGATTTTCCCTTCACATTCTATTGATACTTGCATGGTTTTATGCATCTTCGCTAAAATAATTGATAATACACTATATTATTAAATATTTGTTTCCACATTGCTCGAAATATACATTGGTAATGTTGGTAATTCTGTGTTGAACGAGAAGTTCAAATTGTTTCGTTTCTATGGTTTGAAGTAAATTGCTATACTTTAAAATAATTACTATTACCGCAAATTTTTTCTCATGATTTGTTATAAATATCTAGATTTGATATTTGTGCATCATATGTTGGCTTTATTTTG
>NC_061094.1:30371874-30397894 GCF_015104395.2 Macrobrachium nipponense | reverse complement strand
TCCGCCCTCAGATTTTAGAAACTATTGAGGCTAGAGGGCTGCAAATTTACGTGTTGATCATCCTACCCTCCAGTCATCAAACATACCAAATTGCAGCCCTTTGTCCTCAGTAGTTTTATTTTTATTCAAGTGTTATGAGTAATGTATAGTTTTTCCATATTATTATTATTATTATTATTATTATTATTATTATTATTATTATTATTATTATTATTATTAGAGTTATGAAAAGTCGGTTTTACTATTTCAATTTAATAAATTCATGTTTAATACTTTACTGTATGGAATTGAAGTGTTGAGCTTTTATTTTATTTATTTATTTATTTTTCTTTTTTGAAATATCGTAGGTTACCAAAATGCATTTAACTTTGTGGAATTCACGTTTGTTATTTAGTTTTTTGTTTTTATTTATAAACTAAGGTTTTCTATGTTGGGATATTTAAAACAGCCTAATGCGTAAATTCATTGAACTAAAGCTTGAAGTTTTACTTTTTAAAACCAAGGCAATGCTAAGAGAGAGAGAGAGAGAGAGAGATGGCCTGTGTAGCATTAAAACATAAATTTTGGCGGTTTGGTTGCAATAAAACCATGCTTGATATTTCTCTTGAAGAAATTCATGGTTTGTATTTTGATGAAACCAGTCTTTTTACTATTATTTTGGTTACGTTGAGTCCATAGTTGGCAATCCGGTTTAATAAAACTCAGCTCATGATTTAGATTTGATTCACCTACTATTGTTGTTTCCCTTTGAAAAATGCAAACTTTATTTTTTATGTTCCAAACTTAAAAGCTTGACTTACTGAGCTGAGTTTCTAAACTCATCGCAATAGTTTTGATTTTATAAACCCAATCGTTCATCCCAGTCATGATATTTGTTTGCAGAACAAAGTTCGACATTACGGTTTATTAACTTCAAGTGTAAATGTAGATACAAGTTTACTGAACCCAGGCTTGTAATTTCAGTTTACTGAGCCTCAGCATGTTTCGCTTTACTAATCCCAAGCTTAATTCCGGTTGACTGAATCTTAGCTTGAGTTGACTGAACCCTAGGTTGATATCTCTACTTAAACCTAACGGTTTCAGTTTGGTATTTCGTTTTACTAAACCCGGACAAGATATATTGGTACACTTAACCCAAGCTTGAAATATCACTTTACAGAACTTCAGCTTGATACTTCTGCTAATTAAAACCGGTCTTGATAGTTGTTTACTGAACCCAAGCTTATATTTCGGTTTAATATGTCAGGTAATTAAACCCAAGCTTGAAATTATGATTTATTTATTTATTAAATAAAAGCTTAGTATGTCGCTGTACCAAACCAAATCTTGACATTTCAATTCGCTGTGCCAAGACCTCTTTTTAATATATATATTTTTTTATCAGCTTCTGGTTGGTTTTTCACCTGTGGGGCCAAGGGTAACATTACTTTAGGAATGGCAGGAATAGAGGACTGGGAATTGGGGGTTGGGGATCGGGAGAAACACACGCGTTTCAGGGGGAATTGACGAACATTGCAGCGGCAGAGAAAGCTCCCAAATTGGGCATGAGCACACAAAAAAAAAAAAAAAAAAAAAAAAAAAAAAAAACAAAAAAAAAAAAAAAAAAAATTCGCGTGGGATGACGGTGGGCATTGAGCAAAACAGACGTGAGACGGGATGCAACTGCGTATGATCTGAGAGCGAGGGCATGGCATATGGATCAAAATTAAAGCAGATGTTCGAAGAATTCTTAAATGGAAAACAGACTTCCAAAATTACCGAGAAAGGCAAAATCGAAAGAGGATGAGGCTTTTTTTGGAAATAGAAGAGGTGGAGGAGAATAGGAGGAGGAGGAGGAGGAGGAGGAGAAGAAGGAGGTGGAGGAGAAATAGGAGGAGGAGGAGGAGGAGTAGGAGTCAGAAGAAGAAAGGGTGGCTGGTGGAAGCTGATTGAAGTTAAAAAAAGTTCAGTATATCTTAGTTTAACCAGACCACTGAGCTGATTAACAGCTCTCCAGGGCTGGCCCGAAGGATTAAATATTATTACGTGGCTAGGAACCAATTGGTTACCTAGCAACGGGAACTTCAATTTATTGTGGGATCCGAGAAGTGAATTTTTATCACCAGAAATAAATTCCTCTGATTCCGCTTTGGCAGAGCTGGGAATCGAACTTCGGACCACCGGATTGGCAGCCGAGCTCGAAAACCACCCGTCCAGTGTAGAACTATATGTTGTTTGAAGTAACGTGATTACTTTATATACCACAGTTCGTTCGAATAGTAAAATTCAACAACGTCAGGTCTGGATAGTACTTGGAGTGGTGACCACAAGGAAAGCCAGACGCAGTCGGACGATTCATTATTCGTCATCCTTGAGTTTTCAACCGACTTCCTTGTGGGTTTTCATCTAATTATTCCTTTATGTACTTTTTTTTATATAGTTTTACTCCCATTTACGTATTCTCTGACTCATAATTACATTTAATCTTTTGAGAGGTAGGTTTTTATCAATCTTTTGGTATTTAAATCCACACTCCTCCTCCTCCTCCTCCTCCTCCTCCTCCCTCTATGTGTGTGGTGGTGGGTGATGGGGACAGGAGGTAGGTAAGGGCCTCCTTGGGTTGACCATCCCATTGGCTATTGCACGTTGACAGTTTTTTTTTTTTTGATATAGGTGTTTGTTATAATCATATACCTTGAGAAAAAACTATCCCAGCTGTTTAAACGCTATATTGCTACAAACCCGCGTTGATTGCATTGTTTGTCATGAAAATCATTGGAATTTATCGTTCTAAATTTGACTGCAGTGTTTACTAAAGACTCGTGTTTTCTTACATTATATGTAATTTGGTTTTGCTATTTGTTTGTTATTTACTGCTCTTTACTGTGCTTCTTTTTTTCATAGTATTCACGACTGCGCGGAAAATAATTCCAAGTAGTGTATAAAAAAAGACAACCAAAGTAAATGGGAAATAACCAATAAATATACCGATGATATATGGATGGATAACTGAAAAAAAAAGTTAAGGCGATGGGCGTTGCTTTGAAGTATTCCTGCAGTCTTTGTAAAGTAGTATACAAATCTTTTAAATATTATTGAAGCCTATGAAAACTTGAGATTATCAACATTCAAAACACTGCCGGGAGGATGTTTCCATATTTTATTGTAAAGGGAAAGGTAAAAAAAAAAATAAAAAAAAAAAATAATAATAATCTGAGACTACTTGTGGCACCCTGGCGTCTCAACAGAATGTTGATGATGGACAAAACGAGTTACTCCCCCGTAGCGGGGTGTAACTCGTAAGGCTCTTTGCAACGTCCTTTTGTCCCCTAGCTGCATCCCCTTTCATTTCTTTTTACTGTACTTCCGTTCATATTATCTTTATTCCATCTCACTTTCTACCCTCTGCTAACAATTGTTTCATAGTGCACAACGAAGTTTCCTCATGTTACACCTTTCAAACATTTTTATTTACTCTGAACTCCCTTTCCATCGCTGAATGACCTCATAGGTCCAGTGTTTGGTCTTTGGCCTAAACTTCATATGCCATTCCTATTGACCACCATTGTTTGGAAGAAGGAAACCACCACTTCCAGCAGTTTTATGGAGACAATAAGGACCTTGCAGGATTTTAGCTTCCGCACAAAGGTACCAGAATGAGAAGAGGCTTCATGGATGATAAAATTAGATTTTCGTCAGATGAATCGAGTATTAGAATAAGCTCCGACTAATGCTAGGCACTTTTTCCTGGCCATCAGTAGAGTATGAACGTTGGTGTAACCTAGCAACCTCGTCTTATAAATCAATCCCGTTTTTTCCTATAAAAAGTTACAGAACATTATGATGACCCCAAAACTAACCAAAGGAGCAAAAATTAGGAATTGAAAGTTGCATCAGACCTTTTAGAGTCTGATATTAGCTGCATTTGGTTACAGTGGGTGCTTCAGAAAACTAACAAAAGTGCTTGTCAGAAAGTCCATTCTGTAGAATTCTTCATTCCTCTGTTTTGTGTCAAGATTTTCTCGAATTTCAATCCGATTTTGCGATCATACAGACTAAACATATCCAGGGATTTCAGTCAATGTATTTTGATAATTCTTCCTCTTAAATGATTACAGTCATCATTTACATTTCTTTCCCCTTTGGGGGGGGGGGGGGGGGATGGGGGGGCGGAGGAAGTGGTCCAGTGCACCTCAGGGTGTACGCTGTAGGCACTACTTAAGTTTCTTTGTAGCGTCCATTCGGTCCCCAGCTTCAACCCCCTTTAATTCCTTTACTGTAGCTCCATTCATATTCTCTTTCTTCTGTCTTGCTATCCACCTCCTAACAATTATTTCGTCGTGCGACTGCGAGGCTTTCCTCCTGTTGCATTTTTCAAACCTTTCCATTTTCAATTTCCCTGTCAGCACTGAATGACTTCATAAGTCCCAGCGCTTGGCCTTCCTTACATTATTTATATCTACAAAATCTATATATATCTGTTTTTTCCCTTCACGACTCTTCACTTGCAGTGTTGCAATGCGCAAGTTAAGAGACAGTGGCCATCATCAGTGCTAATTTGAAAAGAAATGTTTTAACATTTTCATTCTTCCTTTTGTAAATAATTTTTCCTGGTTTAATATCACCGGCAGTGTCCGTCACAAATTCGTGGTCTTTTGTCTCTTTATGAAAGCATTCATCATCTCTCAGAGTTCTCGGTATTTTCGCACATTTATTCCCTCAACGTCCAGGTTATATAGATGTACAGTAAGTTCCAGAAGTGAAGCGACAAATCTCAGAATTGATCGTACTTCTATAGAAACTCATGGGGTTGCCAGTTAGTATATTTTATTCCAATTATTGTCAATCCTATTTATCTGATAATACGTATCAGTGATTAAACTGTATAAGCGCACAAAGTATTTCCCCAGTGAATGATCAATGTTAGTTCAGTAATTGTTTATTAATAGAAAAAAGAATTTCCTCAAAGAAACATCTGCGGCTTCCAAAGTGTGATATGAATGTGTTCACCATAGGAGTGGCAGCAGGAACCGTGTGCATAAGCATTGGCCTAATATTTGTAAATTAACTTTCTACTTTTATAGCGTTATATTGAAAGTTATTATGATTTCATTTGATAAAAGCACAGAGAAGTTTAGCATCTGATTAAATGAAAAATAAGTAAGACAAGTTGGTGTAAAAAAAAAAAAAAAAACGGAAATCCAAGTTATGTGACGTTTAGCGTTGGTTACAAGGTTAGGCCTATTTCAAGAATCAAGGAAATATATTTTCCAGCTTGTTAGTTAATAATTTCATGGAATTTCTCGATTGTGCAATTTTTGCATGCGGAATTGCGTTCAGGGTCGCACCAAACAAGTATTTTCGTAGGTTTCCATTTTTTTTTTCTTTTTTTTTTTTTTTTTTTTTTAGTGCATAAGTGAGACTATTCTTGTCCATACGATCCGGAGTGTGAATATGCTTGGCGAGCATTATTTTAATTCGAGTATCCCCTGTTATGCTCTCTCTCTCTCTCTCTCTCTCTCTCTCTCTCTCTTGTTTGTAATATAAGACAACACGGTTTCGTACCGGAAAAAGTACACAAACCCAACTGTTAGTCCACCGTGAGAACATATTCAAAAATATGAAAAGCGGGGAAATGAAAACAGGATGGTGTATATCTAGACTTTGCAAAAGCTTTTGACAAAGTAGACCATAATATATTAGCAAAGAAAATTAGAAAACACAATATCGTAGATAAAATAGGAAGATGGTTAAAAGAATTTTTACACAACAGAAAACAGATAGTTATTGCAAACGATGAGAAATCGGATGAAACCAAGGTATATACCGGTGTGCCACAAGGTACGGTGTTAGCTGCAATACTGTTTGCTATTATGATTGAAGACATAGACAGTAATGTTAAGGATTCGGTAGTGAGTCGTTTCGTGATGACACAAGAATAAGTAGAGAAATTACTTGTGATGAAGATAGGAACGCTCTACAAAGAGACCTTAACAAAGTATATGATTGGGCAGAGGAAAATAGGATGGTATTTAACTCTGATAAATTTGAATCAATAAATTATGGAGACAGAGAAGGAAAGCTATATGCATATAGGGGACCTAATAATGAGAACAATCACAAATAAGGAAGCAGTTAAAGACCTTGGTGTGATGATGAATAGGAACATGTTATGCAATGATCAAATAGCAATTTCTTTTGGCAAAATGTAAAGCAAAAAATGGGAATGTTGTTACGGCCCACCTTCAAAACAAGAAAAGCTGAACACATGATTATGCTTTATAAAACATATGTTCGTAGTCCACTTGAATATTGCAATATGATATGGTACACACACTATCAAAAGGATATTGCACAAATAGAGAGTGTACAAAGGTCCTTTACAGCTAGAATAGAAGAAGTTAAGGACCTTGACTACTGGGAAAGACTACATCATTAAAAAATTATATAGTCTAGAAAGGAGAAGAGAACGCTACATGATAATTCAGGCATGGAAACAGATAGAAGGAATAACAGAAAATATCATGGAACTAAAAATATCAGAAAAGAGCAAGCAGAGGTAGATTAATAGTGCCAAAAACAATACCAGGAAAAAATAAGGAAAGCACACAGGACATAATCCACTACACACCAGCATCGATAATGCAGCGTCTATTCAATGCGTTGCCAGCTCATCTGAGGAAATATATCAGGAGTGAGCGTAGATGTGTTTAAGAATAAGCTCGACAAATATCTAAACTGCATCCCAGACCATCCAAGATTGGAAGATGCAAAATATACCGGAAGATGTACTAGCAACTCTCTGGTAGACATTAGAGGTGCCTCACACTGAGGGACCTGGGGCAACCCGAACGAACTGTAAGGTCTGTAAGGTCTGTAAGGTCTCTCTCAGGACGGTTTTATCTATCAGGAATAACCAGAGGTTCTGTTTTAAGAATCGAGCACTAGGCCTATTGGTCATGCTCGGGTGCTTATATATATATATATATATATATATATATATATATATATATATATATATATATATATATCCCCAAAAAACTCATAAATTTCTGTTATGCAATAATAATTGACTGGATCGAACTGATTACTGGTTGTCCGTGGAAATATGAATTTGGGTGATATCACTCCCTTATGATACGCCCACTTACGCAAATTCAGTCTTAAATTTCACGGTTGGGATATGATTCGAAGATCTGAGGTAAAAGGGTTGAAGTGGAAAAGGTGGAGTTAGTATTGTGGGTATAGGTAGAGGTAGAGGGGTGTTGGGGGATATCGTTTCCCTACTTTAACCATGTGTGATTTTACGGGTGGTCTGGTGGTTGCTTGCGACCGCCTTTCTTATTTTTTTATATATATATATATATATATATATATATATATATATATATATATATATATATATATATATATATATATATATATATATAGCGAGTCTGTTTCCCAGTTGCAAGGACAGGTCCTGGTGTCGGTCCTGAAGGTCTATCTTTGCCTAAATTAACAGACAGTGGCCCTGCATTGTAAGCCTTGCAATGCCCGGAACTAGGCCTAGTCACCTGAAGGTAGCAGCAGAGGTTAGAGCCTTTCTCGAAGATGGTGTTTTATGCTCGGTCCTAGCAGCTAGAATCAGAACTACCAACCACCCCCAACTTCTCCATTGAATCTAGGTGCATTCATGGTGATTATGTTTAATGTCGCGGAGATTTTCCCTTCACATTCTATTGATACTTGCATGGTTTTATGCATCTTCGCTAAAATAATTGATAATACACTATAATATTAAATATTTGTTTCCACATTGCTCGAAATATACATTGGTAATGTTGGTAATCCTGTGTTGAACGAGAATTTCAAATTGTTTCGTTTCAATAGTTTGAAGTAATTGCTATACTTTAAAATAATTACTATTACCCAAATTTTTTCTTATTATTGTTATAAATATCATAGATTTGATATTTGTGCATCATATGTTAGCTTTTATTTTGCTTGATAGAGCTTTCACTGTAAAAAAATATATATATTTTTTTCAGCTACGAGTTGTAGTTGCCAGTTAGTGAATTTCGAACGAAATTCTCTGAAATTTGTCGCTTCAGTTTGGAACTTACTGTACCACCAATAATGGAGAAATTATTTTTATTAACTTCGATTTTACATATAGAAGCATGGTTTTTTTTTATATTGGAAAATTCTAGTTTACTCAGTTTCTGGCCCGTTCTAAAAACTGTATCCCATATGGCTACAATATCTCATTCTGCACTCTCCAGTCTGCAGTAACCTGCGGCAAGATCCAACATGAATACCGGGACATCCGGGCACTTGAATTTATAAATAATGTTGGACCTCATGAAGGTCTGCAATTTATCCTTGTAGTTAATGAATACGCCAATCCTGAGTGGATTGGTTGGAATTTCAATTGAATCTTAAGTCATCTAAATTCTTGTTCAATTATTTGTTTAAGCTGGTTGAAACTTGCTGTCGAAATAAACGGGATTGTGGCAAATATATTTTTCTTTGGGACATTATCTAAGAGGGCGTCGGATTAGAGAAGTGTTGTGCCAACAGACTGTTAATTACTTTAAAAACCAAATTTTTAGAATATGAATTCTGTGAGAAAAATTTGCTAAAAACAAAATCTCATTATGAAACAGAGACTAACTCGAATTGAGATTTTGTTTTCACTGTACCTCCTTCAAATTCTCTTTCTCCATCTTACTTACCACCCTCTCCTAACACTTGATTCATAGTGCAACTGCGAGGTTTTCCTCCTGTTACACCTTTCAAACCTTTTACCGTCAATTTCCATTTCAGCGCTGATGACCCTATAGGTCCCAGTGCTTGGCCTGGCCTTTGGCCTAGATTCTATATTCAACTACATGTTCACTTAATTCATGTAGAACAATTAATTTAGGAGAGTGGTGTAGTTCAAGACTACTAGCAATATAGTAAGGGTGGCGCGCAGTCTCTCAAACGATTGGTCGGCAGCACAAACGGTAGGCATAATTATTTTACAACAGGCAAGAAGTCCTGCAATCTGGAGGCAACTTAATGAAATAGTTTTTGCACGAGTGATTATTATCGCACCATCATTATGCTCTTAGGTGATTCATTTCTTTTTTACCATAAAACGGAGTTGTGGAAAAGAAACAATAGCGTAGCGAAATGAATTCAATAGAACTTAGTATGAAAGAAACAGAAGATACAAAAATACATGTGGGACCTGTGACACTCGGATATATGCTATTGTTTTGTTGCTTGGCCAGTCTATTTATAAAGACACACGTGTTTAAGCTCTTTGGCATGCATACCCACACAGCCATGGACGACGGCCTTTTGTACCCCGCAATTATATATATATTATATATATACTATATATATATATATATATATATATATATATATATATATATATATATATATATATATATATATATATATATATATATATAATATAAGCGAATACCACGGGAAAATGATAGTCAGAAATCCAAGCGCTTCGTCTTTATTCCAGACATCGTCAAGGAGCACTAAAGTACAATTGGAGAGGAAGGCCTCAGGTACAAACAAGATCAGGAATACCAGATGGTTAATTATCAAAAGGGTAAAATTAAAAGGGATAATCCAGGATTATCGGATATCACACGGTCCACAAAACTTAAACAGATTCTCACCCTAACCGAAATTACAAAGTATCTTTACAGTCCAAAACATGTAAAAAACTGAATATATTAATTTTGTTGCTTATATTTATCTACAACTTTTTTCATTATGAAAGCATCAAGTTAAATAAACCAAGACTTAAATTTAGAACATTTCTATTATTTGATTTGATAAAACAAGATTCAATGATATTCCTGTTTTAACTGTTGTCATTACATGGGACTAAGGCTCTTGCTTGACTCCAGTTAATAGGATGGTCTAAATCTCTCATATGTACAAATAATGCATTCGATATTTGCCCAGTTCTCACAGAATATTGATGTGCTTGAGACGCTGTGAAAGAGATTTGCCGGTCTGTTCGTAATAGACTTTATCACACTTTTTGCAAGGAATTTCATATATGCAGCCTGGAAGATCTTTAGGAGAAATTTTTGATTACTAAGCTCTTGACATTAATATGACTGAAAAATTAATAAAACATTTTATTTATGTTAAAAAGCTTTAAAATTCTAGGAATATCTAAAAAACCTTTCATCATAAGGTAATTTTAGAATGTTATGCTTACTAAATCAAGTTGTCATTAGTTGAATAAAATGTTTTTCTAGCTCTTTTCCATGCCATATCTACAAAAGTCCTTGGGTATTTAAGTTTCAATGCAATATCATAAATAGTTTAATTTCAGCGTCAATAAACTGCGGGCTACAGACACGTTAAGCCCTTAGGAACATCCCAGAAAAAACAGAGAATTTAACATTTTGATGGTGATTGGAGTAGTAATGAACAAAAGAGGCAATATTAGTTGATTTTCGAAAGACTGAAAAGGTGAAATTTCTATCATTTCTATGGACAGTTACATCAAGAAAATTCAAATTACAATTTCTTTCTCCTCTACAGTAATTTTATAGAAGGGACTAATTATTGAGATTATTAAGGAATTCCTGGAGGTTTTTTGTGTGAACTGGCCAAATACAGAAGATATCATCGCTACCCTAACCAAATAACTTTTTGGGGCAAAATTCTGGTAAGAGTTTTGTCTCAAAAAAACAAAATTCCATGTAAATATTGCTAAGGACAGGAGATAAGGGATTATCCATAGCCATGCCAAACTTTTGTACAAAAAATTCCCCATTGAAACAAAATTTACTATCTTTGATACATAACCTTATGAGACTAATGAGATTTGCTACACTTAAGGGAATGTCATGACGCTCTAATTCCTCTTCCAAATATTCAAGTAAGTCATCTACAGGCACTTTTGTAAATAAAGAGACAACATCAAAACTAACCATATTAAAATCATAATTCAAATTTAAAACTATTCAATTTGTTTATAAAATCAACATTGTTTTTAACTTTCGTGTTAGAAATATTTCCTACCAAAGGAGTAAGAATTTTTACAAGCCATTTAGATAAATTATACGTAATTGAGCCCACTGAAATACTAATGATTGGTCTGATAAGGTTATTGATTTTATGTGTCTTGACTAAACCATACATGTAAGGTAGGGAGGCGCATTGCGGTGTAAACTGTTTAATTAAATGGTCCCAAGCCCTTCAAAATGGATTTGTTAATTTTGCTTATTAAAAATGGGAGTTAACGAAACTGAGGTCTGACCCTACACAGACAGTTAACTCCCATTTTAATAAACAAATTAAATCCATTTTGAAGGGCTTGAACCATTTAATTAAACATTTTACACCGCAATGCGCCTCCCTACCTCATGTATGGTTTAGTCAAGACACATAAAATCAATAACCCTATCAGACCAATCATTAGTTCAGTGGGCTCAGTACGATAATTTATCTAAATGGCTTGTAAAAATTCTTACTCCTTTGGTAGGAAATATTTCATTAACACTAAAGTTAAAAACAATGTTGATTTTATAAACAAATTGAATAGTTTAAAGTGAATTATGATTTTAATATGGTTTAGTTTTGATGTTGTCTCTTTATTTACAAAAGTGCCTGTAGATGACTTACTTGAATATTTGGAAGAGGAATTAGAGCGTCATGACATTCCCTTAAGTGTAGCAAATCTCATTAGTCTCATAAGGTTATGTATCAAAGATAGTAAATTTTGTTTCAATGGGGATTTTTTTGTACAAAAGTTTGGCATGGCTATGGGTAAATCCCTTATCTCCTGTCCTTAGCAATATGTACATGGAATTTTTTGAGACAAACTCTTACCAAGAATTTTGCCCCCAAAAGTTATTTGGTTTAGGTTACGTGGA
This sequence comes from Macrobrachium nipponense, assembly GCF_015104395.2. Lineage (NCBI taxonomy): Eukaryota > Metazoa > Arthropoda > Malacostraca > Decapoda > Palaemonidae > Macrobrachium > Macrobrachium nipponense. Next base: position 30,386,027 of record NC_061094.1, on the reverse strand, counting down.
TGATATCTTCTGTATTTGGCCAGTTCACAAAAACCTCCAGGAATTCCTTAATAATCTCAATAATTTAGTCCCTTCTATAAAATTTACTGTAGAGGAAGAAAGAAATTGTAATTTGAATTTTTCTTGATGTAAACTGTCCATAGAAATGATAGAAATTTCACCTTTTCAGTCTTTCGAAAATCAACTAATATTGCCTCTTTTGTTCATTACTACTCCAATCACCATCAAAATGTTAAATTCTCCGTTTTTTCTGGGATGTTCCTAAGGGCTTTACGTGTCTGTAGCCCACATTTTATGACGCTGAAATAAAACTATTTATGATATTGCATTGAAACTTAAATACCCAAGGACTTTTGTAGATGTGGCATGGAAAAGAGCTAGAAAAACATTTTTATTCAACTAATGACAAACTTGAATTTAGTAAGCATAACATTCTAAAATTACCTTATGATGAAACGGTTTTTAGATATTCCTAGAATTTTAAAGCTTTTTAACATAAATGTTGTTTTCAGTAATATTAATGTCAAGAGCTTAGTAATCAAAAATTCTCCTAAGATCTTCCAGGCTGCATATATGAAATTCCTTGCAAAAAGTGTGATAAAGTCTATTACGAACAGACCGGCAAATCTCTTTCACAGCGTCTCAAGCAACATCAATATTCTGTGAGAACTGGGCAAATATCGAATGCATTATTTGTACATATGAGAGATTTAGACCATCCTATTAACTGGAGTCAAGCAAGAGCCTTAGTCCCGTGTAATGACACAGTTAAAAAGGGATTATCATTGAATCTTGTTTTATCAAATCAAATAATAGAAATGTTCTAAATTTAAGTCTTGGTTTATTTTAAACTTGATGCTTTCATAATGAAAAAAGTTTGTAGATAAATATAAGCAACAAAATTAATATATTCAGTTTTTACATGTTTTGGACTGTAAAGATACTTTGTAATTTCGGTTAGGGTCAGAATCTGTTTAAGTTTGTGACCGTGTGATATCCGATAATCCTGGATTATCCCTTTTAATTTTTACCCTTTTGATAATTAACCATCTGGTATTCCTGATCTTGTTTGTACCTGAGGCCTTCCTCTCCAATTGTACTTTAGTAGCTCCTTGACGATGTCTGAATAAGACGAAAGCGCTTGGATTTCTGACTATCATTTTCCCGTGGTATTCGCTTATTTATGAAGTCACGTGCATCTACTGTGATTTTTTAAGCATAATGGAAACCACACGCAACTTCTACGCCTTTTCTTTGAATTTTTCCGAGCCTTGTTCTATTCGTGACATCCTTCTGTAATGCTCTTATCATCGCTCACAACTGAAACTCCGACTCAACTTTCTACGGAAGTGCATGAACGAGCAATTGATGCCCAAGTCGATTTTACCAGTGAGAATTCTTCGCCTAGCAGAGCGACCTTTCGAAGAGTTTCAGCGCATCATACTTCAGAAAACACATCGACATCACAAAGTGGAAGTAGATGATGCGTTCCATACACTTAGAAGCAGACGGTATAGCTTAATCAGGACGGTTCCTGTCGATTGGAAGAATCGGATGCTGGATTATTGCTACGGAAAATTGAGAAAGTGCTGCAACCGTCTTGAAAGGAAGCTCCAAGTCAAGCTGAAAAAATCTTATTGCTGAAAGCGACTGGACTAAGCATGTCAACGTGGACTTCATGATTAATTTATCTGACAAACCAGTGGATAGTGCTACGACAGCGGCTTTGGGATATGGGTTTAAGCTTTGGTGTATTTAATGGTAACCTGGACTGTGTCGACATCTCAAAACTCCTTTTGTTATTTAGAAAAATTGAATCAAAACCTATGCCCTGATTGATATCAATATTTGTAAAGGTATGTGTATGGTGCTATGAGTAAACCTTCTCCCCCTAATGTACCCGTGAGATTTCTCCAGGCTTTTAAGAAAATTAAAGAAGACGAAACAGTGAAGGTGACAAAAGCAGATAAATTCTAAATCTAATGCAGTGGTAAATAATGAATAAAAGTGACTATATAAGTAAAATAAGCTGACATTGCTAAATGACACTGATACTTATACGAAACTGAGGTCTGACCCTACACAGACAGTTAACTCCCATTTTAATAAACAAATTAAATCCATTTTGAAGGGCTTGGACCATTTAATTAAACAGTTACACCGCAATGCGCCTCCCTACCTTACATGTATGGTTAGTCAAGACACATAAAATCAATAACCCTATCAGACCAATCATTAGTTCAGTGGGCTCAATTACGTATAATTTATCTAAATGGCTTGTAAAAATTCTTACTCCTTTGGTAGGAAATATTTCTAACACGAATGTTAAAACAATGGTTGATTTTATAAACAAATTGAATAGTTTAAATTTGAATATGATTTTAATATGGTTTAGTTTTGATGTTGCTCTTTATTTACAAAAGTGCCTGTAGATGATTTACTTGAATATTTGGAAGAGGAATTAGAGCGTCATGACATCCCTTAAGTGTAGCAAATCTCATTAGTCTCATAAGGTTATGTATCAAAGATAGTAAATTTTGTTTCAATGGGGAATTTTTTGTACAAAAGTTTGGCATGGCTATGGGTAATCCCTTATCTCCTGTCCTTAGCAATATTTACATGGAATTTTTTGAGACAAACTCTTACCAAGAATTTTGCCCCAAAAAGTTATTTGGTTTAGGTACGTGGATGATATCTTCTGTATTGGCCAGTTCACAAAAACCTCCAGGAATTCCTTAATAATCTCAATATTTAGTCCCTTCTATAAAACTTTACTGTAGAGGAAGAAAGAAATTGTAATTTGAATTTTTCTTGATGTAAACGTCCATAGAAATGATAGAAATTTCACCTTTTCAGTCTTTCGAAAATCAAACTAATATTGCCTCTTTTGTTCATTACTACTCCAATCACCATCAAAATGTTAAATTCTCTGTTTTTTCTGGGATGTTCCTAAGGGCTTTACGTGTCTGTAGCCCACATTTTATGACGCTGAAATTAAAACTATTTATGATATTGCATTGAAACTTAAATACCCAGGACTTTTGTAGATGTGGCATGGAAAAGAGCTAGAAAAACATTTATTCAAACTAATGACAAACTTGAATTTTAGTAAGCATACATTCTAAAATTACCTTATGATGAAACGGTTTTTAGATATTCCTAGAATTTTAAAGCTTTTAACATAAAATGTTGTTTTCAGTAATATTAATGTCAAGAGCTTAGTAATCAAAAATTCTCCTAAAGATCTTCCAGGCTGCATATATGAAATTCCTTGCAAAAGTGTGATAAAGTCTATTACGAACAGACGGGCAAATCTCTTTCACAGCGTCTCAAGCACATCAATACTCTGTAAGAACTGGGCAAATATCGAATGCATTATTTGTACATATGAGAGATTTAGACCATCCTATTAACTGGAGTCAAGCAAGAGCCTTAGTCCCATGTAATGACACAGTTAAAAGGAAATATCATTAATCGTTTGTTTTATCAAATCAAATAATAGAAATGTTCTAAATTTAAGTCTTGGTTTATTTAAACTTGATGCTTTCATAATGAAAAAAGTGTAGATAAATATAAGCAACAAAATTAATATATTCAGTTTTTACATGTTTTGGACTGTAAAGATACTTTGTAATTTCGGTTAGGGTGAGAATCTGTTTAAGTTTGTGACCGTGTGATATCGATAATCCGGTGGATTATCCCTTTTAACTTTTACACCCCTTTTGATAATTAACCATCTGGTATTCCTGATCTTGTTTGTACCTGAGGCCTTCCTCTTCTATTGTACTTTAGTAGCTCCTTGACGATGTCTGAATAAAGACGAAGCGCTTGGATTTCTGACTATCATTTTCCGTGGTATTCGCTTATTTATGAAGTCACGTGCATCTACTGTGATTTTTTAAGCATACTATATATATATATATATATATATATATATATATATATATATATATATATATATATATATATATATATATATATATATGTGTGTGTGTGTGTGTGTGTGTGTGTGTGTGTATGTGTGTGTGTATGTGTGTGTATACTGTATGTATATTTTACCAATTTTACCATATTTTGGCTAATACATTAAGACCTACTAACTCTAAGAAGATATAATTTTCTTTTAAATTATGTTGATAAGATACTTATTGCGGCGTTTTCGCACGCTCTGCCTATGTTTGGGCTACCTGGCTGCTTTGGGATGGGTTATGGACCGCGTGCTTGCACTCTGGGAGGCACAACTTGTGGCTGGCGGAGCTAGGCATGTGCCCGTGCCCCCATAAAAACCCCATGAATGGATTTGTATGGGTATTTGGGAGAAAATGTGTCGGTTGCCAATAGGATAAGAGAAGATGGGTCACAACTAGGTGAAGCAAGGAAGGTAGTAGCAGTCATAATGTGCAAAGGATTGGGAGGAACCTCGGAGTGTGTGGAAGCCAAGGTTGGAAGTTCGAATGGATTCTAGAGCTAATTTTCTCTATGGAGGTGAAGTGTGGCTGTTAAATGCAAGTAAAAGAATAAATGGCGAAACTGTGCAAATGAATTATTCGTACAGATGTGACACGAAGATACATATAAGAATGGGTAAAAAGTTTACCATACGTGAAAGATGTAGCGTTTTGAGATGGTTTTGTAGTGTAGAAAGAATGGTGGATAATAACCTGGTGAAGCGAGTACAGTTGGAGAGTGTTCTAATTCACTTCGAAAGCGCGAAGGGAGGAAGCTGGGGAAGAGCTGAAAAGAGGCGCGAACAAGTTTAACAAAGGAGGGATTTCACCAGCCAGTACTGGAGTGGGAAGCGAGATAGAAGTGAACAGGGGAAGTATGAGTCTATAGGGATTTGATGTGTGTTGCTGTTGAGTCTTCTGTGCAATAATAATAATGTAAATTTTGAGGATGTTCATTTTGCAATATACAATGTTCCTAGTGTGCATTGCACTGAAACGTGAAGGCCCATGTATTATTACGCTTTATTTAATAAAATACATTAATCTATAGTACATAGAAATGTGTTCAGCAGTAATCAGAACAACTCTTGTTAATTTAATTCATCATTATTTCACACAAAGTACAAAACAACCTATGACTTGAAGAACCAGAAAGTCATGATTGCAAATTGTAATGGGACCTAACAAAGTTTTTATGGCTTATGTAAATTCATGCCGTGTTTTTCCTGGGCTTTTTACCTTCTGTATAATATCAGAACACGCTGCCAAGATCATTTAAATTTAAAGCTTATTAATGACTGCAGATCATTAGTCTGAGTTCAAAATTAATTTCTGTAACCTAATTAGATGCTGCAACGCATGTTAAACTTCTTCATACAAATCATCCTTGATTGATCGGCTATCCCCAAATTTGAATATCTGGCGTTGAGTCAGACAAATTCAGACACTGAATTCTAAAATTTGACTATAACTATAACTCTGACTGGACTTGAATGGTGTGGACTTCGATTTGGGCCTATGAAATTGTGTGCTTGACAACAACTCACTAGTGATAAGTTGTTGATGGTGATAAAAAGTTTCTAAATTTCCATGTAGACAGGAGAATGAGTGGTTTGGTACAATAGCGGCTCTGAGACAAGAGCGTGTTGTCGTCTTGGTTGTTTGTACCTTTATGGATGGAGATGGAAGTCAGGAAATGGTATTGCGGATGAAAGAATGAGTCATGATCATAGTGTGGTCCTAGTACTGAATGCATAAAGAAGGCAACAACAGAAAAATTGAGAGTTTAAGAGTTTTGCAAATTGAGGATGAGAGAGTGACCGAGAGGTTTGAAGTGATTCACTCAAAGGAATAATCACACACATACCTGGGCCGGATAAAAGGTTTGCAAAAACGCTAATTTTACTGACAAATTTAACGCGAAGGATAATTCCGCGGATGTACCCGGTCTATTAAGTCAGGGCGTAGTTTCAGAATTAATGACGAATTAGAATGTGACCTTTAATCCATTACTTCTGACGTGTGCATCAATCATTTTCTGTAACGCCAGAGAATGAATAATGTATCAGAATATCGACCAACAATTTATTTCGGACTTTCAGACCTCCAGTGTACAAAAGCAAGAACCATGCACTACGCATTGCCTTAGACCTATAGTAGCTACTGAGGAGAAAAACTGGTTTTGTCAAAACGGCCCGTACCTAGAGTTTTTTTTTTTTTTATGGGAGGGGGTTCGTTTCTTCCAAAATTTGACCTTTTCTTTTATAAAACGTCATTGCATATGTAGGTATATACAAGCAGAAATACTTGAAAATGTTATTTTAGTTATGTTAAGAAGAAAAATTGGGTATGCGGTCTATGGCCTTCTACCCGATTAGATGTTATTCAAAGTACTCACTTTGGTTAGCAGAATTTTACTTATAATGTTGAAAGTTTGCACTAAAATTCAAGTATATTCTTCAGTTTATATACTTTGACTTAACCAACAAACAAACAAAAACAATTATTTATTACTTTGTAAGTACAGTTCAATGAAAAGGATATTCACAGAAATAGACTTCCAGAAATTGGGGGGTTCGACACACACACACACACACCTTCGGTACGGGCCTGCAAAAGGGTGTGGGAGGCTCTCCTAAATATGTCAATCACCGCAACAAAATCAGTATGGACACTTAAATAAATCCCGATTTCAAGCAGCATCATATTATTATGTTTTAACAAGCGTACCTATCAATATAGATTTTAGTATTCAATCTCTGTAATAGTAGGGATAGGTCATGTGCAAGCCAATTTTACAAATTATTAGGAATCGTGACGCATAATTTTATCAAGAAAACTCACCATTAAATTTTCCAGTCTGGAAGTATCACTTTAGTTGATTTATGGAAGTAGAATATCACCACACCTTTCGTCTCACTAGTAGACTGGAGAGCTTGATTGATGTCCATTTGACACTATTTTCTGATGTTTCACTATAGACCAGGGCCTCAAAATGATGTCTTGATATTCAACCTGTCTTTTAGTACAACAGGTGGCGTCTGAAATTTTTCATCTTGAATTACTTAGGAATTTGATATATGTTCCTCTAACCGTTGCTGGTTCTCTTTATGTCCAAGTTTGTTACGAGACGCACGCGATCATCTCACCTAAGACCTTCATCTCAATATGGACTGTTAAACGAGGCGAGGCACACGATCGAGTTTTCACTTGAAAACCGATATTCCCTTTATCGGTGACGTATTATTTTTGTGGCAACTTCGAAGTTAAGGAGGATGCTGCATGATAAGAATTCGGCTCTCAAAACATGAAATATATGCACCGATGTCAAATAGATATATGCCGACCCTGTCCAAGCTGACGTACACCTGGCAGCGCTGTTTTACATCAAGCGCGAGCTCCATGGTCATCATGTGCATATGGCTGCCAGATATCTATGATGGCTACTCCGCCTGAGGAAAGTTTCTCTGTTTCCCGTTACACTAAAGTAATAAGCATTGGGCAAATAACTAAATTTCAGGTAAATATAAAGAATATGATGTCCTAGGTAATACTGAGGACATTCGCCTAACATCAATAGCTAATTTTTAAAAACTGAAACATTTGAAACTAATACTTCCTATTTTTCCTATTGTCAAGAATTACTTGTAAGTGTGCAGTCGGTCAGATATATACATCTACAAACCCTAAATTGGTAGAATATCCAAATTTGAGAGATTTGTTGTTACATGAAAATTTCTCACAACAGAGGGGTGTATTGTATTTGGGAGCCAATAAAACCTGTAATGGTGGGATATGAGAAGGCATAAGTTACAGAATAGGGTAAGCAAGTGTGGTTCTTCCAGGATTAAAGTAGCCTTTTGCTGGCAAGGGCTTTTGCCTAGACTAGAGTAACCCACAAAGGGAAAGCAAGTGAGTGTGAAGGTTTGTTGGGAGAAGACATGGAGCGTCTGGGGAAGCCTAGCTAGGAATGTAAAAAAAAATTACCATTGAGCCAAACTTTTAATCGTGGAAGCGAAGTGTGGATGTTGAATGTAATTAAAAGATAAAACGTTGAATTTAGTGTGATGTCAGAAGAGTTGAGAGGGTGAAAAATGTGGAGATAAGTAAAATTGATAAATTGGTTACGTGGGTGAAGGGGTGTATCAGTATTTTGAGATAGTTTGAGCATGTGGAAAAAAGTGTATAATTCAGAGGAGATAAAGTCTTGAGAAAGTGCTTGATAGATGGCTAAAAAAACAAGTGTTGGAAAGATAGGGCCTCGATATCTGGGAAGCACGAGGATGTGTTAAACAGGTGACTGATAGCGTGAATGGAGTTCCATTTTCACTTAGTTAGCCTTCAGATCGTAAGGCAGCTAATGTTGTGCACGTTTTTCTGTAAAGGTAAATAAATGAATACACACACACAAGCTATATATATATATATATATATATATATATATATATATATATATAGACATATATATATATATATAGATATATATATATATATATATATATATATATACTATATATATATACATATATATATGTGTATAGATATATATATATATATATATATATATATATATATATATATACACACACACACCACACATATATATATATATATATATATATATATATATATATATCTATATATATATATTGCTATTGGTTAGAGGGTCAGGGGAACGCCCAGTATCAAAGGGGATCTGTTGGTGGAAGGAAATGATCACTATAAATTATAGTTGACAGAGGAGCCACTTCTCCTGAGGGAAGTGATAAACAGGCCTTTTCATTTCTGTGAGAGACTAGATAATGAAAATATTCATTGTACCACTCTGCATGCGATAGTAACATAATGGCAGGAGCATGGAGTTAAGAGTCTCATGCCCTGACGGACTTTTACCACCGTAACATTCATGTTTGATATCCTTCAGTGGAACTGTAAAGGTCTCTTAATTCATGAATCCAATCCAGGGATTATATGCCTTCAGGAGACAATGTTAGGTAACTCTCCTTATAATCCTGGACTAAATTATTCAATATTTAACTCCTCTCCCCCAAGTGGTGGTCGGGCCCATGGAGGTGCTGCAATTATTGTTAATAAAGCTCTGCAGCACTCCATAATAAAATTAAATACAACTCTACAAGCTGCTGCTATTTCAGTCATCTTGGAAAAGAGGATAACAGTCTGCTCCTTATACCCTCCACCAGATCTTATTTTTAACAGTGAAAATGTTCAGGCCTTAATTAACCAACTTCCAACTCCTTTTCTACTTCTAGGAGATTTTAATGCCCACAACCCCCTTTGGGGAAGTCGGTTTCTAGACAGTAAAGGGAAATTAATTGAAGACGTTATTGATAGGAATGATGTTATCCTATATAATAATGGGACAATGACTTTCCACAGTATTCATGATCACCATTTCTCTGCACTGGACCTTAGTATCTCTTCAGGAGGTATCCACCTTGATTTTAGTAGGTCTGTTAACGAAAATTTAAATGGGAGTGATCATTACCCGATCCATTTGAAATATGCTGTGAATGGTCCATCTGAAGTTTTACCAAAGTGGAAGGTAGAGGAGGCAGATTGGGATAAATTCAGTAATGGCGTCATACTAGATAGGGAGTTTGAGTCATTTCATTCTCATCTAGATGCTTATGATTACTTTATTGAATCTATTCTGAAGAGTGCTGAAGGCTCTATTCCCAAAACAAAAGGCAAACCTCATAGACCTGCAGTTCCCTGGTGGAATAAGACTTGTGGTATTCTGAGGAAAATTACTAGGAAGTGCTACAGACGTTGCAAAACTAGTGGCTCTCCTCAGTCTAAATTAATCTACAAACGTGCTTTAGCCAAGCAACGATGCTTTTATAAGAGAGCCAAAAGAGAAAGTTGGCTTTACTATATTAATGGAATAAACTCAAAGACTCCACTGAAAGTGGTGTGGCGCAAAATAAGGAAACTGAGTGGGAAATTTGTTGCGTCACCATTACCCTCATTAAAAATAAATGACACTCTGATCACAGAGCCCACTGAAGTTGCCAATGAGCTAGGAAAACACTTTTCTGAAGTTTCCAGCGCCAAGAATTATTCTCGAGAATTTCAAAGAATTAGGAATTCTGAAATTATTCTGGAATTCGATTCAGGAAAATCTGAACCATACAACTACAGGTTTTCCTTGAGAGAATTACGGGAGGCGCTCTTCTCTAGTGAATCCACAACTCCAGGTGAGGATACAATCATATATGAAATGCTTAAACACCTCCCAGACGACGCCAAAAAATATTTACTGAAGATTATAAACAAAATATGGGAAACTGGAATTTTACCCAACGACTGGAAAATATCCATAGTTGTTCCAGTTAAAAAGCCTAATAAAGATGGTTCCCTAGCCACCAGCTATACCCCAATAGCTCTTACCAGCTGTGTGTGTAAGCTGATGGAGAAAATGATAAATACTAGACTAGTTTGGCACTTAGAAACTAAAGGATTAATATCATCATTTCAATTTGGTTTCAGGAAGAACCACTCCACCCTTGATCCGTTGCTGAGGCTGACCAACCAAATCCAGCAAGGATTCGCCAAACAATGTCAGACCATCGGAGTATTTTTTGACTCGAAAAAGCGTATGACACTGCCTGGAGAATTGGCATCATGAAACAATTGCACAAGATGGGCATATGTGGAAGAATGATCAGATTTATATATTCCTTTTTAACGGACAGATTTTTCAAGGTAAAAGTGGGAAACTCTTTCTCCCAACCTTTTATGCTGGAGGAAGGAGTTCCCCAAGGAAGCGTTTTAAGTGTAACACTCTTTTCAGTGGCTATAAATAGTGTGATTGAAAAAATCTTGCCTTCTGTAAAATGCTCACTTTTTGTGGATGACCTTGCAATATACTGCACAGGATATGATTCATTGTCAGTATGTAAACATATGCAAAGGTCTATTAATGCAATTACTAAGTGGGCTGATGAGAATGGTTTTAAATTCTCCTCTTCCAAAACAGTTGCAATAAGATTTACCAGATGCCGGCGTGCAAAAGAAGTTCCCACACTTAGTTTAAAAGGATCTATCATTCCCTATGAAAGTGAAGTAAAATTTCTGGGGATGATTATTGACCACAAATTAACATGGGCCAGCCACATAAATGCCCTAAAGATTAATGTGAAAAAATCTTTGAATATTTTAAAGGTTGTTTCTGGTTTTAGTTGGGGGGCTGATAAAAAATCTCTGAGGCTATATGACTCGCTGTGTCGCTCCAAGCTAGACTATGGCTGTCAGATCTATTCCTCAGCTTGTAAAACCAAGCTAAAGGAATTGGATGTTGTACAGAACATGGGGTTGAGAATATGCTCAGGGGCTTTTAGAACTTCTCCTGTTGAAAGCATATATGTCGACACAGATCATCTTCCCCTTGATCTAAGAAGGCAAGAGCTAGGGTTGCGATACGTGGCTAGAATGAAAAGTGCTCCCAAAAATCCCTCTTTTCAAGTACTTAAGGAAACAGACTCGCGGAATTTCTCTGGTACAAGAGCTCTCAAAAAAACATTCCAAATCAGACTGAACGAGGATGTTAGGGATAACCATCTCAAATCCCAGAAAGTCCTGGAGGTAAAACATCCCGTAAATCCTCCATGGCTTATTCCTGAAGCATTAGTATGCAAGAAACCATATAAGAAGGATTGTACTGAAGAAGAGATTAGGGGAAAATTCTTAGAGCACGACGTTACCCATGCCAATTATGTGAAGATTTATACAGATGGATCAAAGTCAGATAGTGGTGTTGGGTGTGCTATTATCCTTGGTGATATAGCATATACAGCTAAATTACCTGACTTTGCATCCGTATTTACAGCCGAATTAACAGCCGTAGTCTCTGCCCTAGATTTAGTTCTTCAAAGTAGTGACACTAATTTTGTCGTATACTCGGATTCTAAAAGCACTTTAGAAGCTATCAAAATATTTAATAGCTTTCATCCGTTAATCCAAAAACTTCAGGAGTCGCTTTTTCGTATATATTGTCTGCGTAAGTCAGTCTCTTTCTGTTGGGTTCTTTCTCACGTGGGGATTCACGGAAACGAGACGGCAGACAGGGAAGCAAAAGCAGCTAGCGCTTTGCCAGAAACAACCTTCAGGAAAGTGCCTCATACAGACCTAAAAGGTCCTATTAGGTCTTATGTATTAAGTAAATGGCAAGAAAGATGGACTTCTCCTCTTCTTGCCAATAATAATATGTATAGAAATATTAGGAAATATATATTGCCGTGGAATTCGTCATTCCAGCTTGAGAGACGAACAGAGGTTATTTTAACGAGATTAAGGATTGGACACATTTATTTAACCCATCAGTTTATTTTAGAAGGAAGCAGCCCACCAGTGTGTGCTTACTGTGACGAGATACAAACAGTGGAGCACATTCTGATGGTTTGCCCCAGATACTTTAACCAAAGGGAAAGATATTTCCAGGGTAAATCCCTCTCAAATATTTTGGAAGATGAAGCAGACATTTCTGCTCTCATCTCCTTTTTAAAGTGTATAGAAATTTTTAATAATATTTAGATAATTTTTTATAAATCATATACAGATTTTTAAAGACATTAAACTATTTTTAATATATATTACTCCATTCATTAAAATTCATATTTTTAATTTATTTATTAGTCACGTCTAATTTTATGAATCATTTCTTTCACTAATTCATTCATTCATTTACCATAATTCAACTTATTTAACCTTCATTACGGCGCTGAATGGCCTTCTTGGCCCCAGTGCCTGGGCTTTAGCCCTTGATATCATACATCCATCCTGACGAACTTTTAAGAGATTTTTGTTTTAGATCAATAAGAAAAGTGATTTCAAATGAAAGGTAGACTATAATAATTTGAACCTTTGCTCAGGCTCTGTTAATGATAAAGGATGATGTCCTTGCAAAAAATCCATTTGAAATCAGTCTTTGTGGATAATGGGTTTGACTCAGGTTATTAATAAAGGGTACAGAATTCTATGGAGCACGAAAAAATTACTGCTAACTCTTGGTGGTTTGAATGACCGTAGACGTGATGCTGAAGAGAAGTCTATGATAGTTGATTTGCATAAGGAAAAAGTCTGGAATTTTTGGTGCTTTTGGAGGCAACGATGAAAGGACAGTGTGTGTGTGTGCAGAAATGAGAAGGTTAAGTATTGATTGCGTCTTGGATAAGTAAAAGTAAGGGGAAGGGATAAATTTTAGTACCGGGAAGACTGACAAGGATGAGTACAAAGTTATTAGTGTTGTGTGGTAAGTTAAAGTGTGCCAGGAGAAACTGTTGTAATGTTTCAAGGCTGGAAAAAACGAGAGTGAAACAGAATATTTTTGGGAAAGTTTGATTGTGCGCCTGACTCAGTTTGGAGAATGTGAAGTGGTTATATATATGGTGTGTTGGATAATTGACAATTGAAGGCAGGTGAAAGAGAAAGAGTTGGTATTATTGGTAGTTATATTTAGAGTTCCTGGAATAAGTGAGAATGAGTCTTGTGAAAATGTGTTTTGAAAGAGGATTGATTGTTTGATTTTCACGGTTTCCAAAGAGGAATATTCAGAAGTATACTTAGGAAGAAGAAAATAGTAAGGTAAACTTAGCCAAATTGTGAGTAAGTAGTAAGTACCGTGTAAGGAGGGAGAGGAAGTTGATGGAGGTGATGGTGGGAAGAGGTGTGGCTGGAGGTAGGATATCTGTTGAAAATTTGGTGGAAGCAGAAGTCGAGATAAATATGCGTATGTTTAAGTTGGAGAGGAGGACGTGAAATTGTGGATATGACTGTAATGAAGACAAATGAGATTTATACTAAGTAAAAATTAATGAAATGTAAGATATGGTTAAAGTTACGGAGTCATAAAAAATATGAAAGAATATGCAAAATTCCAATATGGCCACGGCGACAGTCGAGACGCTTTTTGGGTATATGAAGGCACGAAGAGTAAATAAGATCGTGAAAGGTTTTTAAAATAATGAGATTATTTGAGGCCCAACTGTGTAGCTACATCCCAGGAAAGGATATCACATGCAGATATATAGTATAGGAAGATGAATGGGGTAGTCAGAGAAGAAAGTGGACGAGATAAACACGCAATTTACAATAAGAGAAGAGAGGGTATAGGGAGAATAAAAAGTTTGTTACACATGCAGTTCATGTTCATGGAGAGATGCCGTTTAAAGTGAATGTAGGAATGAG
>NC_061094.1:30363095-30371374 GCF_015104395.2 Macrobrachium nipponense | reverse complement strand
GCGTGTGTGTGTATTCATTTATTTACCTTTACAGAAAACGTGCACAACATTAGCTGCCTTACGATCTGAGAAGGCTAATAAGTGAAAATGGAACTCCATTCACGCTATCAGTCACCTGTTTAACACATCCTCGTGCTTCCCAGATATCGAGGCCCTATCTTTCCAACACTTGTTTTTTTTAGCCATCTATCAAGCACTTTCTCAAGAGCTTTATCTCCTCTGAATTATACACTTTTTCCACATGCTCAAACTATCTCAAAATACTGATACACCCTTCACCCACGTTAACCAATTTATCAATTTTACTTATCTCCACATTTTCACCCTCTCATCTCTTCTGACATCACACTAGATTCAACGTTTTATCTTTTAATTACATTCAACATCCACATGTCGCTTCCACGATTAAAAGTTGGCTCAACGGTAATTTTTTTTTTTTTTACATTCCTAGCTAGGCTTCCCCAGACGCTCCATGTCTTCTCCCAACAACCTTCACACTCATTTGCTTCCCTTTGTGGGTTACTCTAGTCTAGGCAAAAGCCCTTGCCAGCAAAAGGCTACCTTAATCTGGAAGAACCACACTTGCTTACCCTATTCTGTAACTTATGCCTTCTCATATCCCACCATTACAGGTTTTATTGACTCCCAAATACTAAACAACCCCTCTGTTGTGAGAAATTTTCATGTTAACATCAAATCTCTCAAATTTGGATATTCTACTAATTTATTCCCATTTTTAAAGATTTGAAAGCATAAACTGTTAACTTCTATATAGGGTTTGCAGATGTTATATATCTGACTGACTGCACACTTACAAGTAATTCTTAACAATATGAAAAATAGGAAGTGTTAGGTTCAAATGTTTCTGTTTTTAAAAATTAGCTACTGATGTTAGGCGAATGCCTCAGTATTACCTAGGACATCATGTTCCATATATTTACCTGAAGTTTTAGTTCTTTGCCCAATGCTTATTACATTTGTAACGGGAAACAGAGAAACTTCCTTAGGCGGAGTAGCCACCATAGATATCTCTGGCAGCCACAACATGATGACCATAGATATAGAGACCTTTGATGATGGATGACCATGGAGGTCGCGCTTGATATTAAACAGCGCTGCCAGACGTAAGTCAGCTTGGACAGGGTCGGCATATATGTATTTGGCATCTGTGCATATATTTCATGTTTAAGAGACGAATTCTTAATAGGCAACATCCCCTTAACTTCGAAAGTTTGCCACAAAAATAAAATGTCGCCGATAAAAGGAATATCGGTTTCAAGTGACAACTCGATCGTGCTGCCTTCGCCTCGTTAACAGTCCATAATATTGAGATGAATTCAGGTCCTTGGTTGAGATGATCGCGTGCGTCTCGTAACAAACGTGGACATAAGAGAACCAGCAACGGTTAGAGGAACATACTATATCAAATTCCTAAGTAATTCAAGATGAAAAATTTCAGACGCCATCTGTTGTACTAAAAGACAGGCTGAATATCAAGACATCATTTTTGAGGCCCTGGTCTATAGTGAAACATCAGAAAATAGTGTCAAATGGACATCAATCAAGCTCTCCAGTCTACTAGTGAGACGTAAGGTGTGGTGATATTTCTACTTCCATAAATCAACAAAAGTGATACTTTCAGACTGGAAAATTTAACGGTGAGTTTTTTTTTCATAAAATTATGCGCCACGAGGTTTCCTAATAATTTGTAAAATTGGCTTGGTTATGACCTATCCCTACTATTACAGAGATTGAATACTGAAATTTATATTGATAGGTACGCTTCTTGAAACATAATAACATGTTGCTGCTTGAAATCGGGATTTATTTAAGTGTCTATACTGATCTTGTTGCGGATGTTTGACATTCAAAAGAGCCTCCCACAGACCCACACCCTTTTGCAGGCCCGTACCGAAGGGTGGGGGTGTTGTCGAACGACCAACCGCGCCCCCCCAAAATTTCTGGAAGTCCATGTTTCTGTGACTCCTTCTCATTGAACTGTACTTACAAAGTAATGAATAATTGTTTTTGTTTGTTTGTTGGTTAAGTCAAAGTATATAAAATAACAACAAATAAAGTAATATGCATGATATCGTTAACATAATAAATGAATCAATCAATAAAACTGAAGCAATATTCTTGAATTTTAGTGCAAACTTTCAACATTATAAGTAAAATTCTGTTAACCAAAGTCAGTACTTTGAATAACATCTAATCGGGCAGAAGGGCATAGACCGCATACCCAATTTTTCTTCTTAACATAACTAAAATAAAATTTTCAAGTATTTCAGCTTGTATATACCTACATATGCAATGACGTTTATAAAAGATAAGGACCAGTTTTGGAAGAAACGAACCCCCCTCCCCCATAAAAAAAAAAAAAAAAAAAAAAAACTCTAGGTACGGGCCGTTTTGACAAAACCAGTTTTCTCCAGTAGCTACTATAGATCTAAGGCAATGCGTAGTGCTAGTGCATGGTTCTTGCTTTTGTACACTGGAGGTCTGAAAGTCCGAAATAAATTGTTGGTCGGATATTCTGATACATTAATTCATTCTCTGGCGTTACAGAAAATGATTGATGCACACGTCAGAAGTAATGGATTAAAGGTCACATTCTAATTCGTCATTAATTCTGAAACTACGCCCTGACTTAATAGACCGGGTACATCCGCGGAATTATCCTTCGCGTTAAATTTGTCAGTAAAATTAGCGTTTTGCAAACCTTTTATCCGGCCCAGGTATGTGTGTGATTATTCCTTTGAGTGAATCACTTCAAACCTCTCGGTCACTCTCTCATTCCTCAATTTGCAAACTCTTAAACTCTCACTTTTTCTGTAGTTGCCTTCTTTATTGCATTCAGTACTAGGACCACACTATGATCATGACTCATTCTTTCATCCAGCAATACCATTTTCCTGACTTCCATTTCTCCATCCATAAAGGTACAAACAACCAAGACGACAACACGCTCTTGTCTCAGAGCCGCTATTGTACCAAACCACTCATTCTCCTGTCTACATGGAAATTTAGAAACTTTTTATCACCATCAACAACGTAACAACTACTGAGTTGTTGTCAAGCACACAATTTCATAGGCCAAATCGAAGTCCACACCATTCAAGTCCAAGTCAGAGTTAGAGTTTTAGTCAAATCTTAGAATTCAGTGTCTGAATTTGTGTCTGACTCAACGCCAGATATTCAAATTTGGGGATAGCCGATCAATCAAGGATTATTTGTATGAAGAAGTTTAACACGTTGCAGCATCTAATTAGGTTACAGAAATTAATTCTGAATTCAAACTAATGATCTACAGTCATTACTAAGCTTTAAATTTAAATGAACTTGGCAGTGTGTTTTGATATTATACTGAAATTAAAAAGCCCAGGAAAAACACGGCATGAATTTTACATAAGCCATAAAACTTTGTTAGATCCCATTACATTTTGTAATCATGGCTGTCTGGTTCTACAAGTCATAGGTTTTTGTACTTTGTGTGAAATAATGATGAATATAGCTTCATTAAATTAACAGAGTTGTTCTTGATTACTGCTGAACACATTTCTATGTACTATAGATTAATGTATTTTATTAAATAAAGCGTAATAATACATGGGCCTTCACTGTTCAGGTGCAATGCACACTAGGAACATTGTATATTGCAAAAGGAACATCCTCAAAATTTACATTATTATTATTGCACAGAAGACTCAACAGCAACACATCAAAATCCCTATAGACTCATACTTCCCTGTTCACTTCTATCTCGCTTCCACTCTCCAGTTCTGGCTGGTGAACTGGAACTGAAGTCCCTGCTTTGTTAAACTCGTTTGCGCCTCTTTTCAGCTCTTCCCCAGCTTCCTCCCTTCGCGCTTTCGAAGTGAATTAGAACACTCTCCAACTGTACTCGCTTCACCAGTTTATCATCCACCATTCTTTCTACACGGCCAAACCATCTCAAAACGCTACATCTTTCACGTATGGAAAACTTTTTACCCATTCTTATATGTATCTCGTGTCACATCTTAATACTGCACGAATAATTCATTTGCACAGTTTCGCCATTTATTCTTTTACTTGCATTTAACAGCCAAACTTCACCTCCATAGAGAAAAATTAGCTCTAGAATCCATTCGAACTTCCAACCTTGGCTTCCGCACACACACACTCCGAGGTTCCTCCCAATCCTTTGCACATTATGACTGCTACTACCTTCCTTGCTTCACTTATGCTGTGACCCATCTTCTCTTATCCTATTGGCAACCGACATATTTTCTCCCAAATACCCATACAAATCCATTCTTGGGGTTTTTATGGGGGCACGGGCACATGCCTTGCTCCGCCAGCCACAAGTTGTGCCTCCCAAAGTGCAATCTTATCACATAATTTAAAGAAAATTATATCTTCTTAGAGTTAGTTAGGTCTTAATGTATTAGCCAAAATATGGTAAAATATACATACAGTATACACACACATAACACACACACATACATATATATATATATATATATATATTATATATATATATATATATATATATATATATATATATATATATAAAATTGTGGGGTACAAAAGGCCCTCGTCCATGGCTGTGGTGGGTATGCATGCCAAGAGCTTAAACACGTGTCTTTATAAAAACTGGCCAAGCTACAAAACAATAGCACATTTCCAAGTTTCACAGGTCCCATATGTATTTTGTATCTTCTGTTCTTTCATACTAAGTTCTATTGTATTCATTTGGCTACGCTATTTTTCTTTTCCACAACTCCATTTTATGGTAAAGAAATGAATCACCTAAGAGCATAATGATGGTGCGATAATAAGCACTCGTTCAAAAACTATTTCATGAAGTTGCCTCCAGATTGCAGGACTTCTTGCCTCTTGTAAAATAATTATGCCTACCGTTTGTGTTGCCGACCAATCGTTTGAGAGACTGCGCGCCACCCTTACTATATGCTAGTAGTCTTGAACTACACCACTCTTCTAAATTAATTGTTCTACATGAATTAAGTGAACATGTAGTTGAATCTAGGCCAAAGGCCAAGCACTGGGACCTATAAGGTCATTCAGCGCTGAAATGGAAATTGACGGTAAAAGGTTTGAAAGGTGTAACAGGAGGAAAACCTCGCAGTTGCGCTATGAATCAAGTGTTAGGAGAGGGTGGTAAGTAAGATGGAGAAAGAGAATTTGAAAGGAGGTACAGTGAAAACAAAATCTCAATTCGAGTTAGTCTCTGTTTCATAATGAGATTTTGTTTTTAGCAAATTTTTCTCACAGAATTCATATTCTAAAAATTTGGTTTTTAAAGTAATTAACAGTCTGTTGTCACAACACTTCTCTAATCCGACGCCCTCTTAGATAATGTCCCAAAGAAAAATATATTTGCCACAATCCCGTTTATTTCGGACAGCAAGTTTTCAACCAAGCTTAAACAAATAATTGAACAAGAATTTGGATGCCTTAAGATTCAATTGATTCCAACCAATCCACTCAGGATTGGCGTATTCTTTAACTACAAGGATAAATTGCAGACCTTCATGAGGTCCAACATTATTTATAAATTCAAGTGCCCGGGATGTCCCGGTATTCATGTTGGATCTTGCCGCAGGTTACTGCAGACTGCAGAGTGCAGAATGAGATATTGTAGCCATATGGGATACAGTTTTAGAACGGGCCAGAAACTGAGTAAACCAGAATTTTCCAATATAAAAAACCATGCTTCTATATGTAAAATCGAAGTTAATAAAAATAATTTCTCCATTATTGGTGGTACAGTAAGTTCCAGAAGTGAAGCGACAAATCTCAGAATTGATCGTACTTCTATAGAAACTCATGGGGTTGCCAGTTAGTATATTTTATTCAAATTATTGTCATCCTATTTATCTGATAATACGTATCAGTGATTAACTGTATAAGAGCACAAAGTATTTCCCCAGAGAATGATCAATGTTAGTTCAGTAATTGTTTATTAATAGAAAAAAAGGAGTTCCCCAAAAGATTTCCAAAGTGTGATATGAAGTGTTCACCATAGAGTGGCAGCAGGAACCGTGTGCATAAGCATTGGCTTAATATTTGTAAATTAACTTTCTACTTTTATAGCGTTATATCGAAAGTTATTATGATTTCTTTTGATAAAGCACAGAGAAGTTTAGCATCTGATTAAATGAAAAATAAATAAGACAAGTTGATGTAAAAAAAATTAAAAAACGAAATCCAAGTTATGTGCGCGTTTAGCGTTGGTTACAAGGTTAGGCCTAGTTGAAGAATCAAGGAAATATATTTTCCAGCTTGTTAGTTAATAATTTCATGGAATTTCTGGATTGTGCAAATTTTTGCATGCGGAATTGCGTTCAGGGTCGCACCAAACAAGTATTTTCGTAGGTTTCCACTTTTTTTTTTTTTTTTTTTTTTTTTTTTTTTTTTTTTTTTTTTTTTTAGTGCATAAGTGAGACTATTCTTGTCCATACAATCCGGAGTGTGAATATGCTTGGCGAGCATTATTTTAATTCGAGTATCCCCTGTTATGCTCTCTCTCTCTCTCTCTCTCTCTCTCTCTCTCTCTCTCTCTCTCTCTCTCTCTCTCTCAGGACGTTTTTATCTATCAGGAATAACCAGAGGTCTGTTTTAAGAATCGAGTACTAGGCCTATTGGTCATGCTCAGGTGCTTCTTTATATATATATATATATATATATATATATATATATATATATATTATATATATATATATTATATATATCCCAAAAAACTCATAAATTTCTGTTATGCAATAATAATTGACTGGATCGAACTGATTACTGGTTGTCAGTGGAAATATGAATTTGGGTGATATGATACGCCCACTTACGCAAATTCAGTCTTAAATTTCACGGTTGGGATATGATTCGAAGATTTGAGGTAATAGGTTGAAGTGAAAAAGGTGGAGTTAGTATTGTGGGTAGAGGTATAGGTAGAGGGGGGAAGGGGTGGTTGGGGTCTGTCGTCTCTCTACTTAACCAGACGGTGATTTTACGGGTGTTCTGGTTGCTTGCGTCTGGCTTTCCTTGTGGTCACCAGTCCAAGTACTATCCAGACCTGACGTTGTTGAATTTTACTATTCGAACGAACAGTGGTATATAAAGTAATCACGTTACTTCAATCAACATAAAGTTCTACACTGGACGGGTGGTTTTCGAGCTCGGCTGCCAATCCGGTGATCCGAAGTTCGATTCCCAGCTCTGCCAAAGCGGAATCAGAGGAATTTATTTCTGGTGATAAAAATTCACTTCTCGGATCCCACAATAAATTGTAGTTCCCGTTGCTAGGTAACCAATTGGTTCCTAGCCACGTAAAAATATTTAATCCTTCGGGCCAGCCCTGGAGAGCTGTTAATCAGCTCAGTGGTCTGGTTAAACTAAGATATACTGAACTTTTTTTAACTTCAATCAGCTTCCACCCAGCCACCCTTTCTTCTTCTGACTCCTACTCCTCCTCCTCCTATTTCTCCTCCACCTCTTCCTTCTCCTCCTCCTCCTCCTCCTATTTCTCCTCCACCTCTTCCTATTTCCAAAAAAGCATCATCCTCTTTCGATTTTGCCTTTCTCGGTAATTTTGGAAGTCTGTTTTTCCTTTAAGAATTCTTCGAACATCTGCTTTAATTTTGATCCATATGCCCATGCCCTCGCTCTCAGATCATACGCAGTTGGATCCCGTCTCACGTCTGTTTTTGCTCAATGCCCACCGTCATCCCAACCCCCCCCCCGCGCGAATTTTTTTTTTTTTTTTTGGTGCTCATGCCCAATTTGGGAGCTTTCTCTGCCGCTGCAATGTTCGTCAATTCCCCCTGAAACGCGTGTGTTCTCCGATCCAACCCCAATTCCCAGTCTCTTATTCCTGCCATTCCTAAAGTAATGTTACCCTTGGCCCCACAGGTGAAAAACCAACCAGAAGCTGATAAAAAATATATATATTAAAAAGAGGTCTTGGCACAGCGAATTGAAATGTCAAGATTTGGTTTGGTACAGCGACATACTAAGCTTTTATTTAATAAATAAATAAATCATAATTTCAAGCTTGGGTTTAATACCTGACATTATTAAACCGAAAATATAAGCTTGGGTTCAGTAAACAACTATCAAGACCGGTTTTAATTAGCAGAAGTATCAAGCTGAAGTTCTGTAAAGTGATATTTCAAGCTTGGGTTAAGTGTACCAATATATCTTGTCCGGGTTTAGTAAAACGAAATACCAAACTGAAACCGTTAGGTTTAAGTAGAGATATCAACCTAGGGTTCAGTCAACTC
>NC_061094.1:30355595-30360595 GCF_015104395.2 Macrobrachium nipponense | reverse complement strand
TCAAGATTTACTTGACGAGTTCATGGATGAAAAGCATAACGCTGAAGAGGAAAATAAACTCCTGAAGAAGAAAATAAAAGAGTTGGAAGACGCATTTTTCCAGAAGGCCAAGGATGTTGAAAATATAAACGAACAACTAGCACTGAAGGAGAAAGAATGTGAGAACCATCGAGAAAAACTGGAAGAACTCCAGAACCAAGCTGTGGACAATGACTTCTACTGTGGGTACCTTGAAGAGAAGGTCAAGGCCCATGAGGCTGAAAGAAAGAGGCTGTTCCAGGCGACGGCACAACTCGAGGAGAGATTGCAAGCCTCACAGAGAGAAGTATCATCTGTTCTCGCACGAAAGGATCTAGGCGATCAGAAGAAAGTACATATCCAGGAAACCGCAGTTCAGTCGCTTCCACAGGAGAATGAAAAAATTAATGAGGAATTAGAGGAACGAGAAACCACCAGTTACCGTGGTATACAATTCTATGGAAAATGAAAAGAATAAGAATGATGCTCTGATTGAAGAAAACAAGGTCAAAGGAAACATGTTCTATAAGCTAGGACGACTGGAAGAAGCAAGTGAATGTTTCCTTAGAGTCTTGGATATGGACGACGATCAAGTGGACTGCAGGCGAAGACTGGGATTATGTCTCTTGTTGCTTGGCAGACACAGCCAAGCTATGACGCAGCTTGAGAAATTAGATGATCAAGAAGATTTGATTGCAGCCGTCAGAACCTTGCAAAGAATGCAACGTCATGGCTGCCCATACTACATCCTAGGTATTGCAGAGGATGTTAATTTGAAGGAAATAAAGTGGGCCTACAGGAAGCGGACACTCAAGTTTAACCCTGATAACTGCCAAGGGTCTAAAGACGAGCGACAACGCAGAATGGATATCATGCACAAGGTCAACTATGCTAATGATCTCCTATGTGATACTGATGAAAGAAGAAAATACAACGCAGTCAGGGAATTCATCAAGGACCTGGCAGATAGTGTGTTTGAAGATCCTCAGAAGACAATGAAAGCAAAGAAGAACCCTGGAAGGACAACGAAGAGGAAGAAAACTAAAGGAAACTAGAAAGAAACAAACAGAAGGAACAGCCTGTGATTAACCAAAATTGTGAATGATTTTGTCTTGTCACCAGGTGATGCTGCTGCGTCGTGTTCTAGAGGCCCTGCGATCTTCTTGGTCCATTCGATGAGCTTGACTGCAAGATGGTGTTCTGCTGCTCCCCCCGGCAGCAAACAACAATGGGAGGTCCCCCCACCTCCTACACACCAATCCTACAATCAAAACCATCGATGGGCCAAGAAAATCGCAATGCCTCTAGAACATGACGCAGCATCATCAATTGATGACCAGTCAAAATTCTTCACATGGGTTGTTTCTTTGTAGGGGTAAAGACAAGTCTTGTGAACAGGCTTTTCATCAGGCATCCTTGGCGATTCTCTCATCTCCCTGATGGAGGCAGGAGGCCCAACTGTCAGGATGAGAGCCAACAGTTATTCAGAGGAAGGAGGACCAGCTCTCAGGATGAGAGCTAACAGCTGTTCGGAGCTGGAGGACAAGCTCTCAGGATGAGAGCTAACAGCTGTTTGGAGGCTGGAGGACAAGCTCTCAGGATGAGAGACAACAGCTATTTGGAGGGTGGAGGACAAGCTCTCAGGATGAGCAGCCAACAGCTGTTCGGAGGCTGGAGGACAAGATCTCAGGATGATCCCTAACAGCTGTTAGGAGGCTGGAAGATAAACTATCAGGATGAGAGCCAACAGCTGTTCAGAGGGTCACAGGGCACCCCCTCTCCTGCCACATGATACCCTCTGGAATGGGTATCAATACCAAATCACCTATTGGATTATGCACTGCATGTTAAATCACATTTTTTGCATATACTGCAGTGGCAACCTCTGGCGTGGCGTAAAAACCCGTAAGTTCAATGCCTTTTATATATGCAAAATATGGGTTATGCAATGCATAATGGGTTGAATACTTGCATATACTACTGTGGCAACCTCTGGCGTGGCGTAAAAACCCGTAAGTTCAATGCCTTTTATATATGCAAAATAAGGGTTATGCAATGCAAAATAGGTTGAATACTTGCATATACTACTGTGGCAACCTCTGGCGCGGCGTAAAAACCCGTAAGTTCAATGCCTTTTATATATGCAAAGTATGGCTTATGCAATGCATAGTAGGTTGAATACTTGCATATACTACTGTGGCAACCTCTGGCGCGGCGTAAAAACCCGTAAGTTCAATGCCTTCTATATATGCAAAGTATGGCTTATGCAATGCATAATGGGTTGAATACTTGCATATACTACTGTGGCAACCTCTGGCGCGGCATAAAAACCCGTAAGTTCAATGCCTTGTATATATGCAAAGTATGGCTTATGCAATGCAATAATGGGGTTGAATACTTGCATATACTACTGTGGCAATCCTCTGGCGCGGCGTAAAAACCCGTAAGTTCAATGCCTTTCAAATATGCAAAAGTATGGCTTATGCAATGCATAATGGTTGAATACTTGCATATACTACTGTGGCAACCTCTGGCGCGGCGTAAAAACCCGTAAGTTCAATGCCCTTTTATATATGCAAAGTATGGGCTTATGCAATGGCATAATGGGTTTGAATACTTGCATATACTACTGTGCAACCTCTGGCGCGGCGTAAAAAAACCCGTAAGTTCAATGCCTATTATATATGCAAAGTATGGCTTATGCAATGCATAATGGGTGAATACTTGCACTATACTACTGTGGCAACCTCTGGCCGGCGGGTAAAAAAACCCGTAAGTTCAATGCCTTTTATATAGCAAAGTATAGCTTATGCAATGCATAATGGGTTGAATACTTGCATATACTACTGTGGCAACCTCTGGCGCGGCGTAAAAACCCGTAAGTTCAATGCCTTTTATATATGCAAAGTATAGCTTATGCAATGCATAATGGGTTGAATACTTGCATATACTACTGTGGCAACCTCTGGCGCGGCGTAAAAACCCGTAAGTTCAATGCCTTTTATATATGCAAAGTATGGCTTATGCAATGCATAATGGTGAATACTTGCATATACTACTGTGGCAACCTCTGGCGCGGCGTAAAAACCCGTAAGTTCAACTGTTCCTTTTATATATGCCAAAGTATGGCTATGCAATGCATTAATGGGTTGAATACTTGCATATACTACTGTGGCAACCTCTGGCGCGGCGTAAAAACCCGTAAGTTCAATGCCTATTATATATGCAAAGTATAGCTTATGCAATGCATAATAGGTTGAATACTTGCATATACTACTGTGGCAACCTCTGGCGCGGCGTAAAAACCCGTAAGTTCAATGCCTTTTATATATGCAAAGTATGGCTTATGCAATGCATAATGGTTTGAATACTTGCATATACTACTGTGGCAACCTCTGTGCGGCGTAAAAAACCCGTAAGTTCAATGCCATTTATATATGCAAAGTATGGCTTATGCAATGCATAATGGGTTGAACACTTGCATATACTACTGTGGCAACCTCTGGTGCGGCGTAAAAACCCGTAAGTTCAATGCCTTTTATATATACAAAGTATGGCTTATGCAATGCATAATGGGTTGAATACTTGCATATACTACTGTGGCAACCTCTGGCGCGGCGTAAAAACCCGTAAGTTCAATGCCTTTTATATATGTAAAGTATAGCTTATGCAATGCATAATGGGTTGAATACTTGCATATACTAATGTGGCAACCTCTGGCGCAGCGTAAAAACCCGTAAGTTCAATGCCTATTATATATGCAAAGAATGGCTTATGCAAGGCATAATAGGTTGAATACTTGCATATACTACTGTGGCAACCTCTGGCGCGGCATAAAAACCCGTAAGTTCAATGCCTATTATATATGCAAATAATGGCTTATGCAAGGCATAATAGGTTGAATACTTGCATATACTACTGTGGCAACCTCTGTTTGCGGGCGTAAAAACCCGTAAGTTCAATGCCTATTTATATAATGGCAAAGTATGGCTTATGCCATGCATACAATAGGTTGAATACTTGCAATATACTACCTGTGGCAACCTCTGGCGCGGCGTAAAAACCCGTAAGTTCAATGCCTATTATATATGCAAAGTATGGCTTATGCAATGCATAATGGGTTGAATACTTGCATATATTACTGTGGCAACCTTGGCGCGGCATAAAAACCCGTAAGTTCAATGCCTATTATATATGCAAAGTATGGCTTATGCAATGCATAATAGGTTGAATACTTGCATATACTACTTTGGCAACCTCTGGCGTGGCGTAAAAACCCGTAAGTTCAATGCCTTTTGTATATGCAAAGTATGGCTTATGCAATGCATAATAGGTTGAATACTTGCATATACTAATAAGGCAACCTCTGGCGCGGCGTAAAAACCCGTAAGTTCAATGCCTTTCATGTATGCAAAGTATGGCTTATGCAATGCATAATAGGTTGAATAATTGCATATACTACTGTGGCAACCTCTGGCGCGGCATAAAAACCCATAAGTTCAATGCCTTTTATATATGCAAAGTATGGCTTATGCAATGCATAATGGGTTGAATACTTGCATATACTACTGTGGCAACCTCTGGCGTGGCGTAAAAACCCGTAAGTTCAATGCCTATTATATATGCAAAGAATGGCTTATGCAAGGAATAATAGGTTGAATACTTGCATATACTACTGTGGCAACCTCTGGCGCGGCGTAAAAACCCGTAAGTTCAATGCCTTTCATGTATGCAAAGTATGGCTTATGCAATGCATAATGGGTTGAATACTTGCATATACTACTGTGGCAACCTCTGGTGCGGCGTAAAATCCCATAAGTTCAATGCCTATTATATATGCAAAGAATGGCTTATGCAATGCATAATAGGTTGAATACTTGCATATACTACTGTGGCAACCTCTGGTGCGGCGTAAAAACCCGTAAGTTCAATGCCTATTATATATACAAAGAATGGCTTATGCAATGCATAATGGGTTGAAT
>NC_061094.1:30230595-30348095 GCF_015104395.2 Macrobrachium nipponense | reverse complement strand
TATCTCTAGACCTAATTTTATATGGTGAAATAATTATATAGAACTTAAATTTTATACAAAACTACCTTTAATTTGCTCAGGCTAGGATGTATCATTATGGCAAGCATTAACAGTTCAATATAGCTCATCTCTAGACCTGTGTGCAAGGACCCCAAATTTTATTTTACCTTATTTGGGATAAGGGTCTGGCCTTCGCTATACTTCTACCCTTCCAGAAGGGGACCCATCTATAGACCAAAATTGCCAAAATGAGCCAATCCTGACGAGCAACCCTGTATACCCGGTCATAGTACCCCCCCCCCACCGAGCCTTTCAGCCTAGGCCACAATCATAAGGCCAGTCTAAATTTTTTTCAGCTAACTGTTCACTGGTTTGGTCACACATGTAAATTTAAAGCTGTAGATAGCCTTGTGGGTCATTAAGCCTATACTTTGAAGTAACAACTCTCAAAATGTATTGCACAATTATTTATTTTCATGATATTTGTTCTTACATTGAATGTATATATAACATTTATTGTACATCTGTGCATTTATTTATAAATATTCCCAGCAGTTAAAACAAGTTTTTTTTTCATTGCTGTTTCCAACAGTTTAATGATACTACATTGTAATGATAATCTATATGCATTGATATGAAATTAGCAGGCTATATCA
Organism: Macrobrachium nipponense; assembly: GCF_015104395.2. Lineage (NCBI taxonomy): Eukaryota > Metazoa > Arthropoda > Malacostraca > Decapoda > Palaemonidae > Macrobrachium > Macrobrachium nipponense. The sequence continues at coordinate 30,347,439 of NC_061094.1, read as the reverse complement.
AAACATCAACAAAAACTCATTATGTGCCTTGCTTGGCCATTTAGTTCTTATTACAAGGACCAGATTAACACTTTAATATTACATAGCTATAATGCAGTGAAAGAAATCTAGAAACATCAAATTAGTGTCCAACATACACGATTTACCCTATTGACCTAATGGCCCTTAAACAATATTGTTTTAACCATTTTTTTTCGTGGGCTGTCTTATCACAGCATTTCAAATTATTGTTTACAGCAATAGTAGTTATGGGTAAATATTAACATTTGTGTACAACTAGCCCCCTTCCCCCTACCTGCTAAAACAAAGTCATTGTAAGTTAACTTTCAAACAATAAGGAACAACTTTATTTTATTAGATCCTTGTAGGGAATTATGTAAGCTATGTAACGAGCCATCAGACAAGAAAATCCGTGCAATATTAAGCGAATAGTGGCGAAAAAACGTCATATACTGCAGCCTGCTGCATTGTTTGAATTACCGCGCCAAGATGGCGGGCCTGATGACGTGCGCCAGCCTATTCAGCTAGCGGTAGATGCGGCATCTAGGCTTTTATATCTGTGGACCATAACAGGAGATACTCGAATTAAAATAATGCTCGCCAGGCATATTCACACTCCGGATCGTATGGACAAGAATAGTCTCACTGAAATAAAAAGGTGGAAACCTATGGAAACACTGGTTTGATGCGACCCTGAACGCAATTCCACATGCAAAAATTTGCACAATTGAGAAATTCGATGAAATTATTAAATAATAAGCTGGAAAATATATTTCCTTGACTATTGAAATAGGTCTAACCATGTAGCTAATGCTAAACTCGCATATAACTTGGATTTCGTTTTTTTTTTCTTTTTTTCACACCAACTTGTGTCTTATTTATATTTCCTTTAATCAGATGCTAAACTTCTTTGTGCTTTATCAAAAGAAATCATAATAACTAAAGTTAATTTACAAATCACATTAGGCCAATGCTTATGCACTCGGTTCCTGCTGCCACTCAATGGTGAACACTTGATATCACACATTGAGAGCCGCACATTGAGAGCCGCAGATGTTTCTATGGAGAAATAAATTCTGTGGTTCTACAGTTAATTACTGATGTTTATTATCAGATAAAGAGATGACAATAATTGGAATAAAATATACTAACTGGAACCGCACGAGAGTTTCTAAAGAAGTACGATTAATTTTGAAATTTTGTAGCCTCACTTTTGACGCTTACTGTACAACTAAATCATGATTACCTGAAATCAATGAGATGAAGACAAAGGAATTACAACGAGTAAAACTGAAGAAAGGAGCATTTAATTCTTTATACTTGTTTTTACTTATCATCGGATTTGGCATCATTCATGCGATCAAGATTATATAAAACTTGTGTTTTCAGAAAATAAATTCACCCTAAATGTACGTGCTGGTGCTTTCAGATTTTAGATGTGTGTGATATGAAAAGAGAAAATTAAGAATATGTTTTATTATGTTGTCGATCATCCGGCTTCTGAGAAGACTTTTTGTACAACTGCACGGGGGACTCGACCACTCACCACTCTCTTGCTTTTTCAGTCTCATGTGTCGAACGATTTAGGTTTCATTGTCAAAATTAAATAGACAATTAAAATTTGTTGAGGAAAACATTAAGAAATTACGATTATTTTTCAACTATGGCTAAATTTGTCATAAAAATGCTTTATATGAGAAAAACAATCAAATAAGCATGGCTAGTGATCGTAGCTTGATCCTCACGGTAGCTTAATTAAAATACATATAAGCGGTGCTAAAAACTGAAAGAGTGCCGGCACTAGAATTGTGACAATACAAAGTACAGTCTAGTGGTCACTGGTCAGTATTATCGATACATAAATTTATGATTTACCCTCCTATCTTGTGCAAGACGTGAGATAAATGAAGAAATATAAACATTGATATTGCTAGTTTTCTAAGCTAAAGACGAAAATATGACACCGAGTGAGCCGCCAAATTAACGTCTCGAGGTAAAGAGCTCCTCACCCAAGAATCTACCTTAATTGAATCAGCTATAATTATGCGTGATTCCCTCCGCCCCCCTTTTCTTCTCCCCGCCTCCTTTTCCTCCCTTTTGCTTATCTCTTTTACGTGTCCTCCATTCGCATACCACATTTTCTTCTTCTGCTTCCCCTTTCCTTCCATTTTACCTTGCTTCTCATTTCCTAGCTCCTCCTTGTATTAGTCTTCATCTGATTTTCCTCCCAACAAATTTAGCTTTTAGATTGCATCCTTAATCTAAATATTTCTGTATTATTTCATGTGAGTCATTTTATCTTATCAGTAATAATATCGCAATGTCTAGACTCGTGGAAAATCTGCTCAACTCCGTGGTAAAAAAAAATTGCTATCAATTGATGTTTAACTCCGACTGAAAATGTCCAGTCAAGGTATCTATTGTGAGTTTGTGATCGGATGGTATTTTAACGACCTTCTACACTTGTTTGACATGTAAAACTAAATTATTTTTATCTTCGCAGATTCTATGATTTTTTTTTCATCTACCCCTTCCAACCGAGGCCAATCGAGGCTTACTCTTCTGTAGTGTGGAGAAAGAAAGAAGGGAGTCAAGCATTGGTACTTCATATGCGTAGTGTTAGCGCTTGCTTGCTCATTCTGTGATACTTCACACTTCTTATCAGTTCTCGACCAGAACTGATGATTAAAAATGAACATCGCATTCCGAAGGCACTGTTCCGTTGCTGCTAGTTTTAGTATTTTGTTGTTTACAAGTACGGCTCAACTTTCGTAAGCTTGCCAACGGTACTGTAAATGCAACTTTGTAGTATCTACTTTATATCATCCAGGTTTTGGATGGTTAGCTCCCTAAGTTAAAGGAGACTTGATTTTTAGCGGGGACAATCCAATTTTTAAATGATATCCTTATAGTAAGTATCTCGACTGTGCATAAAACGCCTCTCTCTCTCTCTCTCTCTCTTTTCAAGTAAATGTTTTATATGTAGTGCAGGTCTTGGACTACCACCTTGGTGGCCGCGAGTTCAATTCTCGGGCATTCCACTGAGGTGTCAGAGATGTGTATTTCTGGTGATAGAAGTTCACTCTCGACGTGGTTCGGAAGTCACGTAAAGCCGTTGGTCCCGTTGCTGAATAACCACTGGTTCCATGCAAACATACAAACACTATACAAAAAACAATATATATAGTGCAAAACAAACACGCTTCAACACACATGCACGGAAAAATTGGTGCCAACCTAATCATTCCCTCATATGGATTTCTGGCAAGCGTTTGTTACATCCCAGTGAGTCTCAATAACGTCGTCTCAAAGCGCAAATATCGGGATAAATTAAACGTTGGTTAAATCACGGCCATGGTTAAACTCAGGCAGAGAGAGAGAGAGAGAGCTGCTACCTAAACAGCTGTTCGTTCTTCAGTTTGGTTTCTTATACAGAGTAATGAGCAATATACTATTTTAAAGTGTAAACATCCGTACTGCACTGCATGAGACGCGTAATGTAAAATGTTCACGAGAATTTGTAAAATATGATTATAAATAACTTCATAAAATTAATCAGTTCGTGATTGAACATTATGTACATTATAATATATATATATATATATATATATATATATATATATATATATATATATATATATATATATATATTTTTATATATATATATATATATATATATATATTGTTTCGAAGTGCCAAGTATCTGGTTACCATTCATCAATTATTACTTCACCAAAAGCCAGACACATGAACCCTCATAACAGGTATTAAACGACTGAATACTCTAAAGGCAACAGTGATCCCTTAACAACTTACCAGTATTGCAGAAAATCAGGTGTGAGGTAATCTTGTAAGTAATTAAATAAATCAAAGGGCATCACTCCATCAACTTTAAAAGTCTAAGTATTTCCCTGATTTCAGAAGTCTAAGTACTTCCCTGGTTCTAAGTCACTTCAAGTAAATTGAAGGAAAGCAAATCAATTACCACTCTATGTTTCTACCTAACGTAAATATAATCATATGCAAATATACTGGTTAGAAATGAAATACTTATAAAAATTTTAAATACAAAAATTTATTATTAAATTCAAAATTTATAAATAAAATTCACAATATCAGGGAAAATTACTGTTACTTGAAAACAAAGTAAAGTTTAATAAATTCTTGAATCAAAATTAAGTAAAATTAAATCAAAATTAATTTATCACAAAATTCAAGAAAATTAATTCAATCAAAATTCAAAAGTGTTAGGCAATAATTGAAAATTTGAAATTAATTCACAAGTGCTAAACAATAATAAAACTTGAAAAGAATTCTAAGTAAATGCAAATTAATTCACAAATGTTAAATTTAATTAAATGTGCAATGATTAAGCAATGAAAATAACTAAGTCAATTAAATTGTGAATGCAAATGAAAATATAAAATAAAAAGGCACACTTCAATAAGAAAATGAACAAGTGCACAAACAATGGAACAAAGACAAAACACAAAAATACACAATGTGTAAAAGTGTGAATCTTTTTCACTCAAAACATTGTAACCATCAGTTTTTACCAAACCTTCGCAACCATCTGTTATTAGTTAACCACAGTTCCTATCCGTTATTAGTTATTAGTTGCAACTAATAAAAAATATAACACACTTTACCTTGGTATACCAACTTCTTTCTTTGCTGCAGGCTTGTTTCACTTTACCAAAAACCAGGCGCCGTTACGAAACAATGTTTGTTCAGATTCCACAAAAACACTAAATAACACTAAATAAATTCTAAGAAATATCAAATATGAAATTCTCACAAGTTACGAGTGACCAATTTACGTTACGTTAATATAATCTCAAGGATGTCGTGGGAGAGAGAGAGAGAGAGAGCGAGAGAGAGAGAGAGATGTCTGAACGCCTCGTGGTTCTAAGATGTAATGAATCTCCACATGGCTTTGATCAAAGACATACACGTATGAGACTAGTCTGTTAAAAAAAAAAGAAATGTACTCTACTCGATCGACACGGAAGCTGAGCGATAATTAAGATTGACATGTTTTGATAACAACGTGAAGAAACGAGCCTTCTTAACCCTCTTACGCCGAAGCCCTAAAAACCAAAACGTCTCCCATATGCCGAGGCGGGTTTGGAGTGAGCGCGGAAGCGGAAAAAATAATTTTTTCAAAAAATCACAGCGCACTTAGTTTTCAAGATTAAGAGTTCATTTTTGGCTCATTTTTTGTCATTGCCTGAAGTTTAGAATGCAACCATCAGAAATGAAAAAAATATCAGTATCATATATAGATAATGCGATATATGGTAGCGAAAAAAAAATTCATACATAATTGTATTCAAATCGCGCCAAGCAAAAAACGGTTAAAGCTAACGAGTTACTTTTTTTTCGTTGTATTTTACACTAAATTGCAATCATTTTGATATCAATATAACACTTTGTAAAACGATCAAAGCAACACAGAAAAAATATTATCACAAAATGATGCATGAATTCGTAACGCGCGGATGTAAATTTTTTTTTTTTTCAAAAATTCACCATAAATCTAAATATTGTTCTAGAGACTTCCAATTTGTTTCCAAAAATGAAGACAAATGATTGAATATTACAATAATGTAAGAGTTTTAGCTTAGAATTGCAGTTTTTGACCATTTCGGATGAGTTAAAGTTGACCTAATGTCGAAATTTATATATATATTTTTATTTATATGCAAATATTGCAAAAATGAGAAAAGCTACAACCTTCAAATATTTATTTTTGTATTCTTCATGAATTTGCGCACATTTTCATATATGAAACTCTATAAAACGCCAAATAAGAAAAGGAGCAAATATTAGGAGAATGCAATGTATGCATTTCGGAGATTTGCGGCAGCGAATCGGCGCGCGGAGGGAAAGAGTTTTTTTTAAATTTACCATAAATCTAAATATTGTGCTAGACACTTCGAATTTGTTTCAAAATGAAGATAAATGACTGTATATTACTAGATTGTAAGGTTTTCTGCTTACAATTGCGTTTTTCGACTATTTCGGTAGAGTCAAAGTTGACCGAACGTGGTTTTTTTTCTATTTATCGTGATTTATATGCAAATATTTCGAAAAAGAGAAAAGCTACGACCTTCAATCATTTGTTGTTGTATTCTACATGAAATTGCGCACTTTTTCATATATAAAACTTTATTTAACGGCTAATTTTAAATGGTGCAAACATTACGACAATCGCACGAAAAAATTTCTGATTTTTTTCGGAAGAGTTACCTCGCGGACGTAAGGAAAATTTTTTTTTTTTCATAAATTCACCATAAATCGAAATATTGTGCTAGAGACTTCCAATTCGTTGCAAAATGAAGTTAGATGATTGAATATTACTAGAATATAAGAGTTTTAGCTTACAATTGCGTTTTTCGACCATTTCGGTAGAGTCAAAGTTGACCAAAGGTTGAAATTTTGGCACTTATCGTTATTTATATGAAAATATTTCAAAACTGATAAAAGCTATAACCATGGGTTGTTTTTAGTTGTATTGTGCATGAAATTGCGCACATTTCCATATATAAAACTTTATGTTATGGCAAATTTAAAATGGTGCAAACATTTCGACAATTGCACGAAAAAATTTATCGGAAGAGTTACCGCGCGGACGTAAGGAAAGTTTTTTCATAAATTCACCATAAATCGAAATATTGTGCTAGAGACGTCCAATTTGTTGCAAAATGAAGGCAAGTGATTGAAGATTACTAGAATATAAGTTTTAGCTTACAATTGCGTTTTTCGACCATTTCGGTAGAGTCAAAGTTGACCGAAGGTTGAAATTTTGGCACTTATCGTTATTTACATGAAAATATTTCAAAACTGATAAAAGCTACAATCATGAGTATTTTATTGTTGTATTCTACATGAAATTGCGCACATTTTCATATATAGTACTGTGAAGACCAGAGATTAAGACAGGTAGTTGGGCACTGATGATTTATTTACAATGTTGTTGTTTAAGATTAAGCTGGCCTTGTGCCAGCACGGGCTCTTGCTCACAGAGCAGCCCACAAATTGAGTTGACATAGACAGGTGCGGACGGATATGTAGTGCAGTCTCGCACCGCAAACGGAAATGACTGCGAGACGGTAAATTTGTGTTTTCTTACAGACATTCATTTAGATATAATAAAGCGTACAAATAATGGAATTGCATGTGTTATACATCAGCGGAAAGGCCGCGGAACGCTCTACCGGATGGAAGTAACAACAACGCGACTTGATGATTGGTTACAATGAAAATAGGGAAAAAGCGTTGTCCTTACAAATACTCCGCCCCAAGACAATGATTATGGAGTAATTATTGGATGACAATCTTGGAGGCAGGGGGCGACCCCGTGTCGTTGTGGCACTTGATGTGGGGCGGTCCTCGAGTATAGTCCTTCGGTTTTGCTGATCGACAGATGCCTCCCCTGGCGGTAGCCTGGGGGTTCTACTGTATGCCGGCGACCAAACTGCGAGAGAGAGCCTGCATTGTTGTGTGGTGGTGGAGTGGGAAGGGCCGTGGGAATCCCCAGGTGCGGCAGCGGCGTCCCGCGGGCAGAGCGGAACCACAGGTGAGCAGCGGCGTCAGCAGGTCGAGGAAACCCACAGGTAGCGGTATCGGCAGGCAGGGGAGGCCCACAGTCGTGGCAGTGGTGTCGGTGGGCCGAGGAGGACTGCAGGCGGTGGCGTCAGAAAGGGTGAGCAGGTTCACAGGTGTAGCATCGACGTCAGAAAGGCCGAGCGAGCACCAGGAATAACGGCAGCGTCAAGGGTTTGAAGAGGCCCACAGGCAGCGACGTCAGGGGGCCGAGCAGGCCCACGTGTGCGGCAGCGACGTCGGGAGGGTAAAGCAGGTCCCTCGGTGTAGCAACGGCGTCGGCAGGCAGGGGAGGCCCACAGGCAGCGACGTCGGGTGGGTAAAACACGTCCCTGGGTATAGCAGCAGTGTCGGCAGGCAGGGGAGGCCCACAGGCAGCGACGTTGGGTGGGTAAAGCACATCCCTGGGTGTAGCAGCGGCGCCGGCAGGCAGGGGATTTCGTCTGGGGACTCGCAGGTGCGGCAATGGCGCCGGGGGAAAAACCGAAGTGGCCCGCAGTTGCGGCGGGTCGAGAAGATATCTGGCATCCCCCGGGTGAGACAAATGAGGCCGCGACGTCGGATGGATGTTTCTGAACCGCCGCCTGAATTTTGTGTAGGGTGACCAGCACCCAGCTACCTGTCATCGAAATAAACGCCAAAACACGCTGGGAAGCAGTGCCGTGATTAGTCTGTTAATGGCGTTGGTCGTCCTCACAGTGGAGTTTTCAGAGACCTAAACTGTGGCGCCGTATTGAGTCCGTTAAAGGTTCTCTGAAGGTGAGCGGCCGTATTAAGTCCGTTAAAGGCTGGGCCTAAACCGCTGTGTCACCAACTGCGGGAGGTCACCAGTTGTGAAGACCAGAGATTAAGACAGGTAGCTGGGTACTGATGATTTATTTACAGACAAACTGAGTTGACATAGACAGGTGCGGACGGATATGTAGTGCAGTCTCGCACTGCAAACAGAAATGACTCCGAGACGGTAAATTTGTGTTTTCTTACAGACTTTCATTTAGATATAATAAAGCGTACAAATAATGGAATTGCATGTGTTATACATCGGCGGAAAGGCCGCGGAAAGCTCTATCGGATGGAAGTAAGAACAACGCGACTTGATGATTGGTTACAATGAAAATAAGGAAAAAGCGTTGTCCTTACAGTACTCCATGAAACGGATAATTTAAAATGGTGCAAAAATTATGTCAAAGTGACGAAATAATTTTTGAGATATGTCACTTATACTTTTTAGTGCGATAAGAAAGAAATTCGCGCTTGCGCGCCTGCGTAACGATTGTAAACAAAACAAAGCCTTGATCCGTGAACTCCCAGCATCCCCCAAGGCGCGTGATTCAAAAGTTTTCGGCTGGTAGGCCTATAAGTATTTTTCCGCGAATTTAAAAAAAAACTGTTTTGAGTCGACGTATTATACGTCCAATCCGCATACGGGAGACATTTTGACTTGACGTTTAATACATCCAATCGGCGTAAGAGGGTTAATCTCTGGGAGATGAAAAGTTACTGAAACAATTATAGCTTTGAACGGACCAAGAAAGTCTCTCTTTTTACATTCTATGTATATATATATATTCTTTTATAATATGTTATGCGAAATCTGAACACATTTAAAATATCTTATCTCTAAGCTATCTAGGAATCTGAAAAAATGTTGCACAATTCTATATGACATTTCAATGAGGGGAAATATGCATTTTGAAAGTAGCAATACATAATAATACATATATATATATATATATATATATACCTATATATATATATATATATTTTAGGGCTTGTGCCTTGTATGATAAGGCGCCCTATGAGGTAATGTTAGACTTGCGATAATCTTACGCTAAGTCGGTTGGTATTGCACTTCCATCTTCAATGGAGTGTCTTGGGGTTTGTAGATCACTTACGAAGTCGGGATTATCTTCTTGTTTATGACGACGATGTGTTAAACTCATGGTGAGGAGGTTCTTGTAGAAAACACGAAGTATAAAAATATATATATTCTTCTGAAGTTTTACATGCTGAAGATCAAATATGATTGTACAAGTCTCTATAACGATAGCTTGATCGCTTCTGCCAATGATGATGGCTACTTCTGTTCTCTCTACATGATAAAGCTTAGGTAAAGAGATACAGGTCTTCTAATGACGATAGCTAACTCTGTTCTGCCCTGTTCTACATCTCTGTTACAAGTTATGAAGGAACAGACAGTAGTTCGAACATATGAACATACATACAAATGACATAGTTTCATACGAACACACAATCAAAATGAGACACGCCTAAAGATCAAGTAGCGCCGTTGAATTACAGGTCTCGGTAGTTGTCTCAAGCAGGAAGCTTGGACTAAGGTTATAAACAATTGAATGACTACAGGTGATGGCATGTTATCTTAGCCTACGTTTATTGTATATTGGGACTCCACTTGTATCCATAATTTATTTTATTTTTTTATTATTTATTTATTTGATTTAATTAATTTTTTTTTTATATATATTTTGATAAATTAATGTTGGCTGAATATGTGGTAAAGTGTTCTAGGCGGCCGCTTACCAGTATAAGGCCTACTTGCGGCATCAATTCTATAGATAAACAAGATATAAATGATAAAGGTATTTAAAAAATGCGAGAACCGCTATAATCCAGTTCGGGATCCAATATCACGAGTTGTAACTCGTAAGACATTGACACTTCCTATTTAATTATCCGTTTATTCTAACCAAACCGATTGACTCTGGGTGATAAAATATATTATTGGTTTTCTTAATGGATAGGAATTCACACAACGCGTTATGGAGATTATTATTGATTTACACCACCCGAGTCACATTATCATGTGTTGAATTCCATGTTTACTGATTTAGCACTCATAAATATTCCTAATGCACTCAATTGCGGTGGTTTGTTTGGTTTTTAGTGCTATTACTTCTATATAACGTGTCAAGGAACTATTAACACTAAGAAGTGTTTATTCCCTCTGTCAGACTCGTAATTCTGTTATATTCTCAAGTATATTCTTTCAAGGATTAATTTGGCACAGGATAGGCCCCTAAACTGACAGGTGTCTTAGTGTATCCCTTGTTTTCATGACACGTGTTACAATTAGTCATGTGCTTTTTATATCTGTAAGCATTGTAGGCCAGTAAAACAGTGATTTGGCTTTCTGTGACATAATAAGGAACCCTGGATGACGGAATGCAACCAGTTTATGACGATTGGTATATGAGAGATTATTACTACTACCTGGTCGTTAGTCCTCTGCTGTGTTCTTCGGGTTTTCCTCGTCACAGACCTACATATAATATTACATTTGATTACATTATTCTGATACACATACTTTAAATATACTTTGCTTTAGGGTTTCTGCTCGGGGAGAAGTGTTTATTGTTTTTTGCTTAGCCGCTGACCCTGTTTCCGTCTGAAGTGTTTATTGTTTGCTTATTGCTGCTGACTCTGTTTCCGTTCGAAGTGTTTATTGTTTTGGTTATGTCTGTTGACTCTTGCTTTGTTCAGTTTGTAACAGTTCTGCGCTCCAACCCAGATAGTCAATGCTCGCGATCTCTTGGGTTAAGGAATTTTCTTGTTTAGATACGGTTTTAACAATAGGCACGGATGTTTCTATATTTTTTAGTCTAATTAATGGTTCTTTGCAGCATGGTGCGGGATTGCGGGATAATGCGTCAGCTATGATATTTGCTTTCCCAGGTAGATATCTTATCTTGGCTCCAAAGACCTGAATGATCATTTGTCACCGAGTTCCTTTTGGACTGTGATTAAAGCCTTTGAAAAACTCGTAAAGGACTCATGGTTCAGTAAGGGACTTTATCAGGATAGCCATAGATTATGAACTTAAAATGTACTAGTTAGTTAAAGATACCTAGCCCTTCCTTGCCTATTACTGCATATTTACTTTCAGAGGGCTTTAGTTTACGTGAATAAAAAGCTATAGGAAAGAACTGTTTATCTATATTACTGAAGTAGTACCCCTCTTACCCCTTGGTCTGAGGCGTCTGTTGCAATAAAAAAAAAATTCCTTATTTAAATCAGGGATTTTTAAGTTAGGTAAGCTGCATTATTCCGCTTTTAAGATATCGAACGCCTGTTGATGCTTTTTAGACCATAATCAACCTACGCTCTTCTTCGTAAGATCTGTTAAAGGAGCTGTCATGATTGAAGAGTTACATATTTGATACGATTGTAATACCCACTACAGCGCAAAAGTGCTGTATCCCCCCTTTTACGTTAATAAGTACGGAAAGTTTTATGAATAGCCGACACCTTACCATGGACTACTTAAGACTTGAATAGACACATAAACCTAGATAAACATGTTCGGTTTTTTTAAAAACTCACATTTAGATATTTTACTCTGAGATTATTTGTCTTTGTCTCTGTAACACTAGCTCTAGTTTATGTGAATGTACTTCTAAGGTATTTAGAAAAGATTACAAGACCATCCATATAGGCATGTAGGTTATCCCTTAAAAGTCTCCAAACACTATATTGTAATTGGGGCGCAACGTAAGCCGGAGGCATACGTAAAAATTGATAATGTCCCCTGAGTGTGCTGAAACGGTGTATGAGGTACAATCACTTAGGTAATGGTATCTGTTAAAAGCTTTTAAGTAAGTCCAAGGCTGGTGAAAAATTTATTCTAACCTAACAGAGATAAGATGTCGTCGGTACATGGCACTGGAAAACTATCGGGGATGTAGCGTTTCTTGTTTAAGCGACAGAAATCTACGCAGATACGCCAAGTCTGATCTTTTATGGCATGACGTTTGAGGGAAAAATTATAAGGGCTATTTGATTTCCTAATGACTCCTATTACTAACATTTTTCAACTTCGTCATTTATCTCTATTTTGAAATTTCATTGGGGTTCTACACGAAGGTACGTATATAGCTTTATGTTTGTCCTTAGACCGTATTTTGTTTTCAATGACATCCGTTTTTTTCTCCCAGAGATCACTCGCTAGTGGAGAAACTTCCTGGTATTCAGGTAAAAGATAAAAAAAATTTCTGCTGAATCACCTCTGCTTGAATGACTTTACGGATATTACTTTAGATAGAGTATAAGGGAGATTCATCTACGACTGATTGGGCGTGATTAAAAATTAGCAACAATAAAAAAAATGCGATATTTATATGTATAGGTTTTTGTGGATTACTATATTAACTTGTTGCTGTTAGTCAACCCGTGGTCTAGGGCTTTGTTTGCGGAAATCTTATATTTCAGAGTGTCGGGAAGGATTAAAATTTCATTTCCCAGCAAAGTCTTTTTACACGCACTAAGACATTCGAGGGTGCATGATTCTCGAGATTTTGCGTGCAAACTGCGACTGCGGTTGTGGGAGAATTCTGTTGGGTCATTTGAACAATGTTACGATTTATGAGACAAATGTATAGTTCCTTTATATAAGTTATTATTTGATTAACTGTCTCATTTTTGTTCAAACGGATTTTACTATGTTTGAAGGTTTATAGGATTTTCCTTTGATAAACACGTCTTATTTTGCAGGATGTAAGATAATATTTTGTATACCCCTAGATGGATCTTACAATTACACTAGATACAGATCAATGTTTTTTATAACTATAGAGGTATCTGTAAGCGCTCGCTTATCAGGACTTCTCATTAGGGAAGTTCGAACAACAGACGGTGAGTCCGTAAATACAGGATATTACGTTTACTAAGGAAATAAACAAGATATTCAATTTACGGCGCTTACAGTCGGGCTTAATCCACCACCACTACTTAATAACACTTATTGTATTAAAATTACTAGAACCTGCTCTGATTACTTGATACTGTCGTGTGATTCATACGAAAATTCCTTTTTAATTCAAAAAGGTATTGGCATGTATAATCCAACATCGCTTTTCCCCACTCTGCTAGAGTCGCCTATTGTGTGGAATTTGCTATGCTTTGAACACTTCGGCAGTTTTGACTGACCTTGACCGCTTGACTAGGTGACACAGTCACCGAGTTTGCTTGTTTGATTCTGAACGGGCTACGTTTTCTATTCTTTTTGTAATAATTAGGATCCTTCTCTTTATTACCATCGGCAACGTATTGTGTGTTTTTAGCATTATGTTGCTGGTTACGTATAAAGCAATGAATGACGAACTATTAGGAACTGAGCGATTACTATTAAGACAAGTTATCACTACTGCATTCAATATTAACTGTTTGTACTTCATTCTTTGCTAAAATTTGAAATAGTGAGGGATCCTGGTCAGCGCATTTAGCCTGATGAAAGTTTTTTACAGACATGTTATTCCTTGCAATCCAGCCATATTTTAAAAGTTAAGTTGAGTCATTGAGGTTCGATATTTTATATAACTCAAAAAAAAACTCAAGGCTAAACTGCGATCGGGACTTTGCAAAGGAGCATTTATTGTCATGACCCGAAATAGTGTTACCTCTAATTGATATAGATTTGTACGGGTGTTCCACTTGTTTTTTGTGTGCTTTCTAATCACTACGGTGCTTAACGACCCTATCCATGCATCTGTATAAATACAGACGTCCACTGCGTAAACGCATATTCACTGTTTAATATAATTTGTTACGTAAGGGATTAATAATCACCCAAAATGATAAAATTAACACAATATATGATTATGATATTTCAGTAGAACTTCTGGAAACAGACACTCAAAGATAAAAACTCGCAGTAGCGAAATCTCAATGATGTAGATAATTTCTGTAAAAAAGTAAGATTCAAGAATGTCTCGTAACTTCAGCCACAGGAATAACGAAATTCGACCTGTAAAGGAAACACTCAAGTTACTCCAAATGAATAAAAATTGTACTTAGCTTGCTTTTGTGGGAAGTCACGGTGTTCCGATAACGACACACGGCCTTGGTCCTCCTTCTCTATTTAGCGGATGACCTGATTTGGCTTCAGTTTCCCCCGTGCGCGTTGTTTCGATGATTCGAGCCCTTGAAAGATCCGATGCTGCAGACGCGTTCGGTTTGTTTCTTGAGTGCGGAAACGCTCACTAACGATGTTATTTTCTTGAATGATTTTAATGAGAGACGAAGCTTGCGTTGCTGTAGGAAAAAGACACGTCGGTTTTGTTTCTTGAAGTTATTCACTAAACGATGATACTAAGTTGCTTGAAGAATCTCTTGCTTTTCGTCGTCGGTGAAGTTCTTGTTGTTTTCTGAAGTCGCTCACTAAACGATGATACTAGGTTGCTTGAAGAATCTGCTGCTTTCGTCGTCGTTGACTTCATGATTTATTATTCTGTTTTATCTTCGGAGAAGTTGTAGAGTCCTTCTGGTACGCTTGCCACCACTTTTAGGGCTTGTGCCTTGTATGATAAGGCGCCCTATGAGGTAATGTTAGACTTGCGATAATCTTACGCTAAGTCGGTTGGTATTGCACTTCCATCTTCAATGGAGTGTCTTGGGGTTTGTAGATCACTTACGAAGTCGGGATTATCTTCTTGTTTATGACGACGATGTTTTAAACTCATGGTGAGGAGGTTCTTGTAGAAAACACGAAGTATAAAAATATATATATTCTTCTGAAGTTTTACATGCTGAAGATCAAATATGATTGTACAAGTCTTCTAATAACGATAGCTTGATCGCTTCTGCCAATGATGATGGCTACTTCTGTTCTCTCTTCATGATAAAGCTTAGGTAAAGAGATACAGGTCTTCTAATGACGATAGCTAACTCTGTTCTACATCTCTGTTACAAGTTATGAAGGAACAGACAGTAGTTCGAACATATGAACATACATACAAATGACATAGTTTCATACGAACACACAATCAAAATGAGACACGCTACAGATCACGTAGGCCGTTTGAATTATAGGTCGCGGTAGTTGTCTCAAGCAGGAAGCTTGGACTAAGGTTATAAACAATTGAATGACTACAGGTGACGGCATGTTATCTTAGCCTACTTTTATTGTATACGTCATCTTTAGCGTCTCTAGTCTGATCACATTCCTGCAAGCAATCTGGTTGACCTCTTTAGTTTTAGTCTTTTATATATATGGACTAACATTCCATATTTTTATTATGTAAATACTTACATATATACATATATATATATGGGGATGCAATCCACAATGATGTAAAATCTTTCTGTAGTTTAAAATATACATATCTTGCAGGAACTTATTGCTTTCGACCATCAGCTGCGGTCTTGTGAACAAGACCACAGCTGATGGTCGAAAGCTATAAGTTCCTGTACAAGATATGTATATATTCTAAACTACAGAAGGATTTTACATCATTGTGGATTGCATCCCCATATATATATATATATATATATATATATATATATATATATATATATATATATATATATATTGTTCAAGATTTTAGGCTAGAACCAAGGAAAGAAATAGTATTTTACCCAAGTTTTATGCATCTATGTTATACAAGTTGCCCCTTCCACTTGGAAAGAACCCCTTCTCTCCATTCTCCTTTCCTTTTTTCTCTTGAAAAAGCTATCTCTTCTCCCAATGGTGCATGGAATTACCCCCTGCAGAGCAACCACTTCAAAAGGCCTGGAAAGCAGCAGCCCAGTCTCAGAAGCACACCAGACCTAGGCTAGGTCAGAGTCTGGCTCCTTACCATAAGCAGCTGCCACCCCCCCCCCCCCCCACCCCCCACCCTGCCTTTCCCATGCTTTGGGAAGCCCCAAGTATATCTAAAAGTCCAAGACATCAAGGAGAAGACGACGAGCCTCATCCATAAGGTACTGTAGGGAAGTTCCATTTTGACCAGGGAATTGTTTTACCTTTGTCTGTATTTCATTTCCTTTTTTCCAAGGCGACTTGTGCAGTGTTTCATTCCCCCCCCTCACCCCCTGCCATCTGGGCTCAATTCTGTAAATACTCTCCTGTGATACTAGTAACATCCCCCTAGTGAATTTATACCACGAAATAGTTTCTGCTTTGTAAATTTCCCAGTTATTTCATTCCCCCCATGAGTGGCCTTTTGATTGAGAAAGTAGTGAGTAACGTTCGCCCTCGTGTGGGCCCTGCCTTATGCCTGTGTCCTCTATTTGCAGACAAATGCTGTGCCTGGCTGTGGTAGGAATTGGAAATCCTTTGAAGCTTGTAATTTTGATCCGTTGCGCAATTTGCTAAATGCCGTGGCTGAACTGCTCCCGCCACGTGTTCGGGTGGATTGAAAGGTGGTCCCCCCACCCCTTGTGTTCCTGGACCTCTGTAAATTCTGTAAATATAGTGCTTTTAAAAGTAGAGTCCAGCTTTTATGTAAATTCCTCCCTCCTCATTAAGATCAGCCTTATGCCTGAGAAGTTTAGTTTTTTTTTTCTTTGTTCAAACCCCTCGTCCTCCAGTCAAGGCCTAAAATTTTCACGAGATGGAATTTTGAATAATATGTATATATATATATGATATATATATATATATATATATATAATATATATATATATAATAAAAGGAGCCCATATATATATACTTGTGTGTGAACGCGCACGTTATAGCCACAATGCCCTCTTAACTTATTGAATTCCTCGCGCTTTTTTTTTATATGCTTGTTGCTAGTCTTAAGATCCTCCATGTGCAAGAAATATGAAGAAATGATGATGTCTTATTTGTTTAAATTTCAGGTATTATGACAAGTTATCTCAGATATTTAATTTTTACAATTCATTAGTCAGTATTGAAAATACCTTAAGAGGCATGATATTAACTTTGCTTGTACTATATATATATATATATATATATATATATATATATATATATATATATATATATACATATATATATATATATATATATATATATATATATATATATATATATCATAAATATATGATATATATATATATCAAAATATAATTCGCAAGTTTTGTAAATGTCACTGAAAAAGTTTTATTTGCGAATCTCTATATTTTAGTAAATTAACATCAACCGCGCATTTGGTGCCTAGGCCAGTCCCTTACGACGCTCCTGATTCCCTGTTGATAAGCCAATCACAGGGCTGGAAACTCTGTCTCTCGAGAGAGTTCACGAAGCCAGAATGTATGTTCAACCTCTCCTGAAAGACGTATACCTCAGGAGAGATGGAACATACATCCTACCTACGTGAACTCTCGAGAGAGACTGAGTTTCCAGCCCTGTGATTGGCTTATCATTCAACAGCCAATCAGGAGCGTCGTAAGGGACTGGCCTAGACATCAAATGCACAGCTGATGTGATATTGTGCGGCCAATCTAAAGTCTTTGCGGGATTCAAAATAAGTTTTACTGATGGGATCGCTTAACCCTTTCCAAAATTTTGGTGTTTCTCTCAAAATTACCATGAAAACTGTTCGGTGCTCGTTATCTTATTCCTTTGGGAACCCCATCTGTAAAGACTTTAGCACAAAAATACTGAAGATAACAATACATGTAAGGGTATTTATGGACCCAAATACAGAAAGATATAAATTAAAATTGGTTACATGTCTTGACATATCTGCTAACAAAGACATCAATGTTACGCTCTTTGCCGGTTTATACGTTTGTTCCGCTCAACATCCAAAAAAAATTCTTTGGATATTGGTCCGCCATAGTTTGGGACGATGGTCTCCACAAATTGCGTTTCGTTTGTCGTTGAGAGAGAATTCCTCTCGCAAGTTGTCGAAGGAGTGATATTGGTAGGTGAATGTTTATGTACAAAACAAAGATATTAATAAAATCGTTTACAACAAAAAAGGTGATTAAAACGGGCATCATATTCATGAAACCAATGTTGTAAGTAGACATTTGACTAATATATTCCACTCTCGATGTTAGAGTATACAGTTCAGTCAATACAATTTAATAACCAGAAACCTCTGCAATGCAAGTTTGATGCTATCACAGGATGGATGGGTGAGTGCATTACTGATGTTTACAGCAACAAACGATAAATATATCCCGACAAACTCTTTGGCGTACTCATGATGGAATAACAATGGTCTGGTTTGGTATTTTCTTGTGGCGGGAACACAAACCCAAAAACAAAAAACTCAAAACACGTACTTACCAACAACTTGACACACTCAGGCCGAGGAGCTGCACTGTCCACTGGATACGGCCGTTGTAGCACAACACACAAACAACCAAACAAGGACAACAATCACAACAAAAGACCACTGCACAAACAATCACTAACAACACAAAAAACAACAATACAACAAGCCAATACACACACCCACTTACAACATCAAGAAATCCCAACAGCTCACCAGCAATAACCCTCAACAACTCATATATTACTCAAGAGAAACTCACAAGCACAACAAATCTAACAACACAGGCACAACAACTCTAAAGCAAACAATATCAAACTTAACAACAAATTAATAACACACAATTTAACTGACCACCAATGCCTTCAATAATTTTCATAGACCGCTGCCGACTGACCATCACAGGCTCTGATCACAGACCGACTCAAAATACAGACAGATTTGCGACCGACCCAACAGACACAACAACCCCTTGACGAACGAGCAATTCACTTGTTAACCATCCATTCACACGAACACATACAACCTAACGAGCCAACAACCAAAACGGCCAGCCACTCTCTCTCTCTTTTACAAACAACCCTTGAGAATGTTGTCAAATGCAACAACCGCAACTCCTGCATATTCTCCGACATTAGCCCTCATTCTGGCCTGGCTCTCTAAAATGCCCTCCCTGATCTCAAGTTTATACTTTCCTCATGATCATGCACCCTTGTATGCCCTCTGGAAGAGTTCAAGAACATGCAGGAAATAGGACAAGAAACCAATAGAGAACAGAAGACGCTGGAAATATATTAACAAAGTAAAACAACCAAAGCAAAGGGCGAGGAAACCATGGAGAATGTGGAAGCGCAAAGACGAGATATAGGAAGTCAATATCAGAACCAGTATGATTACTAATGGATAGAGGAAGCCACGCCGAGGAAACACCAAACCAGACCTTAATCATAATGGAAGTAGGGAATTCTATGTGAATAGGAGGTCAAGTAAAATCGGAGAGTTGTGTAAGGATAGTATATAAGGTAGATGCGAAGGATGGACAAGTTGAAAGTTCGGACATACGAAAAGAGCAGAGGGGGATGCTGCTATGGTGACCAGAAATTTCGGTCCCAGGAAGGTCGGTCTCAGAAAATTTGGTCCCAGAAATTATTTATATACTAACAATGAAATCGTAATCTAACTGACGGAAAAATTAAACAAAGTATAGAATTAGAGTTTTATTAATAAATGTGTAAAAAAAGGTATGTATCTTCAACAAAAAACCTATACAGCATAATATAAAATATAGCATATTGTGCACAAAATCAAGAAAATTGGGTCCTAGAATATACGGTCCCGGAAAATTCGGTCCCATGTCAGAAAAAAAGCAATAAAATATAAAGTAACAAGTTCCTTCTAATCAATAAATACATAATCGATTATTTAAGTCATATATAATATTTATTTTTATCAAATTTATCAAACCCTGAAATAGGTAAATTCTATTTAGAATAAATCAGTAGAAGTTTAAAAATTATAAGAAAACTAATGTTTAAACTATCAAAACATAAAAAGAAAAATTAATGCAATGAATGAGCAATAGCCTTAAGGAAAGCTAATTTATCTTAACCATCATATGATTCAACAAGATTTTTTATTCTCGTATCTGTTGACTGGTATTTTTTCTTCTTTTACGGATTATCTCCTCTTTGCGGCTGAATTATCTTGGTCTGTGTAAGGAATTCTTCTTTCGCAGAGCATCAATAAGCTTCCAAATGTTTGGGTGCTTACTCGTTACTGATGCGCGCAGTGCTGAGTGAAACCCTTCAAATGGATTGTTTGTCCGTGGCAATTCCTGAATGACCCTATCGTGAACATTCCAAAAATCAACTGGATATAAAGGCTGTTCTCGTCTGCCCCGTCTTCCTCTTTGGTCCAATGTATGTTAGCTCAAAATAACTTATAAAGTCTATTGGTATTGATTCATCCTCACAGAGATCTTCATAAGTATCAATTACATCTTTTGGTGGTAAAAATGCAAGTGCGCAGAACATTTTAATTTTTGTGGCAAAACAGCCAGCAGTACCATATTGAACTTTGTATCCTAATTGACATATTTTCCTATGAATAGTCTGGCAAAAATTAAATAAACAAACTAGGCTGCTGCTTTCAGTAAAGTTACTGTCACAGCTGTTACGAATTGCTCGTTCAAAGTCAATCAAAACGAGACGAGGGTTAATGTTTGGTCGCAATTTACTTAGTTCAAGAAAAGTCCTGTCATATGTTGCTTGAGTTTTGTCCGGCAATAAAATGAAAGCTCTTGGATAAAATCTCCCATTTATGAAGGCATGAATGGTGAACAGCTGATACCATATACTTGGTGATGATTTAAATGTGCCATCCATTCCTAAAATTGATGCTGAAGACCTTCATAGGAGGCGAAGATTAAAACCCGCTTTTCATCAGCACTGCCTGTGTCGCATTGCAGGAACAAATGACCGCCTAGTAAATATTTAAAAGTATCTGTTACTTGAAATCCTGTTCGTCGAAGAGGCAATGGAGGAGCGCCAAAAGCTTTATTGCGCCAGTTTGTAATGCTTCTAAAAACCGTTTGCAACCGTGGTAATTCATATTTTGCATTCTCACTAATATTACTTGTAGCTTCGGAAATGAGCACCCGAGTACTTGTTTCACCTCCTTCCTGCAACTTTTTTCTTAATGTTGAAATGGCGAGACGAGCTTCCACTCCATTCGGCGTTGGTTCATGATCATGACTGTTGATTGTTGAAATTATTATAGGTTCACCTGGTTTATTCTCTGTATGAACACGAGCACGACATGTGTTATGGTTCTCACAGCGCCACAATTTCTTTGTCTTGTCGGAACTAGACTTATGAAAGACATAAACATAGTTAACTTCATCAATCAATTTGTCTTTGTTTTTTTCACTTTTAAAATATTTTGCAGCCATGATGGGGTTCTTCAAATAGGAAAATTGTGCTTATCCTGGAAGAAGAGTGACTAAAAAGTGAGTTATAAATGTCACCGTTTCTTATATATAGGCGATGTCAATGAATGTTAATGAAAGTACACAAATTATTTTTCTCAAATACCATTACAAGAGCTTAAAGTCGTATATGGCAAAACTACCTAAAAACATCATTTAACACCACGTACCCTTTTGTTTACAGTTTGTAAACAAATCCCAGGCTCACAAAGTTCTCACGCTCTTGTTGATCTTTGTAAAATATCTCGTCTGGATTGCTAAACAATTGATCTC
Organism: Macrobrachium nipponense; assembly: GCF_015104395.2. Taxonomy (NCBI): domain Eukaryota; kingdom Metazoa; phylum Arthropoda; class Malacostraca; order Decapoda; family Palaemonidae; genus Macrobrachium; species Macrobrachium nipponense. The sequence continues at coordinate 30,325,587 of NC_061094.1, read as the reverse complement.
TAAACCAAACGAGTCATTAAAGTTATTGATAGAAATAAAAGATTTTCATTTCTTCTAACATCATATTTTCCATGTATTTACATGCCTTTTTCCAGAAAGGTTATCTTGGGCTTGGTTATTTAGATTTTAGAAATTTTCCGGGACCGAATTTTCTGAGAATGAGATTTCAGGACCGACTTTTCTGGGACCGAATTTTCCTAGCACCTATAATTAGGCGGTCTACCTGCGTGTTTCTGCACTGTTTCGCCGTGTTTAGTACTAGCCCCTCGGGGATAAAATGTCCATGAGTGCACTGGATCACGAGATTCCCAGGGGGTTAGTACTAAACACGGCAAAACACATTTGATCCCCTAGTAGTGCCCTTTTGCTTGGTGAGACGTACCTGCACAAAGTCTGATAAATCAACCGATATCACACGTTTAACATACGACTAGAAGAACAATTATATCTAGAAGTGTTCGTGAATTGTCGGCGATTAGATTAGTGTGAAAATAGTAGGATAAAGCGTCTACTAAGTTAGTTTACCGAATGAAGTATTGTAAATCAGATCAAGATGGCAGTAAGCTCAGAATGCGGTAGGAGATGGAGAAATCTTGCGCTTCTTGCAGATCTGCAATATGATGAGTTAGCAGGAAGGGAACTGGCATTTCTCATTTACGAGATCAATAACAGCCCTAGTCAAAAAGACGCAAAAGTATTCATAGAAATATTGGAAGGATATGATCCTTCAAACTGGAATAAATCATTAGAAAACATCATGAAAATAATTGAAGGAGTTCCAAATAAAATCCAAGTGGTCAAGAGACATAATGTTCAGCATGCAACATTCCCACGCATCCACAATGTGCTGAGGTCATGCAAAATACGTGTATGGATACCAGAGTATTTTGCTCAACATGTCTCTCATGGATAGACAATGTTATTAAATCAAGACTTAATGTGCAAATAGTAGAAGATGAAGAGGAAGAGGAAAACGGAAGAGAAGAAAACAAAACTGAAATGACAGAAAAAAATAATGAAAACAAAGAGCGAGACAAGAGTATGGATGCAGAAATACTCATAGATAATACATATGAGGCAATCAAGCAGCATACATACGAAGAAATAAATTATGACATGACAACGCAAAATAAAATCCCGAAGAGGCTTTACCCAGATCTGTATACTGATGGGATAGAGATAGAAAAAATAGAAAAGAAAGAAAGTCTGCACCCTTTTGAAAAAAGGGAATTGCAGATTCGGTGAAAGATGTAACTACAAACATCCCAAGGTATGTCACAACTATGAAATCTATGGTAAATGTGCATACCTAGACGGCTATGAGGATGAATGCAGAGATCTACATTCAAAAATATGCAAGAACCTAAAAGAAGGAAAAGGATGTAAGTTCGACAAAAATTGTAAATATACGCACCCTCTAGCCATGAATCAAAATCAATTCAATAATCAATTAATAATAAAATCCCAAATAGAAAAGAAACAAATAAAGAGAGGAACAAAGAACATGAGGTGAAGGAAAAAAGCAAGCCATCACCGCAATATAGAGTTTCAGCAAAGAATTTCCAAGCATCAGCTCCAAGATACAGCTCAAGAGATAAATACTGTATATATGATGCTAGGGGATGGTGCAGATATGGAGAAAATTGCAGATTCAGACACAAAATGAATAATTATGATGATGGAAGATCAAATATTTTGGAAAAGTTGGATTTTTTAAATGTCAGAATTTCTGGAAATGAAGAAAAGAACAACATACCAGAACAGGAAAGAGACATGGGAAAATCCTTATTATTACCCATATTAAATAAAGGAGATAAGACGCAAACTATCATAGTGATGAATGCGCAGGGTTTAGTTACGAGTAACTCAAAAAGAAAAATAGAGTTCTTAGAAGAACTAACCCAAATTGAAAAGGAAATAGATATAATGAATATAAGTGAAACATGGTATTCCCAAGAGACTGGTAATGATGATCAAATAAAAGGGTTCCAAACTTATAGATCAGATAGAAAAAATAGGAATCAAGGGGGAACCGCAATATATGGGAAAGACAAAAAACAAGTAAAAATACACGAGAAATATAGTAACTCAGAATGTGAACTAATAGCGGTAGAATTTGAATCTGAAAAATTAATGAATATAGTAATATATAGACCCGCTAATACTAAAGAGTTTGACACAATAATAGAAAAATTGGATGATATATGTAGAAATCACAAGGACTGGACTATTCTCCTATCCGGAGACTTTAACTTTCCTTTCGTAGACTGGAAAGAACAAATTGGAGATTGTGGATGTATTTATACATATAAAAAGAGAGTAATAGTAGTGCAGAAGATAAGAGGTAATTCGAAAAGCTATTAGATATGCTACTAGAATACAAAATTCAACAAATAAATCACCTGCCAACAAGAAAGGAAAATACTTTAGACCTAGTATTTGTGAACGATGTGAATTATGTTAAAAAAATAATATTTTATAATGCAAGTATTTCAGACAATAATGTCATAGAATTAACAATCCATTCTAAAGCAAGTGAAAACAGAGATAAGCAAGAAATGAAAAAGTGGGAAGGGTACGGAAAATACAATTTCTACAGTAAAAATATAAAATGGTCAGAAATAAATGAAGAATTAAAGATTGTGATAACATTTTCGTAAGTGATAATATACAGGTAAATACGGAGATATTATATAAAATATTGGAGAAAATAGTGGATAAATATATACCGAAGAAGAAAAGTAAACATCAGTCATGCATACCAAGAGACTGAAGGATCTTGTTCCAAAAAATCAAAAAATGGAAAAAAGGCCTTGCAAAAGAAAAAAATGCATGGAAAGTGATGGAACTAAAAAGTAAGATAGAAAATGCAGAACAAAAGATTATACAATCAAAAGAAAATGAAAAATGGGACTTGGAAGAAAAAACCCTAGTAAATATCAAGCAAAACCCCAAACTATCGTACTTGTATGCGAAAAAGATGAATAAAAGAAGAATAGAAATAGGCCCTCTAAGAATTGAAGGGAGATTAACGAATGAAAAAAAGGAAATATGCAACATATTGGCAGAGATATAAGAGAGAATTCACCCCTAGAATTGATAATGAAGATAATGATACAGAAATAAGGGATGAAAATAGTGAATATTTATCAGACATAAATATTAATGAAGCCGATATTGTGCAGGCTATTAATGAAATTAAAAATGGAGCTACAGCTGGGCCTGATGGTGTCCCTGCTATTTTATTAAAGAAAGTAGTTCATTCTATCGCAAAGCCACTTGCAATATTATTAAGACAAAGTGTAGATACAGGCAAGATTTATGATGAACACAAATTAGCATATATTACCCCTACTTTCAAAAGTGGATCAAGACTAGAGGCAAGTAATCATAGGCCTGTGAGTCTAAGATCACATATTATGAAAGTGTATGAAAGGGTAATGAAGAAATATATTATGAAACTTTTAATAAAAAATAATTTGTTTAATATAGGACAACATGGTTTTGTACCTGGAAAAAGTACACAAACCCAACTGTTAGTCCACCGTGAGAACATATACAATATGAAAAGCGGAAATGAAACAGATGTGGTTTATCTAGATTTTGCAAAAGCTTTTGACAAGGTACATCATGATATATTAGTGAAAAAAATTAGAAAACATAATATAGTGGACAAAGTAGGAAGATGGTTAAAAGAATTTTTACACAACAGAAAACAGATAGTTATTGCAAACGATGAGAAATCGGATGAAGCTAAGGTAATATCCGGTGTGGCACAAAGTATGGTGTTAGCTGCATTACTGTTTGTTATTATGATTGCAAACATAGACAGTAATGTTAAGGACTCGGTAGTGAGTAGTTTCGCCGATGACACAAGAATAAGTAGAGAAAATACTTGTGATGAAGATAGGAACGCGCTACAAAGAGACCTTAACAAAGTATATGATTGGGCAGAGGTAAATAGGATGGTATTGAACTCTGATAAATTTGAATCAATAAATTATGGAGATAGAGAAGGAAAGCTATATGCATATAAGGGACCTAATAATGAGACAATCCCAAATTAGGGAGCAGTTAAAGACCTTGGTGTTATATTGAATAGGAACATGTTATGCAATGATCAAATAGCAATTCTATTGGCAAAATGTAAAGCAAAAATGAGAATGTTGTTACGGCACTTCAAAACAAGAAAAGCTGAACACATGATTATGCTTTATAAAACGTATGTTCGTAGTCCACTTGAATATTGCAACATGATATGGTACCCACACTATCAAAAGGATATTGCACAGATAGAGAGTGTACAAAGGTCCTTTACAGCTAGAATAGAAGAAGTTAAGGATCTTGACTACTGGGAAAGATTACAATGTTTAAAATTATATAGTCTAGAAAAGAGAAGAGAACGCTACATGATAATTTAGCCATGGAAACAGATAGAAGGAATTGCCGAAAACATCATGGAGCTAAAAATATCAGAAAGAGCAAGCAGAGGTAGATTAATAGTGCCCAAAACTATACCAGGAAAAATAACGGAAGCACACATTAATCCACTACTCACCAGCATCGACAATGCAGCGTCTATTCAATGCGTTGCCAGCTCATCTGAGGAATATATCAGGAGTGAGCGTAGATGCGTTTAAGAATAAGCTCGACAAATATCTCAGCTGCATCCCAGACCATCCAAGATTGGAAGATACAAAATATACCGGAAGATGCACTAGCAACTCTCTGGTAGACATTAGAGGTGCCTCACACTGAGGGACCTGGGGCAACCCGAACAAGATGTAAGGTCTGTAAGGTATGGTCTACTGAGTGGGGCCTAGGAGCAAAAACTACAAGGGGAAACCTTTTATCTTCTGTTCGAAGGTCAGCGCCATCTTAGAATGTGCCTACTCGCTGTTTTCCTCAAGCATATCTCCACGGAAAGCTCTTTTGCACGTCGTTGTTCGTTTCATTACAATAGGTTTTTCCCCTTGATGTATGCAAATACTACAAGAATTCAACCACAGCCATTGCTACTTTGTGAATAATAGCGTGGGAACGTGTCAGATAAGGAATTCCGCCGGTATTTAATTGTCAGTTGAGTGTTTGCATGTATCACGTGGAAAAAACCATTATAATGTCAAAAATGCGTCTTTGCAACTCGGAGGACGAGTTCAAGTCCTGCTTGTAAGCTACAGTTCAATTCGCTTAATTAAATGTCAGTTACTGCCCACGCGGGAAATTTTTATATATATATACATATAGATATATATATATATATATATATATATATATATATATATTATAATATCCCGAAGGAAGTAGTAGGGAAAGGCATCCTCATCTTTTAACAGTTTATTTAAATGCCGACGTTTCGCGACGAATCCCAAGTCACATTTTCAAGGCTAAAAATATATAAAATTTGCGGACATTAATACTCAATTTTATTTAATTTATATTAAAAATGTAATGACAACAGCTCTCAATAATGTAAAAAGTTAAAATTCAACAGTACCTTTAAAGGCAAACAAATTACAAGTACACTTCACTAAAATCTTAAAAACACCTACCTATACAAAAGAAAGAGTAAGACTAATAAAAATAAGTAGGAACAGAGTGAGGGTGTTTAACGACGCCGGTACAGTCTTTTTGATAATAGATTCTAAACTGGCCAGGTCGTTGTTGCTCCGCAGTTGGCCCAAGATAGAAAAATCCTTGCTGTCAATATAGGTTTTACATGTTTTAGAATGATTTCGTATATTAGATTGTTCCGGATGAGATAACCTACTACCTGTTCTATGGCTTATGCCCCTGTGGGAATCTATTCGAACCTTCAACAGCCTCTTCGTGCACCCCACGTATGTGCTGTGATCACATCTCGGGCATTCAACACCTAGTATATCTACTGTGTCGAGACTGAAGATGTATGCAAGTTTCCCTTTCTTACATGATGATACCTTCTGGAGAGCATGCACTCTATTATCCAAAAGAGGTTTCCGGCTGTGGACTTTAAAATCAATCCCAAAAACCCCTTGATCTATGTTTAGAGTCAAAGACCGACGCAGTCCTCTGCTTTCGTCCAGCGTCGTATATAAATACACTTGCCCGAGATGTGATCACGGGACATATGTGGGATGCACGAGGTTCGAATAGATTCCCACAGGAGCATAAGCCATAGAACAGGTAGTAGGTTATCTAATCTGGAACAATCCAATATACGTAATAATTCAAAAACATGTAAAACTTATATTGACAGCAAGGATTTTTCTATCTTGGGCCAACTGCGGAGCAACAACGACCTGACCATTTTAGAATCTATAATTATCAAAAAGACTGTGCCGTCGTTAAACACCCAAACGTCCTCTGTAAAATTGTTCATAGCGTAGTTTGGGCAGCTGGTTTGTCTCACTCTGTTCCTACTTATTTTTATTAGTCTTACTCTTTCTTTTGTATAGGTAGGTGTTTTTAAGATTTTAGTGAAGTGTACTTGTAATTTGTTTGCCTTTAAAGGTACTGTTGAATTTTAACTTTTTACTTTATTGAGAGCTGTTGCCATTACATTTTTAATATCAATTAAATTAAATTGAGTATTAATGTTCGCAAATTTTATATATTTTTAGCCTTGAAAATGCGACTTGGGATTCGTCGCGAAATGTCGGCATGTAAATAAACTGTTAAAAGTTGAGGATGCCTTTCCCTGCTACTTCCTTCGGGATATATCTTCTTTGAGCTCCAGCTCCGGCCCTTATGTGTGTGTATATATATATATGTATATATATATATACATATAGATATATATATATATTATATATATATATAGATATATATTATATATATATATATATATATATATTTATATATACAGAAAGAGAGACTACCAACGTTTGTACATGCATACTTGGTGTATAAAAAATTTTGCTTGCGTACAGAAGACAGACCGGACACACACACTTTGAGTTATTCTGAGGAGCTGCTGAACTGCCTTAACAATGACATGAAAATGAGGCTGTCAATCCAAGCACCGGAGCACTTTCGGCCATTCGCGATGCTGCTTTAACCAATATTACTCACAAATAAATTTCAGATTCGATTTCTGTAACAACAACAAGTGCCGGATATCTTCCTTTAGAACAGGCTTCCCAACCCAATGTGTGTCGGTATTGTTTAAGTGTTTAATTGTCCCAACATCCACGTTGGGTATTTGGTAGTTCATCGCTAACGCACAGCCAGATGCTGCAAGCATGCAGGAAGAAACGAAAGAACAGGGAGAGTTTTATCTGTAATTAGCCATTCCCATATAATCATGGAATGAGCCCAAGGAAAGAATGGTGGATAAAACCCTAAGCAGAAAAATTGAAAAGCGCCTGCTACTTCAAATAGTAGCTACTCATGCAGGAGGCTCCAGTATGTCGAGCCCTCCTAGTCCTACATACGATGTAACACTCTTGCACACACTCCCGCTTCCCAGATGTTGAGTTCTCAACTTCCCAATACTTCTTTCACGCCATCTGCCCATCCTTCCTACATCTTCCTTTTCTCCTTCCTCCCAATACTGTCGAATTGACTAACTTTTAACTTTTTAGTCTTGCAAACACATAATGTTCCACTAAACTCTGCAGTTCCCCTTCATTATCCGCAGTCCTTATGACATCGTTGGCAAACAGCAACCATTCCAACTGGCCTGTTTAAAGGCGGGATTCCACCGAGGCAACATGTACGTGACTGACTGGCTTGCAACAAGTATGTTGAATGCGGCTTTCAACCAGGAGACATGCTGCCTGCGACAAGGCAACGCCGTTGTTGCTTGTAGCATGCTACATGCGATGTTGACTGTTGAATGCCAATTATGCCACAAAAACTTTTCCACCAATTCAACAAAAACTAAGCCATTTGGCAACTCAGCAGACGGTCGCTTCTGTTGCACATTGAGTGCTGTGCTCTCACGCTCACCTTACAGTCTTCTGAATAATAATAATAATAATAATAATAATAATAATAATAATAATAATAATAATAGTAGTAGTAGTAGTAGTAGTAGTATATAGTAGTAGTAGTAGTAGGAAGGAAAGCTGCTGTGACCTATTAATACTGAAATACCTACAAAAGAAGGCTGAAAAAAATTACCTGTTACTCGAATGACTTACTTAAAATACCTCATATAAATTACTGCACAAAGCTACGAATAAATTTGGAATAGTGGAACTTGTTCATTTATGTAAAAAAAAAAAAAAAAAAAAAAAAAAAAAAAAAAAAAAAAAAAAAAAAAAAAAAAAAAAAAAAAAAACGTCAAATATCCAAAGCCGGCATTTCCTCCTTTAAAAAATATCATGAAGATCGATTTCTCATGAGAGAGAGAGAGAGAGAATGCCCAATGAAAACACTGCCGTTTTTAGCACCATCTTGTGTGCTCATCCAGCAAATTAAACCTTCACTAAATACGACGCAGGTAGAATTTCTCCTCCCTACGAGTATGAGACCTGCCACCAAGCACGACAACTCTACGGAAGACAACGCCCCCGAACGAGATACTCCTACAGCCAATGAAAATCAAATTAGCCGTGACGTCCCACAGCATAACGCAACGTCCAACAACGTTACCGCACAGCTCAGGAGGTCTAGACGGCTGCAGAGTCTGCAGCACCGCAACCATCGACTCGGCGAAAGTGGCTTGATTTTTGTTTGTTTGTTTGTATGGTGCTTTTACCTTGCATGGAACCAGTGGTTATTCAGCAACGGGACCAACGGCTTTACGTGACTTCCGAACCACGTCGAGAGTGAACTTCTATCACCAGAAATACACATCTCTCACTCCTCAATGGAATGGCCGAGAATCGACCTGGCTCAAGCCACCAATGAAAAAGAAGACTTACCCGGTTACCGCCACCAGCCAATAGGAGATCAGCATGGGGCAGACCCCTGCTGTCGACCCCAAATATAAGGAGGACGGACACTAGGAGCAAGAGCCCGTGCCAGCACAAGGCTGGCTTAATCTTCAACAACAAACAACAACACACCAAGAGCAGTCCATCTTCTGCTACTCAGCTTCCTAGCTAGGGATGTCTGGCAGCTCCAGACGAAAGCTCGCTTCAGAGAGAGAGAGAGAGAATCGTTAATGACTTTGATGACTATGGTATCATAGTTTATCTGTAAAATTCAAATATATACACCGATTTTGACACTGCATTTGATCATGAGACTCTATAGGCGCTCTAATATCCTGTTTAAGTAGCACGGAAAAAACCGCTATTCGGAAAATAGAGAAGAGTCCCTACAAGCGCAACGCTGCTGAAGTAGCCATTACTTTTAATAAAGATATAATAAATAATACTTGCTTTTCCTATGGTAAAGCTCCACATAGACATGACACATTTGTGATGATACTTCGCCTTGGCTATTAATATGTTTGGGAGTATGCTGAATGGTCTGATGGTATCATGCCAGTAATACTTAAGTCTCATACCTTTTACTACAATTATCTAATGGAATGGAATGGTATGGGGGAGTTCAGAAGTGATAGGATCTCGGATATGACTGAAATTATTTGTTATGTGATAAATAACAACATGATAAAGCAAAATGTTAAAAAGTTCTGAGTCTAATATCCGATTTTGATTTCATAACAATGTTCTATGCATTATTCTTAATTTAAGTTTTTGTAAATACATGTATAAATTGTCTTTGCCGTCATTTACATGGTTTTGGTGAGGAGGTATTAACATGATAATCTTTCCAATTGATGTATGTCTTTTTAGATACCAATCTATTTGATGTAGTAATTCTTTCTATATATCAATAAATTTTTTTAACTTGAATTCTTCACTTTCGTCCTAGAAGTCTCCAAATCTGTCTCTTGTAGCCTACCATACATCCTCAAGCACCCAGCAAATACCACGTACAGTAATGTTTTCCCCTTTACTTTTAAACTTCTCATATAAACATTTCATAACAAACACCTGATCCACGAACCACTTTCCTTGTCTTTAAACCCACACCGTTCGCATATCAAACAAACTTGATCAAAATCCTATCGCACACCTTCCCTGGTAAATATATTTGTTCCTTTTTTAGTCTCGCCTCTTCAATCACATCTCCCCTTTTATTCCTCTGAGCCGTTCCCCTGGATCCTTTCCCTCATCTCGATATAGACCATAAACGGTCTTCTCTTGTAACATCAACTCCAAGCTTCTTTCCAGTTTTAAGTTCTTATGTTCTCAATATCAACTACCATATGCGCCCTCTTCTACCTTCTACATTCAACAAATCCCCGAAATACTCACTTTATTAAGCCAACACTGCATTCAGTTCCAACAACAGCATCACTCATTTTCATCTTATACTCTGAGATCCATTTACTCATGAGCCTTCCTTTCTGCGTATTCCTCCCTTGATAACCTCCTCATACCCACTTATTTGTATTTAAATGTTTTCTTTTTCCCTCTCACCCTCTTCTTGGTCACATTATCCACCATTCTGTATTCCTGAACGATCATCATGCGGTTGTACCTCAAATAATAATCTTTTATCCTTAGCTATATTTTTCGTTTCCTAGCTCATCGGTCACTGTTTTTATTAAAATCTTCCACTTTCCTTACATACATCTATCTCTTTGACAGAATCCAAAGATGCACCGTCCCTTCACATTTCTGGATTTATGAAGTTAAATGCAGGGTATAGGGCTACAACCCATGAGTCTGACCATTAGGTGTGTGTGCGCGTACACAAGCACGCTCTCTCTCTCTCTCTCTCTCTCTCTCTCTCTCTCTTCTCTCTCTTTTCTCTATATATATATTATATATATATATATATATATATATATATATATATATATAAATTTTTGCCACATATAAACGTGAGAATTATCTGTATATTTTTAATTTTTATGTCAAAAATATTACCTCATATCGAATTTACATTATGATGAATTCAATAGCTGTGGCTCAATATTTGGAGTGCTACAAACACATAAATACCTACGTACATTTTATGTACACACACACACACACACACACACACACACACATATATATATATATATTTATATATAGATCTACTATATTATATATACATATATATAATATATATAAAGGAATAAGCCAAAAAGGAAAAATAAACAACGAAGTTCCTGCAAGATCTTTCGACGTTCAACGTCCTTTACTCAGCAGATAGCTTATCTGCTGAGTAAAGGACGTTGAACGTCGAAAGATCTTGCAGACACCCGTTGTTTTATGGATTTATCACGTTCCAAACTTTCATGATTCAGTTACACACACACACACACACACGCATACAGATATATATATATATATATATATATATATATATATATATATATATATATATATATATGTGTGTGTGTGTGTGTGTGTGTGTTTGTGTGTGTGTATATGTGTGTGAGTAGAATCTACTGGTCACTTTTTACTAGATACATATGCAATTGTAATAGCCACATAGCCCTCTTATCATCTCGAATTCTAAAACAAGTTTTTAAGCATTCACAAAAATCTTTTGATGATTTTTTAAAGGCACTTTTAGGACTGACTGCTTATGCCGCAGTGGTAGTAAACAGGATGAAACAACATTTTAGCTTAGATGACGAAGTCACTTTTTACACTTCGCCTTGTTCTCTAACAGAATTATACTTATTCTCTTGCCGCTATCGTATTGCGTCATTGATTCTATTAATTAATGATGATTTCCGGTTACTTTATCAGCAATTTTACTTCGAAGTACCTAGGGATATGTAAGCCCTATTGGTGTCGGGAAAATTTCTTCGGTTTTTAGAATCTTGTGTATATGAATTATCACTGTAAAAAGAATTCTACAAGATTATAATAAGTCATTAACTGTTATTAACTAACGGGGTAAGCTTGCAGGAGGAGTCTTCGGAGTTCGAACAACGCATTCGTCAGAATCAGCTGTGAGTGTAAACAAATCTCCGTCACCGGTGTTGGAGTTTATCTTAATGAGTGTTTGCAATTGCTTGCGCAGATAATTACTAGGAATTAATAAGAACTGACTTTGTAAGGTACGTGTGAATTGTGTTATGAATGACTGACAGTGTAGTTGAACTTCCCTCACCCCTAGCAACGTTTAGGGCTATGTATCAGTCGTGTTGGCATGAGACACTTCATTTTTGTCCTGTTACGAGTAGCTACCTACTAATTGACATTTACTAATCCTATCTTGTTGATTTTCATCAATAACCAGCCCAAGCGGCAACTCTAATTACTAATCAAGGTTACTCTTAGACTCATTGTTGAGTGAGAATGTACATTTTTTTTTTTATTAATAACTCTTGATACGATTTGTCCTACCAACTTTAACTAGACGAAGTGAGGTTTGACCATTAGGAAGTTACACCTGCCAAGTTGAACGATGAATGAGAACCGCTGGGAATTAATGATTTTTTTCTTTTTATGGGGACCCCACATGAGTGAAACATATGCGTACACCCTAATTTACTTTAACTAAGGTAAACGACCGACTGGACTGGCCAACCTACTTTGTATTTGGCCACCCTCTGAAAAAGTACTTTTAACACGTCCTGACACCGGAGATGGTCATCAGTCATGAGTTGGTGGTGATAGCAGGAGCTCAAGACCTCTACTTTCCTTTTGAAGTAAAGTACATTTGTTCCGACACGGCATACAAACCATCGGTCCTTTTACAATAGGAAGGTTACTAGCGGCAGCTGGATAGATCGTAAGCTTTCGAACAAGGGGTTCGGTAGTTAACTGCTTGTCCGACAGGTGCGCGTGCGCGACTGGGAGGTAAACAAATCACTTTTTCTTTTGGCCCAAGCAAAAAACTGCAGAGTGAGGGGTGGCATGAGGTGGGACTATGTGTAAAAGGACATCAGGTTTGTATAGTTAGGAAAAATGCAATTTTGGACAAATTGTCATATTTTCTCCAAAGTTAGAAATTAAGGCCATAGGTATTTTAAGATTTAAACAGAGGGTAATGAAAAGTGTGGCCAACGCAGTGCACACTACCCCCATGACGCTTTCAAAATTTTTACTTACAATTAAAAAAGTTTAGAATATTGACGCCGCCTCGATGTTTGCGGAGTCGCTTGTGTCAACAAACTTCCCATTTCCTGAGCTAAATCCGCACACCATTTGTACCCATAGACGCTGGGGCGCTTTCATCACAACAATTGTAAACCCGACCTCTAACCACTACTTATCCAAGGGAGCTACGGCAGTCTTTGCGGCATTTTGCGCTTTTCAATTGTTTATCAGTGTTGTCAATTGGTATGTGTTTACCCTCCAAACTGGGTACAAGACTTACACAAAACCGGGGAAATAAGTGAAATTAGCGTATCTATTTGTGGTATATATACGCACATATTAAAGCAATTTTATCATTACTGCATTACTATGACAACTAGAATTCATGGAAACAGTTTGTAAATGCATCGGCGTATGTCTGAAGCTCCACTAGATTGGCAACGATGAGTCATTTTTCATCACGACGTCTGCTCGGAAGTACATCAGAAATATTTGTAATTTTTCGGGGTTAATTTGGTTGCAAAAAAGGGATAACAGACATGAATTAAATAAACATTTTGAAGTAACAAAGTAAAGTTAAACTAGATAATAAGTAAAGTAAACAATTAAGGGAATAAAGCTTTGCACCTCATAAACTGTGTACTAGTCGTCTGCTGCTCGTAACTGTGTTTGTGGAGTGAGTGCTTAGGAACAATTAACAGCAATGTGGGTCAAGTGCAATTTGGAGTGAATTAAGACCAAAGTGTGTATAATTACAATCAAATAAGCACTGCAGAGTTTCAGTTGTGATGGCAGTAAGGATAAAACCACCGATTACAAGGTAAAAATGAATTCAGTTCAAACCATGACCCCGGGAATAAAAAGTTTCATATTTTCACTAATATAGGCAACAAAATGTTGTTTTATTGTGCTGATTACAACTGCAATCTTGAGTAAGATCAATAAACGTTACATATATACGCTAACATTGTTCAAATGAGTGCTGGGAAGGCTGGGAATGATGGTGGATTGTCTGTGGTTAAAACGGCCAGTCACGCGATTGCCGCCATATTGGGTTTCAAAACTGCCTTGAAAACATATTTTACGAAGAGCTCACATACTTATTTTAGTTCGTATGGGGCTTTCATATATCACATAATGTTGACGAAACTTCAATCTTTTGAATGGTATGCTTAAAGTTGTAATTGTATTCTTGTTTCACCAATTAAATATCGATTGAATAAGGCCTGGCCACGCGATGACAATGGATTGTCTGCAGTTGTTTACCCTAGTATACTTTAGGAACTTTGCAGCATTCCTTTGGCCCCTAGCTGCAACCCTTTTCATTCCTTTTACTGTACCTGTGAGCATATTTTCTTAATTGATTGATAGTGCAACTGCAAGATTTTCCTCCTGTCACACATTTCTAACCTTGTTATTTTTCCCGTTTCAGCACTGAATAACCTCATAGTCCCAGTATATACTTGGCCTTTGGCCAAAATTTTATATTCTTACTATTTATTAGCCTACTCACACTGATGAGTATTGCAGTGCTGTGCATTGCTTAGATGTGTAGTTCTTAAAGTGGCTTACATAGCTAGCTATCCTGATATGAAAATGGTGGACTTTACAGCTCTTATGTTCCCTGTGAAATAGATGACAGTCTGAGTATAGTACTAATATTGGTTTGTATACTTTGGTAACTTTTACTATAGGAAATTATTTTAATTGAATCCTACCAAGTGAGTAATTTGAGGGCATAGGTCTAGTCTAGGCTCCCAAATTTCATTTTCTTACTGTACTATTACCAATCTGTGGGACTTATGGTTTGATATAAATATACATTGTTGAGATTATTATATAAAAAAATACAAATATTTGTCACTGATGAAAGCAATAGCAGCTGTTTTCTAGGATTTGGTTAAGTCATCCTAAAATACCTTCATAGTAACGTATAAAAGACGAGACTTGTTGACACAACCAGTGACTTACTACTATGCCTTTACAATAATGGACAAATTAATTTTCACTTTACATGATGAATGATGTTGCAATTTCAAAACTGAAGTCACCATTGCACTTATGTGTCACAATAATATGCTAAAGGTATGACATGTTGACACAATGGATTTGCTACAAATAAAAAAGACAGCTATTTTTACTTTGAATCAATTAATAGGAGCTGTTTTCAGTGTTTTATTTGTCACCCTGAAACACTTCCCAAGTGTGACATTTTGGAATTTCGTTGAGAAACCACATAATGGTGATATGTGTTTTGCTAAACAACTCCAACACGGTCTTTGATGTCTAAAACTAGAAAAATGATGGCATAGACAGTATCCTACAAGCCTACATACTGCAGATGATTGTTAATGAATTACAAAATAGAGCAGGTGTCCTTATGCATCACAGGAACATGCTTAAAAGATGAAACTGGTTGACACATCTAGTGTAATACCTATAGGCCTACTTACTAGTAAGCATTTTTAACAATGATCAAGATTGTTCTTATTCTATATCATGTGGCATGTAAAATATTAATGATGTTCTGATATTAAAATTAAATTGCCACTGCAGTTATGTGCCGCAATAATATGCTGAATAGTATATGAGACTTTAAAGAAAGAAATCGGATCTACTGCTAAGAAGACATATGTATGCATATCTTGCTAGCAAAAAATTAAGGGTAAGTAAATTCCATTAATCTTTGTTTACCTGTGAAATGTCATCCCATTTTCTCTTGAATTCATGTGCCCATTTTGGTAATGTAAGCTGTGCAGTGTACCATTACTGAGATTTGGATAGAAAAAAAAATCACAATTACACTACGCCCTTGTTCAATTTGCATGGTTACAGGACCATTCAAGATGGCTGCAACGCTCTTCAGAGCTGCCCTAGTGGAAGGCCACCGAACTACTCAGTACTAGTATACAGATAACACCTCCAGATATTATTTGCCCTCTATGTTATGGATGCACCAGAATCACTAATGAGGTATGGGAACCTGCCATATATGATTCTCCTGAACCATTATCGGTGGTATCTGAACCTTCATTTCTGATACACCTAGTGCAGTTTGGTGACAACTTGCCATAGGTGAAGTTTCAACCAAGCAGGCATACTTTTTGAAATTGTTACCAAGTGGTTGGCTATTGAGGCTGTAAACAGCAGGTCACCTTTCTGTTATTTCTTTTATTCTCTAATCTTGAAGAAGCTGTTTGTGTCCGCTGCTCAGTGACATAGATCTCTTGCAAAGTAAGTATTTAAGAGCAAGAGTTAGTACCTTGTGTATTCTGGACATGCTATAATTTAGGAGGAAGGTCCAACCAGGATCATAGAAACTTTCTTCTTGCATATCTCATTGGTCCTTAGACCCTTCACCACTCAGCTTATGGCTCCCTGGATCAACTTCCCCTAAAACACTTGAAGCTTTTATGGCTTTTCTCCCCTTTCTGGCATCTACAAGTTGTGAAGTGGACTTTATGGTCGCCATACCAAATATTCTCCAAAATTATATAATGGAATACATATTCAGAATCTGTTTTATATCCAGTAGAGGTCATGAAGTTTTATCCCATTCTGGCACATACAATTATCTTAGAAAGGTTCATTTGATTTTCAAACACTCATTCTCCTGACCTCTAACTATGACGAATGTATTACTTTTATGATGTTTCATCAGTTTGCATCATAATTTTTTAGCTCACTTATTATTATTTAATAGATAACTGTGCTGTAAATCTTTGACACTGATTGTGATGGACCAATTTGAGGAGGAGGTACATTAATTTTGCCCTCTTCCAAGTCATACTCCATTTTCTCCAAGATCATTACATTACACCCATAGAGTGAGCATACTTTGCCTTAATTATTTACTTTCATCATATGTACTTCATCCCTTGTTAAGGTGAAAAAATTATTTCCTGTCTTCTATCAATAACAAGGTTACTTACCTTGGTGCCCTGGTTTAACTTGCAGAGGCTGTCTACCTCAGTGCCCTGGTTTAACTCATGGAGTGTACAATTAATCACATATTAGCTTAAATTATTTTTTTATATCAAACTTTCTCATCATGTTCATGGTCATCCCATGCTGCATACAGTACTCGTTCTTCTAATGTGAGCCACCATTTTTTTTAATATTTAAAATTATTTTTGCTAAAACTGATGACTGATTCCTTGTTTTTCATAATATTCTGCTGCTTTGATGGTTTAAAACTAGCAGAATGTTTTGGCTTAATGAACATCAGCAGGCTTTTCTATGACAATATCTTTATGTTGATACAATCTGATTCTCAAAATAATGATACACAGCAAAGAACTGCATGGCACAACTGAAAATGTTTCACCACATGAATCTAATAATGAAACAGCACTTCACAGACATCAAGTTTTCTAGTTAAGGAGCTGGTCACCACAATAGCTCTTATTCTGGGACTTTCACTTTACCATGTAGCTCACCTGTCTGAGTGTTGCACACTTGGACAGGTGTTCCACACCTGGACAGGTGTTCCCAGTTCATTCACTACTGCGTGTGAATGCATGTGCAGTGTTTATTTCTGCTGATTAGAGTAATAGTACAGAAGTCTGTGGGGATATGAACCACAATTTCAAGGTTACTTACAAATTACATAACCTAAAATTGAGTGGAATGTGACTGTTACATCAGCTACCTTCAGTTTTTATAAAGATTTTTTTTTTTTTATTACTCCTTTCTCTGCTAGTAACTCTCCTATATTGTCATTCTTTTATGAATGAAAACCACAATTTGTTCATGAAACTTACCTGTCAGATATATATATAGCTGTATTTCTGACGTCCGACAGAATTTCAAAACTCGCGGCACACGTAGTGGGGCGGCCAGGTGGTAGTACCCATTCCCGCCGCTGGGAGGCGGATATCAGGAACCATTCCCATTTTCTGTTCATATTTTTTCTGTCGCCGGTGCTGGAAACAACTGTTTACAGTACCTCCGTCTAGGATTTTTGATTTATCTCGCTTTAAATTATCTGGATTGACTTTTGGTATCGACTTCTGGATTGTTGGATTGGCACGCGTAATAGTGGATTGGTTTTTGATTTTGGATTGGCTTTTCTGTGTACATGATGTCGGGATCAAGTACTGGAAGTTTCAGAGTGTGTGTGAGGAGTGAATGTAAGGTGAGGCTTCTTAAACCTTCAGTTGATCCTCACACAGTTTGTATGGAATGCAGGGGGCATGTTTGCTTGGTTGATGATCGGTGCAATGAATGCAAGGATTTGGCTGATGATAAATGGAAGATGTATGAGACCTATCGACGTAAATTGGAGCGCGATAGAGTCAGGAGGTCTTCCTCCAAGAGCAGTTCTACGAAAGGTAAGGAATGTAACATTTCTCCTCCTCTAACACCGGTAGATTTTGCTCAACCTAATCCTGTTTTGTTGCCTTCGGGCCCCAGTGCTGTGTCTGGAGAAGGTAACACCCTTTCTCTGATTCTTGAGTCTATTCGCGCTCTTGAATCAAAAGTTTTGGCCTTAGAAACTGGCCCTGTGAAAGTTTGTGTTAGTGCCCCTAGTGTTGTGGAGGGGGCGTCAGATCGGCCCCATAATGCCTCTAGGCCTAGACCTCTATCGGACTCCCAGGACTCAGGGAGTGGGTATGTCGAAAGCCGCAAGAGGGTTACGGGGGCTCCCCACCGATCTGGCGTCCCTTCGGCAGGCCTTGTTGCTAAATCCCAGGCTGCAAGGAGCGCGCACGAGCGCGTGTCCTGAAGGATTGCTTTTCGTCCTCCGAAGCGTCCTCCCGCGCAAGGGGTGGAGCGCTCGGAGAGACTCGCGTCCGTTGAAAAGGACTTTTCGTTTTGAGGACGCTTCACGTCCTATGTCTCCGCTTTCGTCAGAGGGGATGATTCATATGACGCCTTTCCTCCTCAGAAGAGAGGTAGGTTTCTACCGACGAGGACGTTGGTTTCCACGCACAGGCGTGTTCACCTGAGAGGCAGGTAGCTGTACCTGCTAGAAGGAAGGAGGCGTCCCCTCGCCCCTCGCCTTCTCGCAGGGTCAGTCCTGCCCCTTCTTCTGCTCCTTCGTCACCTACGAAGGATATCCTAGTGTCCCTTCAGGACCAGATTACGTCGCTTATGGCTCAGAGGACTCGCCCAGCAGCAGTCGAGCCTAAGCGTAGAAAGGACGTTAGGCTGCCCGTCAAGAGGACGAAGCAGTCTCATTCTCTCTCGTCTCGTTCGTCTCTCTCTCCACCTCCGGATCGTCACCGTTCTCGTTCTCCGAGTAGATCTTTCGCTCTCTCAGTAGAGGACGCTCGCCAGGACGCTCGGCGTTCGAAGCAGGACGCTTTGCGCTCTCGGCAGGGCGCTGTTGAGGACGCTCGGCAAGACGCTCGGCGTTCGAAGCAGGACGCTTTGCGTTCTCGATAGGACGCCTTTGAGGACGCTCGGCAGGACGCTCGCCGTTCGAAGCAGGACGCTTTTCGAACAGGGCAGGACGCTTTTGAGGACGCTCAGCAGGACGCTTGCTTGGCTAAGCAGGACGCTTTTGGCGCCTCTCGTCAGGAAGCTCGCGCTTCCTCTCGTAGGGACGTGTCTGTTAAGACAGTTCCCGTTGCTTCTAAGGACGCGCTTCTTTCGCAGGATGTCCGTCCTTCTAAGGATCGTCGTAAGGGCGATTCCGTACCTGTAGCGGGTACTTCCAATCAACGGAAGTCTTTGTTCAGGCTTGAGACTGCTGGACGTACGCCCTCTCCTGATGGACGTTCTCCAGTTCCTCTTAGGGAGGAAGGGGAACTTAGTAGTCCAGGGAGTTCCGTCGAAGAAGAACCTCCGGTAGCTTCAGCTGTCTCGGACTATAAGGTTTCTTGTCATGCTGTTACGTTCATCCTTCGGGGAGAAGTTCCAGCCGGCAGCCCCTAGGTCTCCTCCCTCTCAACTTTCGTCTTCCAAGTCCGTTAAGACCCCTGAGTTCGTCGAAATGAAGACATCGCTGTCGACCAAGAGGGCTTTCAAGAAACTTCAAGATTTCATGTCTCGAAGGAAGGATCAGGGCAAGACCACTTTCGCCCTTCCTCCCTCTAGACTCGCCGGGAAAGGAGGAATTTGGTATGAAACCAAGGAGGACGTGGGAGTAAGGTTCCTTCGTACCGCTCTGGGTGACTTCTCCAGTTTAGTGGACGCTCAGAGGAGGTCTCTCTTATCGTCTGCTAAGGTGTCCTGGACTCCGTGGAGACGGACCACCACTTGAAGGGACTGCTTCGCACTTGAATGTCTTTAATTTCTTAGACTGGTGCCTGGGAGTTTTAGACCTTCAGTCTAGAAGTCCTGATTCTCTCAGTCTGGGGGAGCTGTCCAGCGTGTTGTCATGTATGGACAAGGCCGTCAGGGATGGTTCGGAGGAGCTAGTTTCTCATTTTGGAACTGCTTTCCTGAGAAAAGAGCTCTCTTATGCAATTTTACCGCTAAGTCGGTTTTCTCACCGCCCTCAGAAAGCGGAATTGCTCTTTGCGCCTCTTTCGGACCATCTCTTCCCCCAGGCTATGGTAAAGGATCTTGCAACGAGTTTGCAAGAGAAGGCGACCCAGGACCTCTTGGTACAGTCTTCAAGACGTCCAGCAGTTCCTTCCACATCTGCATTCAGTAAACCCCCGAAGAAAGTCAAACCCTTTCGCGGGGCACCCCCCTCGAGAGCAGCTCCTCGAGGGAGAGGTTTTTCGAGAGGAAGAGCTTCATTTAAACCAAAAACCACCAAATGAAGATCTTGTCCTTCAGACGCCAGTCGGGGCCAGACTGAAGTTCTTTGCGGAGGCATGGAGGCAGAGAGGGGCGGATCCTTGGACTCTCAAGATCGTAGAGCAGGGGTACAAGATCCCCTTTTTACATCCTCCTCCTTTAACATCAACTCCCAGAGACCTCTCTCCATCTTATCAGGGAGAGAAGAAAAGTCCTGGATGTGAGCAGGCTCAATCTTTTTGTAGAAAAGATCAAGTTCAAAATGGAGACGCCTCGGTCGGTGCTGGGAGCCTTGAGACCTGGCGACTGGATGGTGTGTCTGGACCTGCAGGACGCGTACTTCCACGTCCCCGTCCACCCTCTTTCAAGGAAAGTACCTGAGATTCGTCTTAGACAACAGGGTTTGGCAATTCAGAGCCCTTTGTTTCGGTCTCAGCACGGCCCCGATGGTTTTCACAATGATAATGAGGAATGTAGCGAAGTGGCTCCATTCATCAGGGATCAGGATATCCCTCTACCTCGACGATTGGCCTGACCCAGAACGTCGTTGAGGCAGAAATGTTTGAAGGACCTTCAATTTACGTTAGCCCTAGCAAAATCTCTGGGTCTTTTGGTCAACTCCGAAAAAAGTCGCATCTGACCCCGACACAGTCCATCGTGTATCTGGGGATTCAGATGGATTCAGTGGCTTTTCGGGCGTTTCCAGTCCCAGGAACGTCAGCGACTGGGGTTAGAGAAAGTCGCAGCCTTCCTAGAGAGAGAAGCTTGTTCGGTGAGGGAGTGGATGAGTCTGCTGGGCACCATTTCCTCGCTAGAAAAGTTTGTCTCGCTGGGAAGACCGCACCTCAGGCCTCTTCAATTTTTCCTTGCGGAAGAATGGAAGTCGAAAGAGGACCTGAATGCGATCCTAAGGATCTCAAACAAGATAAAAGGCCACTTTAATGATGGTGGCTCGACCCTCAGAAGTTACGAGAAGGCTTCTCCTTAAATCTTCTGAGCCCGACCTAGTGTTGTTCTCAGACACTTCCATTTCCGGTTGGGGAGGGCCAAAGCAACACTGGGGGGGGAGGAAGTGTCAGGCTCCTGGAGAGGGGGGACAGGTAGCCTGGCACATCAATGTAAAGGAACTGGCAGCGATATTCCTGTCGCTGCAGTTCTTCGAAGACAAACTGTCAAGCAAGGTTGTTCAAGTCAACTCAGACAGCACCACAGCCCTTGCATATCTAAAGGGGGGGGGGGGGGGGACTCAGGGAGGAACTCACTCCAGATCCCTTTTTCTCCTTGCGAAAGAAGTTCTGCTATGGGCAGACGCAAGGCGCATCAAGATCCTGACAAGATTCGTGGCAGGGGTTCAGAATGTCAGGGCGGACCTTCTCAGTCGACGAAATCAGATTCTACCAACAGAATGGACCTTGCACCAGGAAGTCTGTCAACAATTATGGACATTGTGGGGACGTCCTCTAGTAGACCTGTTCGCTACATCGAGGACGAAGAGGCTTCCTCTGTATTGCTCCCCGGTTCTGGATCCAGGGCGATTGCAGTGGACGCGTTGCTCTGGAACTGGACAGACCTGGATCTTTACGCCTTTCCCCCATTCAAGATCATGGGGAGGTAATGAGGAAGTTCGCAGCTTCAGAAGGGACAAGGTTGACTCTGATTGCCCCAATGTGGCCAGCAAGAGAGTGGTTCACAGAGGTCATGACATTCCTTGTGGACTTCCCAAGAACGTTGCCCTGGAGGAGAGATCTACTCAGACAGCCTCACTTCAAAAGGTTTCACCAAAACCTCTCCGCTCTGGCTCTGACTGCGTTCAGGACTATTGAAAAGTTGGCCAGAGCGAGAGGCTTTTCAAAGGCAGCTGCGAGAGCAATCGCTAATGCTCGAAGAGGCCTCTTCAAGAGCTGTCTACCAGTCTAAGTGGTCCTCCTTCAGGGCATGGTGCAAAAAGGAAGGAATTTCCTCTTCCACGACCTCTGTGAATCAGATAGCAGATTTCTTACTCTATCTAAGAAATGTGCAGAAATTGGCAGTTTCCTACAATCAAAGGTTATAGGAGTATGTTGTCTGCCGTTTTTCGCCACAGAGGACTGGACCTCTCCGACAATAAGGATCTTGCACCCGATCTCTTAAGGTCGTTCGAAACCACCAAGATTCCACAAGCAAGACCGCCCTCATGGAATCTCGATGTGGTTTTGAAACATCTTATGCTAAGTCCCTTTGAGCCTCTCCATGAAGCTTCTCTAAGGGACTTGACGAGAAAAACGCTTTTCCTAGCTTCTCTGGCGACGGCGAAGAGAGTTAGTGAAATCCAAGCGTTCAGTAGCCTAGTGGGCTTCAAGGGGGACAACGCTGTCTGCTCGTTGAGCCCATCTTTCTTGGCTAAGAACGAGAACCCGTCTAATCCTTGGCCGAAGAGCTTTGAAATCAAAGGAATGTCGAGTCTCGTGGGTCAAGAACCAGAGAGAGCCCTGTGCCCTGTCAGGGCTCTCAAGTTCTATGTGAATAGGACTAAAGAGATAAGAGGTCCCTCAGGTAATCTCTGGTGCTCGGTGAAGAGACCAGATTTGCCGTTGTCGAAGAATGCTGTTGCTTTCTTCTTGAGGGACGTCATTAAAGAGGCTCATTCATCTTGCCAGAAGACTGATTTGAGCCTCTTTAAAGTGAAAGCTCACGAAGTCAGAGCCGTAGCTACTTCTCTTGCCTTCCAAAGGAATATGTCTATCAAAGATATACTTGATAGCACCTTTTGGAGGAGCAATTCCGTATTCGCCTCACATTACCTCCGGGATGTGAGAACGATTTACGAGAACTGTAGTTCTTTGGGGCCTTACATTTCGGCAGACACAGTTTTGGGGGGGGGCTGAAGGTCGCTCTCTCCCTATCCCTTAGCTTAGTTTAGGTTAGTTTTTATTGTGTTTTTGGTTGATGGTGAGATCTTCTGTGGAAATCTCCCATTCCTTAGTGTTAATGTCAGGGGTTTTTTGGTTAGTTGGTCAGGTGGTGGTCGGTTGCTGTGTTACTGCCATATGTTTGGCTAGATGGTCTTGTCACATTGTGGTCACGTCCCCGTTGACAGAGCATCCAGAGTGCACCAGCACTACAGGTCCAAACCTGGCTGGCAACTCTGATAAAAGCATAAGCAGGCTTTAGTGACAGTAATCACAGAGTCTACTTTGCTATCAGGTAAGGAACCAAGAAGTAAATCTTTTACTTAATTTAAGTTTCCTAAAAATCCTATTCTGTCTCTACCCACCATCCGAAGGTGGGATTCAGCTATATATATATCTGACAGGTAAGTTTCATGAACAAAATGTTATTGTTATAATACAATTAAGTTTGTTCATACTTACCTGGCACATATATATATAGCTGTATTTCTGACGTCCGACAGAATTTCAAAACTCGCGGCACACGTAGTGGGGCGGCCAGGTGGTAGTACCCATTCCCGCCGCTGGGAGGCGGATATCAGGAACCATTCCCATTTTCTGTTCATATTTATTCATGACCCTTGTCTCCTGAGGGGAGGAGGGTGGGCACTCTAATTATATATATCTGCCAGGTAAGTATGAACAAACTTAATTGTATTATAACAATAACATTTTTGAGTGGTTATGACTACCTCAAATATATTTTTTGGCCATAGGCACTACTAGGTTCAATTGTTTGTGTCCTCAGTCTTAGAGGTCACCAGGGTAATTGGAGTATGTATCAGCTTTTCAGAGGGAGTACCAACTTTTGTTTTAGGGATTCTGTACTAGAGTTTTTCTCTTTTCAGTATCCTCTCAACAGAGTTGGCACAGGTATTGTTTGGTATTCTGTGAGCTTGAGATCTTGACTGAATGCTTCTCAATGGAGCTTAGGGTTCACTCTGGAACTTGTTCCAACTGCTGTGTTTGCTGCTTGCTTGTGGTGCCTTGGTTCTCGTTAACAGTCTGTTTTGCAGATCAGAGGGTTCACTTCAGCCATGGCACCTTCAGTACAACTTCAATGAGAAATGACAGCACACCTAGGGTTGACCAGTTTGCCTACTTCAGGGGAAAGCAAGACTTGAACCAGGGCAGGGATGAATTTGCAAGTATTTTCCTTGCTGCTACTCCTCATTGCTAAATTTTCCTTGTTCCTCTCTCATTCTTCTCATTCATCCTCCTGGTAGCAGGTTATCTTCAACAAACCTACAAAAGACACTTAGAGAGCACTTTCTTAAAACCTTAAAGCAGGGGTAATTGAAATTGGCCTATGTATATTCAGAGAGGTAAGAGGATGGATTTAGTCCCTTAGGTAATGCAGCAATGTTTTCCTGTCTCCAAACAGAAGGAAAATTTCCAACTAGTATTCTTCTGAAAACAGTAGTGATATTAGGAGCGATTAAGTCCACAGTCATTTTAAGACAGCTGAAAAAGATTTTGTTAGGGTATATACTGTCATAAATGTCAAGCCTCAAAAGCAAAGTTTTGACTTCCAGTTGTTTTATTTCCACCCTTTCTATTTCTCTTTCCCTACCTTCTTTGTGTACCACTACCACTCAGGGGTGCCTTCTGTACTCTCCTTGCATCGAGTTGGGTACCAGGGCTCAGCTCTTACCGTTTGGGACTTCAACCTGTGTACCATACTCACCTCCAACTACTCCTACTGATGATCCTTTTGAAGTTCCAGGTATTTAGAATATGTGGCCTTTTTTTAAACATACCAGGTAGTCCTACTTTCACTGGATTCTATTGCTACTGATGCTATTTCTTCCATTGCTATGGAGGTTGATCCTCCAGTAGTGGTAGTGCTTCTAGTAGTTGTTGCTGCAGCTTTGACGATGCTTTATGTTTTGACTTGTCCTTCTAGGTTTGAGTAGAGCAAGACCCATGGAAGAAGAAAGGTAAGTCCAAGAAGGCCTCTCAAAAAAATTCCTGCAGCACTCTGAGTGAGTACTTTTCCAAGGTTCAGTATTCCATTCTGCCCTGCTCCATCTACGACACAAGGACTACTCCTGGCTCTTCTATTTTTTTACTGGAAATACACCTGGTTGGGCCAGTCCTACCTGCTTGCTCAGCTTAGCCCCAGTCCATGGATCAGGACTGCTCAGTCTATGGGTTCATATGTGAAAGGTCTCCCCTTGCTTTAAGCCAGTATAGTAGGGGACCCGTGCCACTCTCCTATACACTCCTTTAGTTTAGTTTCTACTGACTCTGGGGAACCATATGAACTGACTGATTGTGGCTAAGAATGCTGTTTTGAGCACAGGTCTTCTGTGGCTCATGTTTTCCCTGGTACCACCAGTTCCAATATGCAATGCACCATGATCCCAGTAGCAGGCACCAGAGCAGAACTTCCTCTCAGGAGAGGTTGTTCCTACAACTCAAAGGTTAATAGGACCAGTTGGCCCCTTGTCTAAAACTAAGCAAGCCATGTTGTTGCAGCATATTCATGTATAATTTTAATAATCTCAGCTCTAAAAATGGCCCTAGTCTTATTGATAGAGCCTACCATCAGGTGTGCTCCTGAAATGAAACCGTCAGTCAGGTTGCCATGGTCCCGACTCACTCGTGTGCTTTGGGCCAGGTGAATGGTGTGATCTCCTGGTCAAATAGTTCTCTGTTGTCCAGCATATCAGGGAAGCTTCTTTCCTTGCCATTGACACATCAGAGGAAGTTTTACATCCCAAAAGATTACATTAATCTTTCAGTCTACAGACTGACTAATGACCCTCCCCTTGGTGAGACTCTAGGAAGAAGGCACTTCTTGGCTTTGGAGTCAGCAGCCACATTAGCATGCCCTCTTTCCAGGCTGCCTCGTGGCTTAAATTGTGATTGAACACTTTAGTGGACTTTGTTGTTACAATTGTCTCATCCCAGGGAGAGGCAGGGGTGGGGGAGAAAGTTTTACAAGGTTGCTTGTGTTGGGAGAGAAGGCACTAACTTTCCTCTCATAGCAGAGTGCTAATCTGAGGATAAAATTTGGCCTCATTAGGCAGGATATGGTCTCACCTTTGTTTTCAAGGCAAGTTTTGGCAGAGAGTAGTTTCACTCTTCATAACAGTCACATACTTGACTTATGATTACATACTCTTCCCATAGAGTAGCATTGAGGCACCAGTGGAAAGGAGATCACAGTCCCAAGATTCTCTGGTCTACGGCAATTATGCTTCTCAGCTACTACAAGAAGCAAAGATAGGTCTGAACCTTGGGTAATTGCAGTTCTGCAGAATGGCTACCAGATTCCCTTCAAGGACTGCTGCCCCATCCCTTACTCTTTCACTAGTACTTTTTCAAACATATGCTCGTGACTCTTCAAAATCTCTAGCCCTGTTGGTGGAGGTGGAAGTGGAGGAGATGAAGAAGGCAAGAGGCAAAAAGGATAGGTCATAGGTCTCCAGGTTTTACAGTTGCCTCTTTCCGATGGAAAAGCCAACTGTTGGCTGGAGACCAGTCACTAACTTCTCTTCATTGAGTAGGTTTGTCTTAGACTTGCTTTAGGCTGGAAATAGCACAGTGAGTGTTAGATTTTGTCCGAGAGGGGTGACTTAATGACGCTGTGTTACATGGATGACTGGCTGATTCTGGCATGCTCCAAGGTGTAGTTGCTCCTCAAAATAGATCATCATCTCTAATTTTACCACAAATGGGATGATAGTAAACAGGGAGAAGTCAGAGCTCATCCCCAGTATAAAGTTTTCATAATAAAACTAATATTGTAATATACTTACCTGAACACCTGAATGACTTCCACCTGCCTCCCCTCTTCAATGATTAATGATTATGGCGATTGAAGGTGGGAACTATCTGCCAGCTCGTTTCTGGCAGCAGTGTTGCCAACAGTACAGGTAACTGGGTAAACAATGTTTACCTGCAGCATTGGTGACGCTGACAGTTAAAATTTTTCTAAGTGTGGGTAAATGGGTGGGGTTATGTTCGGGCTGGTCAGATGACCAGGGACAATTCAGGTGTTCAGGTAAGTATTACAATATTATTTTTATTAAGAAAACTTAATTTTTATTATAAAAATGTCATTTTTATCACAGTGCCCACCTCATCCATCCCACTTTCCTGGAGGCAGAAGAAAAATGTTTGGTGATGGCAGGTGACCCTCTATAACTACTGGTTAGCCTTTTTCCCACTGTTATCCCTATATTAAGGGGTTGGTTGCATCTTCCTCCTCCAAACCTCATCTCTCCATATCTTCCTTCACTTTATCTCACCGTCTTCGCGAATTTCTCTCTAGAACATTATTGTATACGTACCCATTATTCAAGGAAAATTCGCCTATTCTCTGTATTTTTCTAAGAGAAATATCCTCAAATTCCTGGTTTTTTTTATCAATTTAATCATAAAATGCACTTTTTGTGATAAAACTATTAAACAAACCAGATGTAAACATTTTTAGTGGCCTTTTCTCGAGTTTTAACTAACAATATATATGTATATTGTAGGCAGTTTTAAGCATTTTTATAGGGGTTTCAACTACATATTGGTGGGGGGGGGTGTCTGGTACGCATCCCCCCGCGAATATGGGGGAATACTGACAGGTTTTTCCCAAGCCCTCTTCACTCCCTCCTCGTCATCTATCTGTAACACATGCCCATACCATCTCAATCATGACTCTTTTATCACCTCTGAAATCATTACTAAGCCTGCCCTTCTTCTTATTTCATTATTTTTCAATCTCTCAAACAGCGATATTCCCTTAATCTACCTCAGCATTTTCTCTCTATTCTCTCCAGCTTTACTTCCTCTTTATTTCTTAGAGCCCATGTTTCTGATCGATACATTAACACTGGTCTTATCACTATGCTGTAAATCTTGACTTTTAGCTTGATTGGCATTTTCTTATCACACAGTACTTCAGCTACATCTCTCCACTCTCCCCATGCCATTTTTATCCTACTGTCAACTTCAGCCTCATCCTCTGGTTAACCACCCTTGTTAACAAGTTCAGCAACTATTTCCAGCTTGTAATGAAGGACATTCTTATACAAGAGGCTCTGGTTTGTATATCTAGGGAACAGGCAGATTACTTACAAAACAAAATTTTTCATTTTGGCTTCATTTCTTTCAGGTCTTACAAGAGTAGTCAAGAAACTGGCATTATGTCCTTTTACGGATACACTGATGATGTGGAGTAGCCCAAGTATCCCTGTGGGGGTTACAAGAATCAGAATTTCCTTGGACCCATGGCCTTGCCTTTATCTGAAGGATATGACTCTTTTTTGTTGCTGTAGAAGTGAGTAATTCCATAGTTTGTTCATGAAACTTACCTGACAGATATATATATAGCTGTATTTTCTGAAGTCCGACAGAATTTAAAAATTCGCGGCACACGCAGTGGGCGGCCAGGTGGTAGTACCCATTCCCGCCGTGGGAGGCGGATATCAGGAACTATTCCCATTTTCTATTCATATTTTTTCTGTCGCCGGTCGGTAAACAACTGTTTACAGACCTCCGCCTAGGATTTTTAAAACTTCATTAGCCGCTTAAGTATCCTAATTATTCTTTCGATTATCTTGGATTTGTGGCTAGGCATACGCTATCGTAAATTTTTTCATTGCATTTGATGTCTGAAGCTAGTTAGCCTAGTTTCAGACTTTGTTGTCTGCATGGTAAGGTGAGGCTATCGGAACTTTCGGTAGACACTCACTTAGTAGATATGACGTTTACATGTTTTCTTTGCATAAGTTCAATGTAATTAGTGTAATGTGTGACTGATTACGGAAGAAGCAGGTTTCATGTACGCATTTTTGAGCGTGTTAGAATCAGGAGTTTTCCTCCACAGTAAACAGAAGTTAGAAATAATGAACCTTCTAACCTCCTGTAGTTTTTATTTTGCCTAACCCTGTGGTATGGCTTACGGGCCTAGAAGAAGTGTCCTGCTAGAGGATTACATCAAGTAATCTTAGACTAAAGTGCTCGCTCTCCAATCAGTGTTGTGAAGTGTAGTGCCCCTTGTGTTGTGGAGGGGGCGTCAGATCGGCCCCATAATGCCACTAGGCCTGGACCTCTGTCGGACTCCCAGGACTCAGGGAGAGGGCATGTCGAAAGCTGCAAGAGGGTTACGGGGGCTCCCCACCGATCTGGCGTCCCTTCGGCAGAACCTGTTGACGCTACCCAGGCTGCTAAAGATCGTGCACGTGCACGAATCTTGAAGGATTGCTTCTCGTCCTCCGAGGCGCCTCCCGCGCAAGGGTTGTAGCTCTCGGAAGGACTCGCGCCTCTAAGAAGCTTTAGAGAAGAGGACGCTTCACGTCCTCTCTCTCGTTAGGAGGGAACGTCAGATCGGCCCCATAACGCCTCTAGGCCTAGACCTCTGTCGGACTCCCAGGAAACCAGGGAGAGGGCAATGTCAAAAGCCGAAGGAGGGGTTACGGGTTTTTCATGCTGATCTGGCTTCCTTTCGGCAGGTCCTGTTGTCGCTTCCCAGGCTGCCGAAGATCGAGCATGTGCACGAATCTTGAAGGATTGCTTCTCGTCCTCCAGAGGCGGTCCTCCCACACAGGGGTTGGGAGTTCTCGGAAGGACTCACGCGCCCCTAAAGAAGCTTTAGAGAAGAGGAAGCTTCACGTCCTCTCTCTCGTCACGGAGAGGATGAAAGAGTAAAGGAGACATTTTCCTTTTAGAAGATGCACTGGCTCTTTTCTAAGGGACATTAAGGAGGCGCATTCATCTTGCCAGAAGAGTGATTTGAGCCTCCGTCTGCGATCTGGGGTGAACGCTCATGTATACATCTACTGGGTATACATTCTTAAGGAGGCGTCATCTTGGCAGCCAGAAAGAGTGATTTGAGCCTCCTGCGAGTGAACGCTCATGAAGTTAGAGCTGTTTCAACCTCGCTAGCATTCCAAGAATTTGGTAATCAAGGACATTCTTGATTCCACCTTTTGAGGAGAACTCAGTATTCGTCTCCTCTCCTCATGGCGCTCCGTATACGTTATGTAACGTTCGCTTTACTTCGAAAAAGCAAGCTGATAAGTTTGACGGCCGGCAAGCTGCTTTGCACAGTCAAACAACTTATGTCTCTGGTCTGCATAAGAAGGGCAATTTAGACGTGAGGAAGCTTTTGGAGGTGCTCGACGTCCTGTAAGTAGAGACATTCTCCAGGACGCTCGGCAAGCACCTTGCGGAAGACGAAAGCCATACGTCTTCCTTTAGTGTTCACACTCTTCAGGAGCA
This sequence comes from Macrobrachium nipponense, assembly GCF_015104395.2. Lineage (NCBI taxonomy): Eukaryota > Metazoa > Arthropoda > Malacostraca > Decapoda > Palaemonidae > Macrobrachium > Macrobrachium nipponense. The sequence goes on along the minus strand of NC_061094.1, from coordinate 30,294,749 downwards.
GCGTGCGGCACTCCATGGAGACTCGCATGAGGACGTCCCTTAAAAATATTCAACGTCATACGCAAAACGCGGTTCGTCATAACATTGAGATGTTGGCAAGGTCGCTCGCCAGGACGCCTCTTGGCGGGCCTTGCATGCATCAAGGCGCCTCAACGAGTCCTCTCTGGAACGTCGTTCAGAAAGACTTGGTGGTTCTCTGCTCAGACACGCTCGTAGCTAAGCAGGACGTTTTTTGAGGACGCTCAGCAGGACGCTTTCCAGGACGCTAAGCAGGACGCTCGGCAGGACGCTTTTGAGGACGCTCAGCAGGACGCTTTCCAGGACGCTTTTGAGGACGCTCAGCAGGACGCTTATGAGGACGCTTTTGTGGACATTCGCCAGGACGCTTCGGTGGAAGCTCGGCAGGACGCTTTGCGAGAGAAAAGACTTGTTGAAGGCGTCTTATTTGCTGTTTGAGGTACATTTCTTTACAGAAATTTTTTAAAAGGATTCGGAGTTAGCGGAAAGACATACCCGAATTTTTTCTTCGATCCCTCTTTCCTCTTCATCGATTTCTTTGAGAATCGGGAAAGATTATATACTCGGATTCCTGGGGTGACTTTCGGTCATGTTAAAGGGTTTTCCCCTATTAGCAAAGTGCTAATAGTTTTGTCAAGTCAGGGACGTTTTCCCCATTGTCATTTAAGTGGGGGACCCCTCTATAAATGGGGTAGTTCTCATTGTCATAGATTTTACCGTTTTTATCGTTTAAGCGGATAAACTCAGTTAACAAATTTCGGAAGAGCTCTCATTCATTTTCAGAGGCTCATGCCGGGGAGTAAGAAAAAGACTTGTAGACTAGATCCAGGAAGTCTTATGTCCAATATCATAAGAACATTGAACGGTCCTTTTCGATCCTCGGTTCTCTTGATGATCTCTATTCGAATATTACTCCCGTTTTCTTGGCAAGAGTCTTGGCAAAGAGTCAAGGATTCTTTTAAAAAGTCTCATTCATTAGAACGTGGACAGTCGGTTTCCCTTTCTTTCTCTCTTCCTCCTCGAGGAAAGATGTAGTAGAGAATTTGATGTTCAAATTACTACAATACTTATGTAGTTTATCTTTTGCGTCATTTTGCTAACGCATGGGTCAAGTCATTTACGCATATCGTATTTACCTCTGCGGATAGAAGCCGAAAGAACTGTTGTTCTAATGTATTTATTTGACACTCCCTTCAACCTTCCAAGAGTTTTCGGAGTAAGAACAACTCTTCAGGTATTGTTACGACAACACCAACTCAGCTTCTGTATTTAGCGAATTCTGTTTCGTTTAAATACGCCTGCTTGAGAGTTTCCTTTTGCTCGATAATATCATACCTATTCCTTCGTAAAGGGAGTAGCTGGCAACTCAGGCAGTTAGTATTCTGTTCACCATTGAAGCTTTCCTTCGAGGAAGACTTCTCCTTCACTCTCTTTGATAGAGATCGAAGGTGGTCGATCTCCAATCCTTATTTTGTTTTCTTGAAGGAAAGAATTTAGGATGGAGATCGTTGTTCAGAATCCTATAAATATACTACTTATATTAACCTCGCGACATGATTCTACTAAGCAGTTGAATTGTCGAGGGGTAGGCGCATATCCTAGTTTTTCTACGGATTGCGACTTAGACGAGAAGTATTCTAATTGAACTGCAACTCGGGGTTGCCTGCAACCTCCCAGGAGTTTGTTTCAATTTTATATACTTATGGTTTTGTCACGACAACACCATTTCAGGTTTTGTCACGACAACACCATTTCAACTTTTATATTTACCGAAATTCGTTTCGCCTAAATATAATTGCTCGAGCATATCTTTTATGCTCGGTGGTTCTAGCCGAACGCATTCCTTTGTGGAATATGGATTACCTGGCAACTCAGGATGACGAGTCAGCGGGAGCTCAGGCTCTGCTACTGCGTATTGAACTGCCTGTGCCTGATAGCCGCTCAGTATCAGCTGGGCCTCCGAGATGCACGGTTGTTTATGTCTCTCTCTCTCCCCTGCTTTGATTGACTACCGAACCGTATCTCTGCCCAACAATCTTGGACTTAGGTCTCTGATTAAAGGGGATTCTCGCAATTATGAAGGACCATCTACTGCTGTGACGATAGATTCCATCGCCTTCGATATTGCGAGAATTTTCAACAGAGATATCTCTTTAGACTTAATTCATTTTACTGTTTACCGCACGGTAACAGAAGTCTGTACAAGTCTCCCGCTGCATCGCACTGATAATGCGAATGATTTTGCAGACATCTGAGTTTGTCTTTAAAATATCTCATATTCGTAGGTGTACAATTGTTCATTGTTCATCCCGAATTAACAAGATATGTCATAAAGACATCGCCTACTCTCCGACCTGACACGCTCTACTTCCAAATGTTCAGCCATGAGAAGCAGTCCTTCAGGCGGCTTTCCCCTGTGTTTTCATTACTGAAGAACGCCCCGCTTTCATTGCAACTACGACTTCTCACCGGACAGCAATGAAATAGCGGTTAGCGTTTTCAGTCATTTGTAAGCACAGTTCAGAATCTTGAGAATCCTTCTCTCGATTCGTCTGTGAAGACGTAGGTTGCATTCAATATCTACCTTCGTCTTCAACGGTACATAGCGATAAGATCTTCAAGAGATGGCAGTCTCTTGGCCAAGGCAAAGCAGTGCTGCCTATTTTCAGTGTTCAATCGGAGGAGGCCGTTTCTGGAGTAAGTGAAGGGAAATGACTATTCCTCCAACTCGACCTCTGTGGAATTTCCTTATGGTTCTATCTTTCCGTCTGAAGTATGAGAGAAAGCTAGAAGTCCTAACTATTGTAGAATATGCAAAGATATGTTGTTGACGGCCTCTAGGCTCAGAGATTCGGTTCTGTCAACAACAAACGCTTCACGATCTTTGAGGTCTGTGGAGATCTTGAAATTCTCTGGATCAAAGGTTCCGGCATGGAACTTAGACGTAGTCTGAGTTTCTGATGCCAAAAGCATTTCGAACCTATCCTTTCTGCGAACTTAATACACGTACTTCATAAAGGCTAATATTCTAACCGCTCTAGCCACGGCAAAGAGGGTTAGTGAGGTTTTAGCCATCTTCAGAGGTTTTGGCTTTAAAGGACATAATGCGGTCTGTCCTCTAAGCCTTCCGTTCTTGATAAGAACGAAAACCGGTCTACCCGTTGACCCAAGGCTTGGAGACCAAGGGTATGGCACAAATTATTGGCAAGGGCATTAGTAGTCCTGTGCCCTGTAGGGTCTCTCAAGTTTTATCTTGATAAAACTATAGAAAGTCAAGTCAAACGGACAATCTGCTGGTGCTCCGTAAAAAAGACCAGACTGGTTCATGTCCAAGAACACCCTGGCGATTATAGCCAAGGAGTTCTTTTAAGAGGTATCATTTATTATGTTGGCATAAAGATTTGAGATTTTTTCTTAATATGAATGCTCAAGAAGTGAGGGCGCGGCCTCGGAAGCATTTCAACAGAACATGACACTCAGTAAACATCCTGAGTGCCACGCTTTAGCGAAGCAACTCTGTGTTCGCTTCACACTCCCGACAATCTGCGGTGTTCCGTAAAATACCAGACTGGTTCATGTCCAAGAAAACCCTGGCATTATAGCCAATTAAGGAGTTCTTTTAAGAGGTCTCAATTCATTATGTTTGGCATAAAGATTTGAGATTTTTCTTAATATGAATGCTCAAGAGGTGAGGGGCGCGGCCTCGGAAGCATTTCAACAGAGCATGACACTCAGTAACATCCTGAGTGCCACGCTTTAGCGAAGCAACTCTGTGTTCGCTTCACACTCCCGACGGGATGTGAAGACGACATTTGAGATCTGTAAGTCGCTAGGACCATACATTTCCGTAGATATATTATTGGGGGCAGGAAGCAACACGAATCCTATCCTATAGAAAAGGGATAGGTGTGCTTTTAACTTTGAAGGGTTGGTCGCTTGAGGCGCGTTCCTTTTCTTTAGCCTAAAAGTTATGGAACTAACTTTGATAGGTTAGGTCAGGTGGTGGTTTTAGCTTCGGTGCCCTCAGAAGTATGGTCATATGGTCTAGTCACATTGTGGTCACGCCCCCGTTGACAGATCATCTAGAGCGCACCAGCATTACAGGTCTCTACCTCGCTGGCAACTCTAGTAACGCAGAAGCAGACTTTGGTGACAGTAATCACGAAGTCGGCTATGCTAACAGGTGAGGAACCAAGATGTATATCATCTACTTAATTTAGTTTCCCAAAAAATCCTATTCTGTCTCTTCCCACCATCCGAAGGTGGGATTCAGCTATATATATATCTGTCAGGTAAGTTTCATGAACAAAATGTTATTGTTATAATACAATTAAGTTTGTTCATACTTACCTGGCAGATATATATATAGCTGTATTTTCTGAAGTCCGACAGAATTTAAAAATTTGCGGCACACGCAGTGGGCGGCCAGGTGGTAGTACCCATTCCCGCCGTGGGAGGCGGATATCAGGAACTATTCCCATTTTCTATTCATATTTTATCAGTGCCACTGTCTCCTGAGGGGAGGTGGGTGGGCACTTTAATTATATATATCTGCCAGGTAAGTATGAACAAACTTAATTGTATTATAACAATAACATATTTTTGTAGTTTGTTTCTTTTTTAGAAGTTATGAATTAGTGTATGGCTTTTATTGGGACATGTGTCTTAGGTACATTAGGATGACTAAAAACCAAGCAGAGCAATAAGTTTATTGTGGACAACCATCATTCAGGTTTGTATACAGTATTGTTTACAAATGTAAATAGGACTTACACTTCTTTCTGGTTCTTTCCTAACTCTGAAGCAAACATTTTTGGTTTGCATAAATGTGTAGTTGTGCATGTGTTGTGCTCTTAATAGTACAGATTCAAAAATAGATTTTCAGCTTGTAGGGTTTCATGTTGATTCTCTGTTTATCCATTTTCCCATGTCTGTGAAGAATTAGGTAGTCTATGTATGTACTTAGTCTCTGTTCAGTAATTCCAAAACACATTGGGCATTTCTGCTTGAGCTATAGATTTTTATATTTGTGCTGTTGAGAAATGAAAGGCTGTACCAAGAGCTAAATGTCTTTGTTTTTTTAACTTTAATGTGTGAGTGCAGTCATGGGTTTATGAAATCCAGTTTAATTGCCCATGCCCTCCATCCCATGCACCACTTCATTAAGGATAGCACCCACCACTGTAGGGAAGTATAAAGTGTTAAGAAGCTCCTCAGACTTGAGTTCTGACTATGGAGTAGCAGCTGAGGCAAATCAAGGAGGAAGAGTCTGTCTTAAATATAAATGCCTCTGAGACCAAATTTAGAACCTGGTTAGAGAAACCTAAATGTGAGGCAGAATAACCTCCTCATCTCCATCCAATATCACAGATGTCTTCCAATTTATCCCCAGAACTAATAGTACTTTGGAATTCTTAATAGGAGGCTTATTAGCTCTTAGCATGTCACAAGGACAGAACAGACAGCAGTCAAAACTTGAGATAATGGAGACTGGATAGGAAGAGTGGCATGGGTGAGCTGTATACTTTTGCACATTCAAATCTTGGTTAATGGATAATTTGGTTGAAGGATGTTTTGTCTGAGGAAAAATTCATTCTGCTAATGGACTTTCCCTGGGTTTAAGGATAGATGATGGATAAAGATGACGGGCTAAAACATGTATGGGATTAGACACACATTATTACTTTTTTTTTATTGAAAATGAAACTTATTCATATGGAACAAGGGGGGGATGGGTGGGATTGACTTGAAATTCAAGCTTCCAAAGAATATGGTGTTCATTAGGAAGAAGTATGAGGAGGTAAAAGGCAATACATACAGAAGGGATCCCACTTATTAAATAAGAATAAAAATAAATTAAATAAAGAAACAAACTGTTAAAAATGTATTAAAATGCAAGGAAAAGAGTACAGGGCTATTAGGGTAGTATTGCATTTCATCTTTGCTTTAACTTCTAAAGTTCCAGTTGCACAACATCCTCTCAGAGGCTGTTTCACAGTCCAACAGTATAAGGAATGAAGAATAAAGGACCACTGGAACTGGGAAGTTCGTGACAGTGAGGCACATTTACTGCATATTGGTGTTGCTGTTCAGCAAATCTGGTTGCTCTTGGCAGATAAAGGGGATCGGGTATCAAATGTGAATGTGAAATATCTCTGTTGAAGTACAACTTATGAAAAAGTGACTAGTGAGTGCAGTTCTCAGCTGAAACAAAAAGGAAACGCTCAGTTTATCCGTATGTATTGTTTAATGCAAAATTCTATTAAATTGTTTCATTTTTCTTTTTGTTATTTTTGGTGATTGTAGTACTAATACAAGCTAAGTCATCATGGGGCCTAACAATATTAGAGATGTCACGAAACCATAAAGAATTTCAAGATAGAAAAATTATGGAGGATGCACTTAGTTCGTTGATAAAAGATACATATATTGGAGGGATATACAGTTTTCTTGAAAAGTATCACTCCTACAGAGCTGAATGACAATATTGTTGTACTTTAGGAATATTTTAAAATGCTGGCAAAAACAAACATCACTAGACAGATTTAGTGAGAAGGAAACCGTAAATATCAAGAAGAAAGCAGTAGAAATACAGAAACAAGAAACAACCAGAGAGGCATAGCTACCCCGTTGTTTCTATGGAAGTGGCGTGTCCTTCCAAACAATAACATCTTTCCTTCTTGTCACTTTCCTCACCAGCTACCACTTATGCCATCAACTCCCCAGTTACAGGTAAAATGAGAAAAAATATGCATTTACTTTGGTTATATATATATTTTTTTTTAGAATTTCTGCATGCTAGGCTTATTAAGTTTGTTGTTGTTGTATCTTTGGTGGCATAGAGCAGATTAATCTGGCTCCCATTACATACCTCTTATGAGAAAATTATTCTTGGTTTAAAGACAATTTCATTAAAGAACAACCTTCTGAAACAAATTAAATCTTTTAACCAAGATGTTATTGTACTCTGATTTGAGTGACCTCTTCAGAGACATGTCATGACCTTAAAAGAAAGTCTGGAGCACAGAGGTGGAATAGGAAGGTGTGCCTAGCACAAGCCAGATGAACCATGGGAAGTTAAGGAGCAAACCATATGGTACCAATTGACTGAACTGTGTGAGAGAGGTGTTGCCTACACCTGAGAAAGGTACTACAGTGTTTGGGAGAGCAAACTTATCCATGCAAGACTCACTGTGCTGCACCTTTGTGGCTAACTAAGATGTATATCTCTCCTTGTCAGATGACTTTGTCTTCCAGAGGTAAAGCATGTGACAGTTGAGTAATCCTCTCAGAAGAATGAAAGCCACTAAAAGGAGTATAACGACTGGACATCTTAAAATGTTGTTCTGCGCAACTTCAATCCTTTGGCTAATGAGATGTGGGCTTAAAAGAGGTGTTCTTTCTGACTTGGTCTTACTAGAAGAATCATTGATAGCTCAGACAGTCCTGACTTCATTTAATCAGCTTTAAGGTTTATTATCACAAAGGAATTTAGGAATTAGTTAATCCATTTACAGTTTCTCTTGTTGCCCAGGGCAATGGAGTTTCTGGAGAAAGATGGGGCCTTTGAGTCTACCTTGTGTACATCCCTTGGAATTTTTTATGAATATCCATTTCTTTTGTTGAAGAGATGCCAGTCCGGGATCCTTTTTCTAGGATTAGAGCACCAGGAGAGGTTACTGGTTTATTCATGAGCATCTGTGAATGACTTTCAACAAGATAGCTGGGAGTTCAGTTTAGTTTAATTTTTGTGTCCAGTCTGGGGCTGCTAGATCTCCTTGCCCTTTGAGGCTGATGAGAAGTTAGGAAATATAATCATATTGGAAGACTGAGGAAGCATAATGCACCTTATCTTCCCCTTCCTTCTTGTCCTATTCTCCGTATGGTATACATATACAGAAGGCCTGGTTGCCTTCTTGGTTTTTTGGAGGACCAAACTCATCCAGGTCTTTCACATGGTAGTGAATGATATCTGGAAGTTGTTTTGAGTGTAAGGGAGTCTTTATTCTTTTTGTCAACTTCTGGGATGATGATCTTAGACTCAACCTAACCTAACCCAACCCCTGGGCTTTGTGGATATATCTTAGAATTGGCCACATTTGCATGGCACAAGGATATTTAATGATTGGGCAACCCCAATCATTTTGTAATGGTTGCTTGGTCCCCTTGACTGTGAACCATACGTATACTTGAAGAGGAAGTTGTTTTTTAAATCTAGGGAAATTTATAAGATTATATTTTAGTTTAGCATTTCACCAAGGGCAAAGATGGTACGGTTAATTTTTCATAAATGGTATATTTATTGGTATATGGTCTGAACCTGCTGTAAATGGTTTACTAGCAACTTATTTCTGTGTTAAATGGAGTCAGTGTTGACTGACATACTGTAAATGAAGGATGATGGCTTATTCCAGGTTTTGTTTCATATTTACTTGACAGACTTACTGTAAATGAAGGATAATGGCTTATTCCAGGTTTTGTTTCATATTTACTGACCTACTAGCAGTATTCTACAAGAAAGGCAAAACAAAACTACTATACCAATACATAATGGTTATTGTAAAAATTGCTATTTGCCAATTGCAGTTCAAACACACTAAATTTATGGGCAATGAAGTGTAACAAAGCTCAAATAAGTATAATACAAATAAAACTGAGAGATAAATTCATAAAAAAAAAATCACAGTATGTGGATGGAAATCAAACTACACAAGTGAATGCTTATAAGATTTTCTAACTCCATAGCATACATATCAGTAATTTTCAAATATGGTCTCTTAACAGAGAACTAAATCCAAAAAACAAAACAAAGCCTTAGGCTACCAGTACTTCATCAAACAATCTGTAAGCATAACATGACGAAAATCAAATCCAAGCAGAGGTGCTCCCAATTAGGTCTGTAGCCAAGAGCTGTCAGGAAACAATTGACTACTTGCTGAAGGAATTTGTCTCTTACCCCGTAAGTGGGCTGGGCGATACCTACACCGACATCGTAACTAGCCCTACCGCAATTGTCGAATTTTATTAAGCTGTCGGCACGAGTGAAACTAAGCAAAGTAATTAAAGTAGTATTTAGTAAGTTACATATACTATATATATATATATATATATAGTATATATATATATATATATATATAGTATATATATATATATATATATTATATATATATATATATATATATATCATATATATATATATATATATATATATATATATATCTATATATATATATATATATATATATATAGTATATATATATATATATCTATATATATATCAATATATATATCAATATTATATATATATATATATATATATATATATATATATATATATATATGAAATAAAACTTTGGTACCATTTTGGTACCACTTTCACCAACTCTCTGAGGTAAAACTACAGTCATCCCCCATATTCACATTCTTGAGATTCATGGACTCACCTATTTGCAGATTTTTCTTTGGACTATACCTAACAATTATTCACGGGAAATTCACCTATTCGCGGGTTTTTTCAAACGATAAATATTTACTGATGAGTGTATTTTGAGTGCACTTGTTATTTAAATGTTTAAATAGTACATTTTTAAGATAAAAAAATGATTTTTAATAAGATTAAATATTATCAAATAATAAAAATAATTCTCTCTCTCTTACAGAGATGTGTTTCTTTTTTGATAAATTACTAATTTTCAAATATTAATAGTAATGTAAACAGCAATAATATCAATTCATTAAAGAAAATACTACTATAAATGGTGAATTAGTAAGATTCTAGTTGATAAATAAAAAAATTATGTAAGAATGAAGGAAAATCCAGTCTATCCCTCATCTTTCTTTTTAGAACCATTTTCGAAGCTGAGGTCCAGAGCTGTCAAATATGTCAAGTAATGTGACAGGAGGGGGCAGGAGTTGCCAACTAGTTCATGTAATTTCTCTCTCCCTCACTTTTACTGAGATGAGAGAGAATTTTTATATGTGTATGTATAATTTGTTTATTAATATTTTCAAATAATTATACGTAATAATAATATAACTTTCACTACAAAATTCATATGAGATAGTATTTTAAAGAAATGCAATAATCTTTCCACTTCATTCTTTTAAATAAGAATTACTCTCTCTCTCTCTCTCTCTCTCTCTCTCTCTCTCTCTCTCTCTCTCTCTCTCTCTCTCTCTCTCCACAAGATATGTATGTCATAGTGGTAACTCTCTCCCTCTTGTTTTGGCTGGAAATGTTAGAAGTGTATGTATATATCTTTAACGGTATTACACTATATTTTATGATTAAATAATTTCACAATACCAATTTTCAAATAATATTAAGTTTAATGGGATTAAATAAAAACAATACAATTTTTATCTCTTTCTTACTTACGTATGTTTCTTTGTTTTGTAGAATGATAAGTGTAAATGATTTTCCTAGTAAATAATTTTCAAATATTAATAAGATTAATAAAAGAAATAGTAATTCCCTTCCCAGTCTTTTTATTCACTTAGAGAAAGGAGTAAATGACAGTTTGATATAGCATTGGTGGAGGGGAAGGATTGTTGCCCAAAGAAGTTCATTTCAATCTTTTGATATTGTAAGGAGTTATTCCCCCGCTCCCCCCCCCCCTTTCTCTCTCTCTCTCTCTCTCTCTCTCTCTCTCTCTCTCTCTCTCTCTCTCTCTCTCTCTCATTTAAGATATATTTGAAGCAGGATGTTATTTAAGGTATACATTTGGTATTTGAACTTTCAAGATAGGCAGTTATAAGCATTTTTAGAGGGGGTTCTAAGTATTCATGGGTTTTAACTATTCGCGGGGGTCTGGTACGCATCCCCAGCGAATATGGGGAGTCCACTGTAATTGACCTGATTTTTACTTTTTCATTGTGTCTGTCACTAGCTCTGCTAGCATAAGGTATTGCAGCAAAGGCTGTAATACAGTAGTGCCTCAGGATACGAAATTAGTCCATTCCGAAGCGGCCTTCGTAACTTGATTTTTTCGTATCTTGAACTACGTTTTACATGTTAATTGCCTAATTCGTTCCAAGCCCTACAAAAACACCACAGTAAATTTTATAATAGAGCTAAATTGACCAATAAACAATGAAATACAACAATTTGGACCATTCAATACCTAACGTATCTGTGCCTGACCTGTAAATAAAGTGTATTAGTGTACAGGGTACAAGAAATACTGTACGTACATTTACGTACATATGTAGTAAAATGTAGAACCTTACCTTTTGAGTGAGGCAATGTCTGAAAGTGGCGACAGAGGAGGACAAATGGCAGAAAACGTGAACACTTACCTTTACGAAACACATTAAAAAATGGCAGAAAACATTAACACTAAACTTTACAAAACACATTAACAAATGGCAGAAAGCATTAACACTTAACTTTACGAAAAACCTAAAATTAAAATTCTTTTTTTTTTGCCTTTTTCAGATTTTTACATTTTTTTTTACTTTTTACTTTTCGTTTATTACAAAATTTCAATTTCTTCACCACTTTTAATTTTCTGTTTTTTTGTATCACTTGGACCTTCCTGTTTGCTTACTACTAAAGGCCTCTTTAAAAAATAACTATCCAAGGAAGATTGCTTCTGCCTGCTTTTCAAAATGTTCCTGAAACGACTCGGGCAAACATCATCAAACTGCGCAAGCATACGACCTGTGTAAGCCTTTTCGGGATGTCTCTTTTCTATAAATGATTGCACTTTATGAAAAGCAGCTAGAACATCCTTAATTTCTGCCGTTGTCATAGGGTCCTCCTCCTCCTCGCGTCTGCTAGAGAACTCTTCTTGAACAACGTTATGTTGCATGGCCTCCAACTCCTTCAGGTCATACGTTGTAAGCTCCTCTTGGTGCTCCTTGAGAAGGTCATTGATGTCATCCTCATTGACGACCAGCCCCATGGACTTGCCGAGTGCAATGAACTCGTCAAGATCTGGTTGCAAAACAGTTTCAGGATCGTCAACTGTTTCTGAATCTGCATCAGCTTTGTCCATGTTGAATCCCTCGAAGTCTCAGGCGGATACGGCATCAGGCCAGAGTTTCCTCCACGAAGAACTCAAGGTTTGCCTCAAAACCTCCTGCCAAGCTTGATTGATGAGTCGGATGCATATAACGATATCGAAATGCTCCTTCCAAAATTCACGCAAGGTGAGGTTTGTGGTATCGGTGATGTTGAAACATCGAGATAAGATGTTTTGTATACAGCTTCTTGAAGTTCAATATCACTTGCTGGTCCATGGGCTGGAGGAGAGGGGTGGTGTTAGGCAGAAAATAAAGAACCTTGATAAAAGAATACTCCGTTAGGATATCTTCCTCAAGGCCAGGAGGGTGAGCAGGGGCATTGTCCAACAACAGCAAACATATCAGAGGGAGGGGCTTCACTTCCAAGAATTTCTTCACTGTCGGGCCAAAACACAGATTTACCCACTCGGTGAACAAAAGTCTCGTCACCGAGGCTTTCGCATTAGCCCTCCACATCACCGGAAGCTTCTCCTTTAGCACTTTGTGGGCCTTGAAGGCTCGAGGAGTCTTGGAATGATACACAAGTAGGGGCTTCACTACAATCCCCTCTGGCGTTAGAACAAAATGCAGGAGTAAGCTTGTCTTTCATAGGCTTATGCCCGGGTAGCTTCTTCTCTTCCTCCGTGATGTACGTCTGATGAGGCATTTTTTTCCAAAAAAGGCCAGTCTCATCACAGTTGAAGACTTGCCGAGAACTGTAGCCTTCCTTGATTGTCATCTTGCCGAACGTCTTAAAGGCTTTGGCCGCTTTCATGTCCGAGCTGCCAGCTCCCCATGCCGCACCACCGAATGGATGCCAGTCCGTTTATGGAATTTATCAAACCAACCCCGAGAAGCCTTGAAGTCTGGGGTTGCCGTCGATGTCCCTTCTCCTGCGTCGTCTTCGGCCTGGACACTCAGATCAACGAAAATAGCGTTGGCCTTGTGGCAGATTGCCATCTCGGTTATTGTATCGCCAGCGATTTCTTTGTCTTTAATCCATATAAGAAGCAGCCTCTCCATCTCATCATGCATGTGGCTCCTCTTGTTGGACAAAATAGTCACGTCCTTGGAAGGTGTAACTGCTTTGATGGCTTCCTTCTGCGTAAGGATGGTGCCTATCGTCAACGGATTTTGGCCGTATTCCTTAGTGATCACACTCAGCCGCATGCCAGCTTCATACTTTTTAATAATCTCCATCTTCGTCTCCATAGAAAGCATCCTCTTCTTTCCATGAACTTCAGCAACATTCTTGGGACCCATGGCTAATAATGTAAGTTGATTAAGTTCACACATAACACGATAAAGTAACTTACTACAAAGAAGCGAAATCACTAAGACGAATTTACGTTAACAAACGAAATCTATGTGAATGAATGAATTCCACATGCATGCGATAACACTGATGCGACAAAATAGTCGAAGGACACCTTTACGTAGAGGCATGATGGGACAGATGCTGACCAATAGGAGAGCAGGATCTTACGGCAGTGACTAGCATCAGGAACCAATGGGAGAACGGGAGGATGGTTGCGAGTCTACTCAGTTGGCGGCGTGCGAGTTTTAAAATTGTTCTCGGCAGCCCGGGCGAATTTCGGTTTACAGTACATACACCCTTTCGCAACCTGAATTATTTTTGTACACAGAAGCAAAAAAATCGTCGTCTTTGCTTTCGTAACCTGGATTTTTCGTATGTAGGGACTTTCGTATGTAGAGGTTCCACTGTACACATTTGACTAAGGAGAGGTACGACCCGCACATTTTGTGCATTGTTTGCAGGGAACAAGAGTGTTCTAGCAACAAGACTTGCAACAAATGAGAATGTGGGATGCAAAAAAGTGGAAATTGTTAAGTTCTCATTTTCTAATGGTCACTGGCATACTCCCCTACTTCTGGGAGCAGTCATACCGGAGGCCACCCACCAATGCTCCTGGGCAAAGCTCACTGGCATACTCCCCTACCTCTTGAGCAGTCATAACGGGTGCCGTAGGGAGGTGGATGGGGACTGCCATGGACAGTCATCCAACTCAATCGGACCTGTTGTAGTATCCTGGGTTACGACAAAAGATAACCATTGGAAAGATATCCAAAAGGAAGTGCACAGGCTGTCCTTGAGTTTGGAGGGGTACAGTCCTGGGAATAGGTGCCATGCGCTTTAGTGATAAATCACAACCTTTGAAAAGGCCTGCATTAGACTTGGTACACTCTCTCGCAGTGCCATGCAGGAGAGTGAGAGAGCCAGATTAACTGTCTTACAGTTTTTGGGATTCCCTTGAATGTTTTTTCCTGGATTGGCCTGTGACAGCGCCCAAGCGCTCCACTGTTTCAAAATGTTCTTCTTTGTCTTCTATAGAGTGCCCAATGGTGCTGGAGCACCTCAATGGTGCCCATTCCCTCAGTGGCGCTGGAGCACCCAAAAGCAGCGGAGCTGTCTCTGACCCCTGGGCACCCATTAGCTCCCAGCCCAAGTCTCCATGGGTGCCTGACTCAAGTTTTTTATTTCATTTGCCAGTTTGTGAAAAGAGATCTACAAGCAAGAATTTGCCAACACACCTGCCTTTAGGAACTAGAAGTGGCGCGCCAGATGTGCCTACCTCTACCTCAAACCTGTCTCTAGGCAAGAGATGACACTATTCAATGACAATTGTGGGATATTCTCAGCCTTCTCAAGAAAGGTCCTTCTACTTCTCAGGGCACCAGGGATCCGCTGCTGTCTCCTGTTTTGTCAGAAATGGTTGATGAAGAGGAAGTCAAGGATCAAAGCTCTCATCCTACAGTTTATTCAGCTTTAGAAAGTTTTTATTACATGATTTTCCTGGATTTTTTAAGTCTGTGGCTCCCACCGCTCCAGCTTCGACGTTCTTTTTGTTGGACCAAGATGGTTCTGTCTTTTTTGCAAGGAAGACGCTGAGTGAGCTAGACAGTTGGCTTGCTGAGAAAAGGAGCTGGGGGAAGCCTCATTTAGTTACCCCTCTTCTTGCCTTGTTTGATGGAAGTATTCAATGTGGGTTCATAAACAGATGCTTGTAATACCTCGTACCAAAGTGGCAGGGAAACAACTATTTTCTTTTACCCAATGTAATTACTTATTAACAGACATAACCCACTTAAGCTACTATGAAATATGAAATCATGTAGTCAGAATTAAGTTAGACACTAAAAATACCATGGTCAACATTGGTTTTTGTAAAATATGTTAGTAATCACACTTACAAATTAGATTTTAAAAATTGGTGGTGTCTTTTGGTGTTAATAACCTATGATGTAAATCCTGTTAAACTTTTGTCACCCTCAATTTTATAACCACTTTCTCTTTAGTTAATATTTGGGGAATTAAGCATGTGGTTTCTAAATTTGTTTTAATATTACCATCTGTTTACTCTACCTTACAGTGGCACTGAACTTGTATGGACATGCTAACTACTGTTTGATGTGCTATAAAAATGATGTTTGAGTTTGATTAGTAGAAAAACGTGATTCCACATGCTAGCACCAACAAATTTCAAATGTATTTGAGGTGTTTTTTTGCAGCATAATGAATGCAAGGGTAATTACTGTCGATTTCAGAATATTGTGCTATTTATCCAGTATTGATTTAAAGATCCTAACCAAGGGCTGCCTCATCTACCATCCCCTGATAGATGCTTGTGCGTGGTTCTCATACATTAATGGAATCATGTCTCCATGAACAGAAAATTAAAACTTTTGATTTTAAATATACTCGTAGTACTGCTTGACTTCATTTCTCACTGATTGGTGCCAGTTTTCACCTACATATGACTGAATGTAAAATGTAAAGAAGTGTTATGGGATATGACAGAGGAACACCTCTACTGTTCTTGATGTTGTGTACACCTTGGCAACTGGGTAGTAGTAGTTAGCTGTTATATTTGAAAGTTAGGGAATTAAAAGGTTCTTCTGAATGATGCCATATGTAACAGCTCCTTTTTTTCTTTCCTTTTTAAAGTAATATTCCCCAAAATAGCTATTCATCCAGTGTTACAGCATAACCCTTTACAGAAAAGAATAACTCTAATGTATGCAATCTTTGGAATTGCTTATTACACAGGTAATCTTTGTGGACAGTGTGTTTATCCTTTTCAAACTGTATGTCATTTTCCTTGTGCTATGTTTAATTAAGACTTGATAAAAATATAATTTATGCTTGTACTCAAGTACAGACTGGTGTTAGACATTTTCTGTTCTCAGCAGATTAGGTAGTAGTACTATTTGAAGAAGGTTCATTATTGGACTCAAGTGCCAACAAAAGCCTATCTTGGGCTAGGATTGAATTATTTTTTTAGTATGTATATATTGCAATTCTTGTTATTTCTGTATTATTATTGTTATTATTACTGGAATAGTTTGAGTCACAGTGCAGTATTCTTCTATTGTTTGTCATCAGTACCTATTGTTTTTTTTCAGTAGTACATACCTTATTGCAATGCTTTATTACATTGTAATTGATAAATATTTTTTGGAGGGTTTATCATCTTTGAGTAAAACAGGTCACATTCCTAATAAGCAGTTTCTTTTCACCAAATTTTAGGATAGTGTTTGAGTCCATTATTGTGAAGCTCTACAGCCATCAACATTGATGGGGTTAGCACAAAAATTACGTGGCAACATCATCCTCATTCGTCAAATTCGAGTGCATGCATTCTACAGGGGAAGGTATATTCATGAACCCAGTGGTCTTTATGGTGAATATCACTTTTATACATGTTACACATTTATGTAGGAGATTGCTTGTTTATTACACATGTATAAATACACATCTTAATTTATTTGGAAGTTCTTTGATGGGACATGGTTAATGTTGTTTGTTAAATAGTATGTCACATACAGTAATTAAGTTGCTCACTGTTCTTGCTTTGTAGAATTTCACGTAGAACAAAACCACAGTTACAACACACTGCTTATTAGGACTAGATATTCTGGTTCATTTACAGCATTTGAAGAAAAATGGAATGTATGTGGCTTAAATTGTTTGTGTTGGCAAGCTTAGCTTTTATGGCTAGTTGAATATCAGGTAAGTTATATTATTCACAAGGATAAGTAGAAGATAGTTTATTTGATCATGTAGAGTACTTTTGTAAATTTTACAACTGTTAAAATTGTAAGGAAAATACAGCTCATGGAAAAGTTCCTTTGACAGCTCATGTTTAGAAGGAATCCCACTAGCTGTGTTGCAGTAGAAATGCATACTGAACTTTTGATTAAACAAATCCACTATTTATACCATATACTATATCCACATTCATTACCGTTTAATGTCTGCACACTGAATTCTCATTTAAGAAACAGGAGAAGATCAGTAGTACCCATCAGTCACCTGCCTTACTTTTTTTGCTCTCTGAATATGAGACTTTGAGATCAGAGGAACCAGAAGGAAGGAACTTACCATTTTTGATGTGGTTGTATGAACAAACATAGTTTGTTTCATAAACAGTTCAGTTTTTTCATCACAGCCCCATCACACATTGATGGATGGATGTATGATATTTAGGGCTAAAGCCCAGGCACTGGGGCCAAGAAGGTCATTCAGCGCCGTAATGAAGGTTAAATAAGTTGAATTAAGGTAAATGAATGTATGAATTAGTGAAAGAAATGATTCATAAAATTAGACGTGACTAATAAATAAATTAAAAATATGAATTTTAATGAATGGAGTAATATATATTTAAAATAGTTTAATATTAGTCTTTAAAAATTTATATATGATTTATAAAAATTTATCTAAATATTATTAAAAATTTCTATACACTTTAAAAAGGAGATGAGAGCAGAAATGTCTGCTTCATCTCCCAAGATATTTGAGAGGGATTTACCCTGGAAATATCTTTCTCTTTGGTTAAAATATCTGGGGCAAACCATCAGAATGTGCTCCACTGTTTGTATCTTGTCACAGTAAGCACACAATGGTGGGCTGCTTCCTTCTAAAATAAACTGATGGGTTAAATAAGTGTGCCCAATCCTTAACCTCGTTAAAATAACCTCTGCTCGTCTGTCAAGCTGGAATGACGAAGGCCACGGCTGTATATTTTTCCTAATACTTCTGTACTTACTGTTATTGGCAAGAAGAGGAGAAGTCCACCTTTCTTGCCACTTACTTAATACAAAAGACCTAATAGGACCTTTTAGGTCTGTATGAGGCACTTTCCTGAAGGTTGTTTCTGGCAGAGCGCTAGCAGCTTTTGCTTCCCTGTCTGCCGTCTCGTTTCCGTGAATCCCCACGTGAGAAGGAACCCAACAGAAAGAAACCGACTTACGCAGACAATATATACGAAAAAGTGACTCCTGAAGCTTTTGGATTAATGGATGAAAGCTATTAAATCTTTTGATAGCTTCTAAAGTGCTTTTAGAATCAGAGTAAATGACAAAATTAGTGTCACTACTTTGAAGAACTAAGTCTAGGGCAGAGACTACGGCTGTTAATTCGGCAGTGAATATTGATGCAAAGTCAGGTAATTTAGCTGTATATGCTGTATCACCAAGGATAACAGCACACCCAACACCACTATCTGACTTTGATCCATCTGTATAAATCTTCCCATAATTGGCATGGGTAACGTCGTGCTCTAAGAATTTTCCCCTAATCTCCTCTTCAGTACAATCCTTCTTCTTAAATGATTTCTTGCATACTAATGCTTCAGGAATAAGCCATGGAGGATTTACAGGATGTTTTACTTCCAGGACTTTCTGGGATTTGAGATGGTTATCCCTAACATCCTCATTCAGTCGAATTTGGAATGGTTTAGAAGCTCTTGTACCAGAGAAATTCCGCGAGTCTGTTTCCTTAAGTACCTCAAAGGAGGGATTTTTGTGGGCACTTTCATTCTAGCCAAGTATCGCAACCCTAGCTCTTGCCTTCTTAGATCTAGGGGAAGATGATCTGTGTCGACATATATGCTTTCAACAGGAGAAGTTCTAAAAGCCCCTGAGCATATTCTCAACCCCATGTTCTGTACAACATCCAATTCCTTTAGCTTGGTTTTACAAGCTGAGGAATAGATCTGACAGCCATAGTCTAGCTTGGAGCGACACAGTGAGTCATATAGCCTCAAAAGGGATTTTTTATCAGCCCCCCAACTAAAACCAGAAACAACCTTTAAAATATTCAAAGATTTATTCACATTAATCTTTAGGGCATTTATGTGGCTGGCCCATGTTAGTTTGTGGTCAATAATCATCCCCAGAAATTTTACTTCACTTTCATAAGGAATGATAGATCCTCTTAAACTAAGTGTGGGAACTTCTTCCACACGCCGGCATCTGGTAAATCTTACTGCAACTGTTTTGGAAGAGGAGAATTTAAAACCATTCTCATCAGCCCACTTAGTAATTGCGTTAATAGACCTTTGCAGATGTTTACATACTGACAATGAATCATCCTGTGCAGTATATTGCAAGGTCATCAACAAAAAGTGAGCATTTAACAGGAGGCAAGATTTTTTCAACCACACTATTTATTGCCACTGAAAAGAGTGTTACACTTAAAACGCTTCCTTGGGGAACTCCTTCCTCCTGCACAAAAGGTTGGGAGAAAGAGTTTCCCACTTTTACCTTAAAAAATCTGCCCGTTAAAAAGGAATATATAAATCTGATCATTCTTCCACATATGCCCATCTTGTGCAATTTTTTCATGATGCCAATTCTCCAGGCAGTGTCATATGCTTTTTCGAGGTAAAAAAAATACTCCAATGGTCTGACATTGTTTGGCGAATCCTTGCTGGATTTGGTTGGTCAGCCTCAGCAACGGATCAAGGGTGGAGCGGTTTTTCCTGAAACCAAATTGAAATGATGATATTAATCCTTTAGTTTCTAAGTGCCAAACTAGTCTAGTATTTATCATTTTCTCCATCAGCTTACACACACAGCTGGTTAGAGCTATTGGTCTATAGCTGGTGGCTAGGGAAGCATCTTTATTAGGCTTTTAATTGGAACAACTATGGATATTTTCCAGTCGTTGGGTAAAATTCCAGTTTCCCATATTTTGTTTATAATCTTCAGTAAATATTTTTTGGCATCCTCTGGGAGGTGTTTTAGCATTTCATATATGATTGTATCCTCACCTGGAGTTGTGGATTCACTAGAGGAGAGCGCCTCCTGTAATTCTCTCAAGGAAAACCTGTAGTTGTATGGTTCAGATTTTCCTGAATCGAATTCCAGAATCATTTCAGAATTCCTAATTTTTTTAAATTCTCGAGAATAATTCTTGGCGCTGGAAACTTCAGAAAAGTGTTTTCCTAGCTCACTGGCAACTTCAGTGGGCTCTGTGATCAGTGTCATTTATTTTTAATGAGGGTAATGGTGACGCAACAAATTTCCCACTCAGTTTCCTTATTTTGCGCCACACCACTTTCAGTGGAGTCTTTGAGTTTATTCCATTAATATAGTAGAGCCAACTTTCTCTTTTGGCTCTCTTATAAAAGCGGCATTGTTTGGCTAAAGCACGTTTGTAGATTAATTTAGACTGAGGAGAACCACTAGTTTTGTAACGTCTGTAGCACTTCCTAGTAACTTTCCTCAGAATACCACAAGTCTTATTCCACCAGGGAACTGCAGGTCTACGAGGTTTGCCTTTTGTTTTGGGAATCGAGCCTTCAGCACTCCTTCCAGAGTTAGAATTCAATAAAATAATCATAAGCATCTAGATGAGATTGAAATGACTCAAACTCCCTATCTAGTATGACGCCCTTACTGAATTTATCCCAATCTGCCTCCTCTACCTTCCACTTCGGTAAAACTTCAGATGGACCATTCACAGCATATTTTAAATGGATCGGGTAATGATCGCTCCCATTTAAATTTTCGTTAACAGACCAACTAAAATCAAGGTGGATGCTTGTTGAAGAGATACTAAGGTCCAGGGCAGAGAAATGATTATCATGAATACTGTGGAAAGTCATTGACCCATTATTATATAGGATAACATCATTCCTATCAATAACGTCTTCAATTAATATCCCTTTACTGTCTAGAAACCGACTTCCCCAAAGGGGGTTGTGGGCATTAAAATCTCCTAGAAGTAGAAAAGGAGCTGGAAGTTGGTTAATTAAGGCCTGAATATCTTCACTGATAAAAACAAGATCTGGTGGAAGGTATAAGGAGCAGACTGTTATCCTCTTTTCCAAGATGACTGAAATAGCAACAGCTTGTAGAGTTGTATTTAATTTTATTATGGAGTGCTGCAGAGCTTTATTAACAATAATTGCAACACCTCCATGGGCCCGACCACCACTTAGGGGAGAGGAGTTAAATATTGAATAATTTAGTCCAGGATTATAAGGGTTGTTACCTAACATTGTCTCCTGAAGGCATATAATCCCTGGATTGGATTCATGAATTAAGACTTTAAGGTCTTCTGCACGGGCTCTGAGACCTTTACAGTTCCACTGAAGGATATCAAACATGAATGTTACGGTGGAAAAAATTGCTACTTCCCACTCCTTAGAGGGGAAGTACTGTTCCTAGTGTGGAGAGGAAAGTTCTCCTTTATAAGAGACTGTTTCTTTAAACCCTTTTCATTTGAATTGGAATTTAGTTTTTGGCTGATCATATTTTTGGTATTGATTCTGATCAGAATTTCTACTGTGATTCCGTGAATCACAAGGTTCATTTGTCTTAGGCCGGCAAGACTGATCAGAACTCATATGTTTTTGGGCTGAAACTGCTTTTGGAACCACCTTTCTAGGTGGAGAGATCTCTTCCAAAACACTGAACCCATTTGAGGTTTTTATTTTAAAGCCGTCATTATTTGGGGATGTATTCCTTGTGCGCTTCTTGGTGGTTGTAATTATAGTTTTGCTTTCATTTTTGTTTGTGGCTGTGACAATTGATGGCTCTGAAGTAGCTCTATCTAATTGGGCTTGGTCCCTTGGTTTATTCTTGTTGGAAGTGTTTTTGGAACAGCTTCCCGAATTGTTGATGGATTTTGGCTCCCTTTTTTTGGGAGGAGAGCCTGCAACTATCATATTAGTCACCTTTGTATTGACTTTGGTAGGAGAGTTTTCTGTACTTCTTGAAGTACAACTTTTGGTGTTGGAGTTCAAGGCACTAGCAGATGAAAATTTCCTGACAGAATGGGGATTTTCATAATTTACAGTCCGTGGAGTAGCAGGTATGTGATGCCTATTATCAGATGCAGTTGTTTGTTGTCTTACATTGCTGGAACTTTTCATAAGTTTTATTACCGAAGCATAGGTAGAGTTGGCACTTTTGTTTGCCCCCATTACCACACGCTTTGCTTCGCTAATGCTGACATGTTCATTGTCAGCCACTGCCAATACTACATCTTCAAATCTGTATCTGAGGCAAGTCCTAGAATTTGGAGAGTGATCACCCTTACACTGAAAACAGTATTGGGTTGCTACACACTCGTCAAAATTATCATGCTCCGCAGAGCACACAGAACATCTTTTTTTGTTTTCACAAGAGTTTTGAATGTGGCCATATTCAAAACATTTGCGACACTGTTTCGGATTTCTTTTATATCTTTTAACCTGCATCCTCTCATGGCCAACAATGATAGTATCAGGTAAGTAACTGGAGGAGAAGGTTAAAAGGATAGCTGCATCCCCTCCTAGCTTTTTTACGTGAGATACACAAGGAGGACATCGATTGAGAATCTCCTCCTCTTCAAAAACATGCAGGTCTTTTGAGTATACTACTCCTTTCAGTGTGTTAAAGAATCTATGCGATGCAATACATTCGATATTTCCACTTTCAGGAGGTTTAAAATTCGCTAGCAAAATTGCTTGGGTTTCATTACCAGCTTTTTAATAGCAAGTTCTTTCCATAACGCTTCAAGTTTCCAATGGGAATGGAACCTTCCTTGCTCTCGATGCATTCAGCAGCCTTTATCAAATTTTTTCCTCCCTCCTTGTAGCTAGCAACATGCCATATAGGGGTAGGAAGCGCTCTGGTACATGGGGCTGGTCCATGTTCTTCATTCTTAGGGATAAAATCAAATGGCTCGTCATTTAAATTTTTCACTGAAAACACTTTCGTGCTAAGAACCGAATCATTAAAATGTGGCCATGGAGTCTTTGTTGGTTGGCCTCACCTAGCTTCCAAGGGTGAGGAAAATTTAACAAAAGCAGAAAATGACTGCTTGTCTTTTTCCAGAACTAATTTAATTCTTTCCACTTTACCAAATTGTTTCATTACACTGTACAAACATTCATAATCTAATGACAAGTTTATATTAGTGCAATGAAGGACTCTACTATAAGGATCAAATCCACCAGATTTACTAATACCCTGGTGTCTCAGTTTTTCATTCTGTCCGATAGCCAAGCTCATATCCATCTTGATGCCAGAAGTCGTTGCCAGTGCCAGTAAGTCGTCGGATCCAGGGGAGGGAGAACTAGTAACCAAATCCATAGAATTATGCCGGTTCACATTCAGAAGTCCAAAAGGTGTGCACCCAATACCCAAGCACCCCCCTGAGACCCCAGCAGCCACCCATATTCAGATCAAGGGAAATCAATGGCAGCCTCTAATGCCCAAACTCCCCACCCCACGCCCCAACAAACCCGCACAAGGCCCAACAAAGCGGATCCCAGGATACTAAGCACGCACAAAC
Organism: Macrobrachium nipponense; assembly: GCF_015104395.2. NCBI lineage: Eukaryota > Metazoa > Arthropoda > Malacostraca > Decapoda > Palaemonidae > Macrobrachium > Macrobrachium nipponense. The sequence goes on along the minus strand of NC_061094.1, from coordinate 30,271,135 downwards.
CAGACCACCTCACACAAACCGGCTCACCTACACACCCAAAACTGCTTGGTTTTATCAAGAAAGTGTCGTGGATCAGTCAGGTATTCACATTCTCCACCAATGGCACAAGTGAGAGTTGATTCCCAATAGTCCACCCCATACCCTACCCTTACGGGATAGCACCAATACGCTTACAGTGGCCCAGGTATAAGCCTATCCGCCTGCTGGGAGTTCTGCCCCCACTAATGGGGACCGACTCCCCACTCCAAACGTATTGGTGGGCTTCCGGACAAAAGCCAGGAGTTCCATCCCAAACACCAGCCCCCCCTGGATTCCGATGGGCTGATGTTTGGAGATGGTTCCGCCCTCAAGGTAGCAATGGGAGGGTCCCATCACTATCTCTTGGGTCCAAACCATATCAGATGGCGACTCAACCACCACAACTCCCATAATTAGCTTCGAATGCAAACCCCTTCCAAAACACGACCCCTTCTCAGACTTACCTAAGCAGTAAAATTTAACAAAAGTGGAAAATTCCACATAATTAATCCAAATGCTAATAAAAAATATTACATGAAGGAGAAGGATGTAGTAAGAATGAAAAAATTGCAGAAAGAAGGAAAAGTTCTGACTAATTTAGTTGGATCAGCAGCTGGGCCCCAAGGACCACTGAGAAAGCAACTCCACCAGGCATCAGAGCCCAGCTGCTGGTCCCTAAGCCCCCTACCCACGTCAAGGGGTCAGCATCTAGGGGGCATCACCCATTGAATTGCAATTTAGGTGGTTGGACTTAGACGCTGAATGCTCCAGAGTGTTAATCAAAACCTACAGGATTCAAGCATGTGAAGACAACTATAAGCTAGTAACCTTAGCTCTGGTAACTCAAGTGGTCATTATAAGTAAGGCCAAGTCCCTTAGAGAGTAAAATTTGGCCTGCAGTTACAACTGGTCCCAATGTATGCAGCTTCATTAGCTTTTGTGTGGTTAATCCCAAAGGTAGTACAGGCAGTTCCCAGTTAACGGCAGGGGTTCCGTTTCTGACAGCATGACGATAACAGCACTGAACGGTGCCGACAACTGGGGATTGGCAGTGCTGTTAAGTGGGGATTGCCGGCACTGTTGAGTGGGGATTGACACCTATAACTGGAGGTCAGTGCATATTGGTGCCAAAAATCCATTTATTATCATCGCTAGACAAGTGCTGTAAAACCAGATTGCTGGTAACCAGGGACTGCTTGTACTAACTTAAGTTGCTTGGCTCACATTTAAATGATATTAAAAACCAGTGAAGGAGAGAGGCATCTGATTTTGTGGACTAGTGTCCTGGGTACTCACTGCTGCCTACTACATACGTATACAGGAATTGGCCCGACTGCTGTTTTGAAGAGGTTGTGGCACTTTCCATGCTGATGATAGCGGCCTTGTTTGTAGTTTGGGTCAGTTTGTTGGAGATTCCCTGTATCTAGTCATTGGTGAACAAGAATGAGATCTAAAGGTATGAAACCCTTATGTGCTTGATGTCAGAGGGAGACAGGTCAGAGAAATAAGTTATTGCTGAGTAGGCAGTCCCCGGTTATCGGCAGACACGGCTAGTGGCAATCCAGTTTTATGGCGTTTGTCTAGCGCCATAAAATCGGCGATTTATGGTACCATAACATACCCAACAGAGGCACCATTAGCTGGTTACTATTGGTACCATTAACCGAAACTCGGTGCCATAAGCCCCATAAATCGTTGAGTTTTGGTTAATGGTGGTTTTTTGCTTATCAGCACTCAGCTGAGTATGGAACCCCTGTAGTTCTATGTATTTACAGGCAGCCCCCACTTATCTGTGGCATCGATTAACATCATTTTGGTTTTACAACACTTGGCTAACAACATCATTAAGGGATTTTGACGTAAGGAAAAATCTATTTCTGGGCGATTGGCTCGTGTCGCCAGCGAAATATCCTTTAATCTATTATTTCTAGGGTAAATGTACTAACACATACCAGAGAATAAATAAAATAAAGAAAAAGGTCAGTATAACTGACTCGCTCACCCTCCAGGAGGGTGTCGGTATGAACACTAGGCGAGTGAGACCACTACCACGAGCCAAATGCCAATAGAAATCTCCCACTACAAAATCCCTCCAAGAGGGGAGCCGACCCACAGAGTGAGCAGCTCGTACTACTACTACTCCATCCCATGCTGCCGACTGCTGCGCCTCTGGTGGCCATCCTGAAGTTAGCAGACAATCTTGGGCGAAGGGATGGGTATTGGGTGGGATTTCGCCTGGCGACACGAGCCAATGCGCCCACCCAAGAAATAGATTTTTCCTTACGTCAAAATCCCTTTTCTGGGCTCAGCTCGTGTCGCTGCGCGAAATCGTACCAGAGAAATAGCACAAGATTGTAAACAAAAGTAATAAAATGAGAATAAAAATAAATCAGAATAGGTCTCAAATAAAAGATAAAATATATAAGAATAGACTATAATTGCTAAAAGATACATATACACAGGGGTATAAAAATAGAAATATGCTTAAATTACCCTTAAATCTAATCATGTTTGTAAACATGAAGGTAATTACATATGTACAGGTAAAATTATTTACATGTATCAATGTTATCTGTGTAACAGCATGTATCAAAAGTATAAATAGCAATTAATAAAAACAATCAACAATAATAATATATAAGGGAATGTATATGACTTAATATACAAAACCCGTAATCATTATAATATGATGTATCCCCTAGCATAAAAATAAGGGGAAACATCCATGAGATCAATGTGTATAATCATTTGTGAGTGTCCCTAACCAGACAATAAGGGGCACCCACTACACTATCACAAAAGCAGCTAAGACACAAGGTGAATGCAAATGAACCAGGTAGGAATAGACGAACTTTTGGGTGAGGCAGGTAGAAAGGAGGACTGAATCTTCTACTACAAACTAGCTAGAGTCAGGGGAAACTATGTTACCCGCTGCTACTGCTGGGAATTTCAGAGCTTCCAAGGACTTAAGGTAGTGACGTTTGAACACTGTCGGCGATTTCCATCCAGTATACTTTTTCAACTCATCGAAGTTCATATGTTGGAAATAATTAATTGAGGTGGCTACTGCCCTGACATCATGTGCTTTCGGGAAAGAGTCAGGATTGGCTTGCTTAATAAAGTACAGGATTTGTTGCCTGATGCTTTAATGGATAAAGTTCCACCTTTTTCCCTCCTAAAGAGGGGACCCGACGAAGATGAGGAGGTCCTAGACAGAAAGGCTCGTAAGGTTGTAACTGGGCAAAGAGATACATCTTTGTGGAAGGGGTAGTACCTTCCAAGGTTCCCACCTCATCAAAGGATCTTCATTCTTTGCTAAAAAGCTACGTTCCGGAGAAAGTAGGACTTCTCCTGTGGGAAGGAACTGAATATGATCCGGGTCTCTGGATAGAGCCGACAGTTCTGAAATTCTTGCTCCTGAAGCTAAGCTTAATAAGAATAGGGTTTTTTCTTAAGAGCATTATAAACGAGCATGTGTCATTATCGGTTTCGGAAGCCAGTTTTAGAACATCGTTTAAGAACCATGAAACTGACGTAGGCCTTACAGAAGGCCTAAGCCTAGCACATGCCTTAGGAATAGACGAGAAGTAGGAATCCGTCAAGTCTATGTTAAATCCAAATTGAAATATCTTTTTCAAAGCTGACTTGTTTGTCTGTAATCGTGCTAGCTGCTAAACCTTTTTCAAATAAGGATCTGAAAAAGGATATAGCTGAATTAACTGTCATGATTCTAATATCCGAATCTCTCAGGAAGGTTGCTAACTTTTTGACAGCAGCATCATACTGCTCAAAGTCGAATCCCTTTTATCGGATTCCAAGAATAGAATATTCTGAGGGTCAATATTCGCATCTCTTTTTGCCGCAAACTTCATGAAATCCATAAAGTTAGGGTTTTGAGAATCCCTGAGGAAGCGAACACAGTCTTCATTTGTACTGACTGGGAGAGCTTGGGACTGGGGATCTGAAGAGGACGAAGGCCCAGCTCCAAAATTAGAGGATACCAGTTGCTCTTCGGCCAATCTGGGGCTACTAGAGCCACTTGACCCTTGAAAGTCCTGAGTTTGTTCAATACTTTCATGAGGAGATTCACTGGAGGGAAGACGTAAATCTTCTCCCAGTTGTTCCAGTCTAGAGCCAGGGCGTCCGTGGCATAGGCCAGAGGGTCCAGGTTGGGGGCTACATAACACGGTAGTTTGTGGTTCGCTTGTGATGCGAAGAGGTCCACCTGTAGCCCTGGGACTCTTTGAAGGATCCATTGGAACGAACTGTTGTCCAGTGACCATTCCGACTCTAGGGGTACTGATCGGGATAGGGCGTCTGCTATGACGTTCTTACTCCAGCTATGTGAGTGGAGGAAAGATGCCAACTGAACTTGTCTGCCAGGGAGAAGATGGCTATCATGACGTGATTTTAGATGACGTGACTTGGAGCCTCCTCTGTTTATACAATGTACTACCACTGCGCTGTCCAGGACTAGCTTTATGTGGGAGTACTTGGGTGGGCGTAACCTTTTTAAGAGTCAAGAACACTGCCATTGCCTCCAGTACGTTTATATGGAACTGACGGAACTGAGGTGACCAAGTCCCTTGAACCTTTTTGACCTGGGAATACCCTCCCCAGCCGCTTAAGGACGCGTCTGTGTGGATGGTGACCCCTGGTGGAGGGAACTGAAGGGTACTGACATTGATAAATTCTTGACTCTCGCCCATGGCCGAAGTCGATTCTTTAGAATCAGAGGCACTGAGGATAGTTTGTCCCTGGACCTGACGTTTGCTCGCGAGCGCCAGATTCTGGTTAGGTCTTTCAGTTTGGCTTTCATTAAGACGTTTGTCACTGATGCAAACTGGAGAGAACCCAGGATCCTTTCCTGGGCTCTCCTTGACGCTAGTTTGTGACTTAGAAATGCTTGACTGACTTTGCTATTTCTTTCCTTTTGGTTGATGGAATCGACAGAGTGTGGGATGATAGATTCCATTGAATGCCCAGCCACTGAAAGTTTGACTCTGGAGTGAGTCTTGATTTGGTCCTGTTTATTTTGAAGCCTAGATATTCCAGGAACTGAATCACTTTCAGAGTAGCTCTGTTGCATTCCTCGACTGATGGGGCCCAGATCAACCAATCGTCGAGATACGCTACTACCATGATCCCTTGCGATCTGAGTTGTTGCACTACCACTTCCGCTAGCTTCGTGAACACTCTGGGTGGCCACGTTGAGTCCGAAGTGGAACTACCTTGAAGGAGAATGTCTGGTCTCCTATCTTGAAACAAACCAGATACGGACGGAAGTGTCTTGCAATAGGGATATGATAGTAAGCATCTGTAAGATCGATAGAGGTGGTGACGGCCCCACGGGGAAGTAGGGTCCGCACCTGTGAGATCGTGAGCATCTTGAACTTGTCGCAGCGGATGGCTAAGTTTAAGCGGGACAAGTCTAAGATTACCCTTCTTTTTTGTGAGCCTTTTCTTTGGCACGCTGAACAAGCGACCTTGAAATTTTAAATCTCTTGACTCTCGCTATAGCTCCTTTTTGAAGGAGATCGTTCTGCGTACTCTGTCAATTCCTTGGAAGGAAGTTGACGGAAAGGTCTGGATGGAGGTGGTTCGTCAACCAGCTCCAACCCAGACCTTTTTGACACTATGCTCTGAGCCCATTGGCTGAAGTTCCACCGGTGGCGAAAGTGAAACAGCCTCCCCCCTACCTGAAGTTCTTCATTGGTTCTGGTAACCGCCTCGGCCTCCTCTGAAGTGCTTTCCCCTTGTTAAAGGGGCCTCCCCGACTCCCTTCTCCCACGAAAGGAACGCTTACCTCTACCTCCCTTACCCGAGCGGTATACTTCTGAGAAGCTTGACTCTCGAAGGCTTGATTGTAAGCTGGGAGGAGATGGCGTAAGAGGTGGAGGGCTGAGGCTGAGGGGATAATCACATAAATTGGCTGTGATTGACCTTTAGAAGTGGAGGGTTGGGCTGTCTGCACTAACGGTACTGTTGGAACTTGTTGAGGAAAGCGTAGTTGCTTCTTCTGGTAAGGGTTGGAAACGCCTGGGTTTCTTTTGTCCCTTACCATTTAGGAGTCAGGTCTTGCCTCCTCTTAGCCGAAAGGCCCCAACGATCCTTAAGGCTCTGGTTTAACCTGGTAGCCTCTGACTGACCTCCTTAACCATAGCTTCTGGGAAGAGATCTGCTCCCCAGATGCTAGACGAGAGTAACCTATTCGGTTCATGCCGAATGGTTGCCTCTTGTAGGACATGCTTCCTACAATTCGTCCGAGCAGTGGCAAACTCAAACATATCTGACTGTACCGTTTGAGTCAGGGCTTTGGTCATGAGCTTAAAAATCGGTTCTGATCCATAAGCCATGGTAGCTACCTCAGACATAGCCATAGAATTGATGGATTCTTGGCTAGACGCGATTTTGCATCAAACTCAGCCTGAATAAGGCTATCTGGGAGCCTGGGTAGCTTTTCACCAAACTGCTCAATAGCACAGTCGGTTTTGAGTTTGCCAGCTGAGAATGTATTCGGCAAGTCTTCCCACAATTCTCCAACTGAGGGGAGCAACGGAGAAGTGGGATCCGCTTCCTTCAACTGCGGTATAGGTTCCCCCTTCTGGGCCGCTGGGATGGTCGACCTCGCGATCTTGGTTAGGAACGGGAGCGGGGTACTCTCATCCATTGTAAAAATGGTAAGGGACTCTTAAATGGTTGTATCTTGGTGTTAGAACAATCCATGTCCTCTAAACACCTGAGCCATTCTCTCTGAGCCTGGTCTCGTGAAGTAGAGGACTGTCTCCTTAGGTACCTTATCGTCCCGCACCATAGCCGACGGCGTAAGCCTTGCGTAGCCTATGAACGGAGGCTGGAGGTCTTCCGGGAAGAACTCGAAGTCCTCTATTCTTCGAGTCCCAAATTCCGGTATAGAGATGAGACCGTCCTTGGAATGGGGCGTATGACGCTACTCTCCACGGATTGTTCATAGAGAACTGAGGTAGTGAGTCATACGGGAGGAAGTTGGGATCCACTCGTGTTGGACAGTGGAGGAGAGGCTAGAGGAGCTTCTCTCAGCCCGGCTATAATGGAGTCCTGGGAAGTAATCCTGTCCGACAGACGAGAGATCATTTGCTCCATGCTACTCTTTAAGGACCCAACCATGGTCCCCCACCTGTTGCAACAGGCCAGCATTGGAGTCCAAAGCCGGAGCTGCTGCGGAGGTGGAGGGGAGGCTCTGAATCGGAACCAAAGGTAGCGGAACTGGTGATTCTGCCGGAGTGCGAGATCTCTCTCTGGAGGATTTACTCCTCGAGGACTTAGAGCCGGAGCTAGAAGCTTTAGACCTGGATGCTCCGGGATTCCCAGCCGGGAGACTTACGGGAGGAGGATGAAGCCGAAGTCGTCTTCTTAGACGACGACGACGTCTTAGTCAAAGTCATCACCTTAGACTTGACCTTAGGTCTAACCGAAGCACCAGGAGGAGAATATATTTCGTCACCCGTAAAGCCTTGGTGGATTGAAGGTTATGGAGAGTTGCAGGGGTAGAAGAAACAGTTACGCCCAAGGGTGACCCTTGGGTGTCCACCGTACCTACCTCGACCAACAGGTCGTCTATACCTACCATAGGTTCAACATTAATATCTAGGGTCGCGACATCCGTAGAGATATCCTGGTCCTGATCAGTTAATGAGGTGGCCAGCTGTTGTTGGATGAAGGCGATAGTCGGATCCGCTTCTATCGGGTCGACGTATCCTGTCGCCTTGCCTCCGGGGAAGATTAGTAATGCCAACCGCTTCTCTAGGATGTAGGGCTGTCCCTTGGCGGCGTTTTTCCCAAAACCGCCGACCCAGGCCCGCAGGGTAGCCAGTGCGGTATCTCTTACCGCCGGAGCCTGGAAGAGAGGGCGTAGTTTAGATTTAAGAATCACTTTAAAACTAAAACTTAAAGTATAACTTAAATTAATTGCCTTAAGTTAATATGATGAAAACTTAAGCGCTAAAAAAAGAAGCGGAGCAGCTACTGGAGATGTAAAAACTTACCCCTTCCAAAAGCTGGCTCACCAGATCGTAACATATGGTACACGTCTCATGGTACCAGACCTGGATGTCCCCGAGCGGAGTCGCGCAATGGAGCATGGGACCGGCAAAACTTCGTGTCCACAAGGGTCCTGAAGTGTGGCGGAAACATCCCGGATGCTCACAGTTGGTGGCCTGTAAGTGGGGAGACACATGAGTATCTTAAAAAACATCACTTACAGTCTAAAGGACAGAAGAGCTCCGATGCATGCCGGAGCTCGGAAAAAAATTTGTGCATAACAAACCCCTCCCTGCATCGCCTGAATTAGGCTATAACCCGGAGGAGATCCGGTAAGAATATGTAAGGGAGGGGGATGGTTTTTAAGGTTCTTAAGAATAAACTTAAAAGATAACTTAAACCTAACCACACAAGTAAAACCGGGACTAAAGTCCAGTGCGGTAGGCGGAGTGAAGTAACTTCAGCAAAACGGTAAGGTTAGTAGAGACCCACTGTATGCTCCGGTCCCACCCTACTGGGTGGACTAACAACTTTCCGCTGGATACCAGGACTCCGATCAGGAAGGAGCCCTAGTAAGATGGGAAAGAGCGAGAAGACATACAGGCTCAAGCTAGCCTGGAGCGACAAGGTAGCGCGGAGGGTGGGCAAGGCCAGTACCCCCCACTCCGTACCAACCGGGGCCGGACCGAGAAGCCGGAGAGGTCGAGACCAGTCTGGTCTGTCCCGACTCCCTAGCCCCTCCGCCTGAGGGGAGAGAGGGAGGCAGGCTCGGGTATGAGGAGGCGAGCATGGGCAGACCGACCCCGCCCCGCCCGACTCTATGGAAGAGCGGGAGGGGGGGGAAGAATGACTGGACAGGCGTCTGGCTGGCCCGTGATCACGAAGTGACCGAGGCGGTAAGACCAAATACGACAACTAAGCCTAGGACAACCACTGATCAGGGAGATGCTATCGGGAAGCATACTGAACTGAAAAGCGGAGGCAAAATAAGCCCACTGGCCGAACCAAACTGATCAGAGAGATGCTATAGGGAAGCAACCGAACTGATGAGCGGTAGTATAGGCTCAAAGAGCCAGGACCTAGGCTAAGCCAGACGCCTAACTAACCTAACAATAATAAAATATACAGTTATATAAATAAATAAATGAAAGAAAGAAAACAATATAGCAGGAGAAAAAATCCAGGAGTGTACGACTAACCCGAAGGCAAGTCTACCAACTCAAAAGCTAGTCAGAGGCCGATACCTAAGAACCTGGACTAGGGTCTGGATAGAAGAAGCCTACGTAAGGTAAAATACATGCATGCATGACAAACCATGAGTAGACCGTACCCTAAGTTAAAGCGGATAAACATAAAGAGCGAAGATAAATAAGGGGATGTTCTAGGTATGGGAGACCAAGAACGAACCCATCACGAGGCAGAACCATGCTGCCATGCTTCCGACCCCGAGGTCGTATTTATACCTAAAAAACGGCAAATACTGTCTCAGGGCCGGAAAAAACCAACTAACCGTAAATACTGAGTACTTAACTTAGCTGCTGCGATAGCTGCACGCTCCATAATAGAAAATCCAATGAAAGGGCACAAAAAACACAGAGAGAAAAATATCACAACTGCTCGTGTGCGCTAACTTGAAAGGATGGCCACCAGAGGCGCAGCAGTCGGCAGCATGGGATGGAGTAGTAGTAGTACGAGCTGCTCACTCTGTGGGTCGGCTCCCCTCTTGGAGGGATTTTGTAGTGGGAGATTTCTATTGTGGCATTTTGGCTCGTGGTAGTGGTCTCACTCGCCTTAGTGTTCATACCGACACCCTCCCTGGAGGGTGAGCGAGTTCAGTTTATACTGACCTTTTTTCTTTATTTTTATTTTATTTATTCTCTGGTATGTGTTAGTACATTTACCCTAGAAATAATAGATTAAAGGATATTTCGCGCAGCGACACGAGCTGAGCCCAGAAAACCAGATTTTCGGCGCCAGTAAGCAGTTTATCAGCATCAGTTGGTGGTTTATTAAGTGTCAGCAGGTGGTTTATCGAGTTGGTAAGTGATTTTCATCACTGGTAAGAAGTTTATTGGCATTGCCAAGTGGTTTGTCAGCGCTTACGGCGTCGTAAACACCATTTACAGGCAGACCCTGATTAACAATGGGCGTTCCATTCCTATGCTGAGTGCCAATGACCAAAAATCATTGTTAACTTGAAAATCACAATAAATATGGTAATGAATAGCATTTATGAAGCTGTAAGCACCAATCGGCACCAATAAACCACTTACCGACACTAATAAAAAAACCACTTCCCAGCAACAAGAATCACTTACCAACACCAATAAACCACCTACCAACACTGATAAACTGCCTATCGACATCAATAAACAGATTACTGGTGCCGAAAATCGCTGAAAATCTGGTTAATGATGTTGTTAGCCAAGCATCATAAAACCAAAACCCTGTTAACTGATGCTGCCGATGGGACTGCTCGTATTACTATACTAATGATGTTCCAGTTATCAACAATTTTCAGTTATCGGCACTCGGCCGGGAACGGGAAACCCCCCTCCCTCCTGTTAACCAGAGACTCCCTGTATCATGATGTTGACCAAAAGGTAAAACATCTTTTATGGGGAAAACAGAGACATAGCTAAATAATACAACTATAACTTTTTGCCCAACCCATTTCCTCCTATGACTCTGCTCTCTTAGAGAGCAGTGAACTTGTGGTTCCTAAAATTCATTAATGCCAATTTGTCAAGGCCAGGAATGGCCAAAGACAAGTGCGCAGTATTGATCTGTATCATTAAAAACTTAACTGTAGTTGGAATAAAGAAAGAAGCTGTCAATTTTGAACATGCTTTATAAAATATGTCAATTTTGAACATGCTTTATAATATAATGACTAAAATCTTTACTAAAGATACTAAAATCATATCTCATTAAAATTACCAGATTCTTTCAGATTACCCATAAGGTTATCTACCTCAACACCATCATATAACATAGTGACTAAAATCTTTACTAAAGATACTAAAATCATATCTCATTAAAATGACCAGATTCTTTCAGATAACCCATAAGGTTATCTATCTCAACACCATCATTTAAAATTTCTAAAATAGTCTTCCCAGCTATTAAGTACTTTGCCTTAAGGCTTAAGGTAATTAAATCTAGGACAGTGCATCAGCATGTGCTCAACGCATAGCTGACCATCACAGTGAGCACAAACTGGGTGCATTCACTAAAATATAACTATGGGTGAAGAGGGTAAGGCCAATCCTAAACCAAGTTAGGATGATCTCGAATCTTCTGTTATGATTAAAACCTGAACTCCAAAAATCAAGAGTTTTTCTAATACTTATGTACTTCCTTTTTGTGGCCTTTTTGTGGATAAAATGGGGGAAGTCCATCTCAGCTGCCATTTCTTATGGATGTATCTTCTAATAAGTGGATGCGTATCCAAATGTGGCACCTTATTAGTTAAGAAATCACATCATGCAGTAACCTTTGCTTAATTTTCAACCAGTTTGTTCTCTTCTTTACCAGTGTGCCCAGGAACCCAACAAAACTTAACTGATTTTTAGCGAACAGAAAGATGAAAAGCCATTCCTGAGCCTTTTGAATTAAGGGATGGGTAGGGTTAAACTTCTTTAGGACTTATAAAACACTTCTTGAGTCACTACATATTACTGTTGATTTAAATTTCTTATTGATGCAAGATTTAAAGCATCAACTATGGCTGTTGCTTCAGCTCTGGTAACTTTTTTTATATATGATTCCCCCCACACACCACTGCACAGCCCCACTCCATCTTCTGATTTTGATCTGTCAGTATAGATTTTCTTGTCATTTATATGCCTCTCATCATGCTCCAAAAACTTGTTTCTGACTTCTTTTTAAGAACAACCTTTCTTCCCTATCTCTTTAATACATACATCTATTGCTAGAATAAACCAAGGAGGGATAGCAGGATACTTAACTTATAGGATCTTCTGCGTTTTTATATTTTCCTCCTCCAGTTTACCCAACTGTCTGATTTGAAATGGTGTTGAAGATTTACTAAATCTCATAAGACTTGAATCCCACTGTTTCAAGATCTCAAAAGAAGGATTCTCCCTTGTGCTTTTCAGTTGCATGGTGTATCTCAGACCTAGCTCATGCCTCCTTAGGTCCAGTGGTAGCTGATGGGAATCTACATAGATATTTTCAATGGGTGAAGTTCTAAAAACTCCAGTACAGATCCTTAGCCCCATATTATGCGCAATGTCCAATTCCTTAAGTTTAGTTTTTGAACAGATGAGTATATACTGGGCAGCCATAGTGTAACTTACATAAACATACTGCATTGTAAAGCCTTAATAACAATTTATATATTCACTTTTAACCGGTCTATATGATTAATTCCAAGTGAGCTTTACATCAAAGAACATACCTAAAAATTTTATTTCTGTGGAGTAAGGTAAAATAGATCCATTTAACATAAGAGTTGGAATGGTTTCCTTAGTTTGGCACCTGCAGAACCGAAAAGCAAGAGTTTTCAATTTGGAAAATCGAAATCCTTGCTCATTAGCCCACTTGCTTACTTTATCAATGGCTCTTTGCATGAACTTACTAGTAGAAACTGCATCATATCCTCTGCAGTAGAGCCAAATCATCTACAAATAAAGAGCCTTTTACTGGTGATGGAATATTTTCTAATACATCATTAATGGCAACAGCAAAGAGGGGGACACTAAGGATGCTAGTACCCTGAGGAACTCCTCTTCTTGTAAGAAAGGTCACGGTTACGATACATGATTTCCAACTCTTACCTTAATAGTATATCTTTTTGATAAAAACAAATTTATATATCTGATAATTTTTCCTTCAGTGCTCACCTTATACAACTTTTTTTTTATACTAAAAGCCATGTAGTGTCATATGCCTTTCCAAATCAAAGAAAACTTCCATTGCTTGGCTTTGTTCAACAAAAGCTTGTAGTACAGTACATATTTGGTTTGAGGGCCCGAGCAAGGGATCTAAACTAGATCTAGTTTTCCTACAGTCAAACTAGAATGGAGAAATGATTTGTTTCTCGGTGACATACAAGCCTGGTGTTAATCATCTTTTCCATCAGCTTACAAACACAACTGGATTAGAGCTATTGGTATGTAGCTACTGGGTAAAGAAGGATCTTAGTTTGATTTCTTCTTAGGGATGGTTGATGATAATTTCTAGCTCTAAGGAATAATACCAGTTCCCAGATTTCACATTATATCTAAAAGAAATTTCTTTGACTTTTCTGGGAGCTGTTTCAGCATTTCATAAAGTATTTTATCTTCACCAGGGGCTCATGGTTCGGTATTCTACAAGGAATCTTTGAGTTCCTGCAGTGTAAATTTTGCATGATAGGGTTCAAATTTTCACCTAAGATAAATCTGGGCATTTCTAATGTCTTGGAATTCTTGAGAATAGTTCTCACTATACTCAATATTCTCGAGAAATTTTCTCCTAATTTCTCTGCGACCCTCTCTGGTTGGGTAACTAAGTCATCATTTATCTTAAGGGTAGGCAGAGGTCCAGGGACAAACTTACCGTTTAGTTTTTAATTTTCTTCCAAATCATTTTGGGTGGTGTTTTTTTACTAATGCCATTTATGTGGTACATCCACGACTCTCGTTTACCTTTCTAAAATATTTTGCTTGGCCACAGCACTTTAATACATAACATCTAGCAATCTTTTTCATACTACTGCAGGTTTTGTTCCACCAAGGAACTGCTGGTCTAGAGGACTTCCCCTTTGTTGTTGGAACAGAGGCAATTGCACTGTTGATGGTGGTGTCATTAAACTAATTATATGCCTCTGAAATCGATGGAAATGATTTTACATCCTTCTCTATGAGAGAAGACACGCTAAATTTCTTCCCATCTGCTTCATCTACTTTCCAATTAGGAGGTGACTTAGATGGCTGATTCTTAACCAATTTTATATGAATTGGAAGTGGTCACTCTCATTTGGATATTCATTGACTGACCATTCATAATCAATAAAAATACTAGATGAGCAAATGCTCAGATCAACAGCCGAGTAGGTATTGGAGTAGGTATTATATGTCATGGCTCCATTATTAAGTAGAGATATTACGACCATCCATAATACCCTCCAACTTCCTACCCTTTGTGTCTGCCATGTTCCCACCCCAAATGGGGTTGTGAGCATTAAAATCTCCAAGGAGAGAAAAGGAGCAGGAAGCTGATTGATGAGTAAAGGAATATCATTATATAAGTTAAATCCAAATTAGGAGGAAGGTAGATGGAGCAGACTGTAATTTGCTTGTCTAAAATGAAAGTTACTGCTTCAGCTTGGATATGAGTATTAATTGATAGCAAGAACTGTTGCAATGACTCATGCACAAATGATTGCTGTACCTCCCTTAGCTCTATCTCCTATTGGTGGTGGAGAATTTTATATGCTGTAATTTAATCCTGGATTATATGATGTGCTTCCAAGTTTAGTTTCCTGGAGACACAATGTCTGGGTTATGGTCATGGAGCATTACCCTCAGCTCTTTGTTTCGAGGCTTCTCATTTACTCTCCTCTGTTTATGAGCATTACCAAGTGATGATTTGGAAAGGACTGGTCTTGACAGGTTTGATTTATTATCTGCTAATTTACTAGAGCCATTTTGTTTCCCTTTCTTGTCAAATTGTTTAAATTTAAGCTGTGGTTTTTGCATCCAGCTTAGTACTTTGTATCTGTTACTAAGTGATGTAAGTTTAATTGGATTTGATGGAGGAGAGGATGAGGGGGAACATCTCTTTTGGTGCTTTTGCTCCTCAGTCACTTTTAAATCAGGTAGAGATGCTGCCTGAGACAATTCCAAGGTTAGTTGGGCGAGTGCCATCTTATCCTCCTTGGAGGCTTGCACCCTAGCCTCAACAGGCAGAGCACCTGATCCAGATGGCTGGGCCACTACCACAGGGGTTGATGCACCTGCTACATTAGAGGGTGTTGCCACTGCACCCCTAGGGGTAGATAGGGGTAGTGGCTTAAGAACTTGAGCATATCTCCTAGTTTGTTTTATTTGTAAAACCAATACTTATATGATCTGCATTGGCTTTATTTAGTGCAGACAGTTCAAATTTTTATATTTCACATTTTTTTTTATTGGATTTATGTTCCAATTGACAATTCACACTTGTTTTTATGCAGAACAAACCTTTGGTCTTAACAATAGGATAATCTTCTAGTGCCAGCTGGAAACCGGTTAAAACAATCAAAGATTGTAAAGCAAGGAATCTGTGGCATCTGGCAACTCATGCATACCTCGTGATGCATCAGTCTTTCTTTGACCTCCTTGAAGGGAAGTTGCTTTTGTGCTCTCCTTCTCAAACCAGTTTCTTTGTTAGCCCGTGTTTTCATCGTGTTTCAGTGTGTGTGTGTGTGTGTGCCTGTTTGTGTATCATGGAGTCCCACCAAAAGTTCTAGGCTCCCATCAACGTATGTGTTCGGGCATTCAAGGATTTCCATGCTCGAGGTTTTTGCCATCTTCCATTACTGACCCCCATACCACTTGCAGTAAGTGCTGTTCTAATTTTTGTACTGCCACTAACCTTTGCCAGGAGTGTCATTCCTGGCCCGTGTCGCAGTGGAAGGCTTTCGACAATAAGATGGAGCACCGTAGAGTATCTACTTGTCCTTCTTGGGAAGGTTTCTTGCCTCCTCGAGTGGACAGTTCGCTGTCCCCTTCTTCCAGAAATTTTTCCTCTGCTTCTTTTGACACCCTGTCTTCTTCCTTTTCTTCCATCGATTCATCTTTGGAAGTATTGGGAGTTGTATGGGATGATTTTGTGTATAATATGGCCCTCTTTCATGGAAGATAATCTCCCTCCCAGATATAAAGTCGAACAAGATGGTGGCTGTCTGGCCATCCCCAGGCCTACAGGGTTCTCCCTCCTTAGATGGCCTGTTGTCGCATTCTTGGCTGCTTGTTGACCTCCCCTGGTCCCCCCAGCAGTCCCCCCTCATCCAGGCCTCCACTACTTTGGCTCTCATGTGCTGCTGCCTAGCGGGACACCATCGTCAACTACGACGCTTACTGGGTTACCTCTTATCTCCATGCCAGTGAGGCCATCAATTCGAGCTGACATTCCATATGCCGTGACGTCACTCCCAACATCCTCTCAGCATATGGCATCAGCTGCGGTGTCATCTCTTCCTCCATCTGTTGTTGTGATGTCATTATCATCATCATCTATGATGTCATCACAGACGTTTGCTGAGCCTTTGGAAACATTCCTTCAAGCAGTGGTTGATAGGCTAGACTCGGTTTTTCATGAGAGGTATCCTGTACTCTCTAGCAAGAAATGTCATAGAAGGAGGGCTCCTTATCTCCCTCCATCTCCTTCTCCCTCTCCTTGTCCTCGGGTTAGGCGTTTGAGGATTCAGGACTTAGTTGCTTTGTCTTGTGGGAGTGAGAGGCATGTTTTGCTGTCTTCTCAGCCTGGACATGTCTCACCCTTGCACATAAATGTACTACATGTTTCAGTTCATGATGGTGATCGGAGATTTGTTAGTACCACTTTTTATCAATTTATTTTAGGAGAAGTCATCAAAATCTGGAGAATCTTCAATCTCCTTGGTGGAAGAGGTCGTCATCTGTGCTGGAAGAGCACTATCATAGGGCCCAGGGATACTTGAATCCTTACAACTACTAGACATAAAGATTTGAGAGGAGATGAAAAAAATAAACATGAAAACTTTAAAGATATCATCAGCCTTTCATGGAATTAATTTTTCCACCATTGGCACAAGTGAGAAATTGACTCCCAAATGTCCATGTCCCTACCCTACCCCACAAGAGATGGCACAGCATGATTAGAGTGGCCCAAGTGTAAGCCAGACCTGCTTGATAGGACTGAGAGTATTACTAGAATACAATCATCCCCACCCTTATCACATTATGGGCAAACCCGACAGAATGCCGAGAGCCCTGTCCCCAGAACCAGACCCCCCTAGAATCCATGGTCCAGTCCTGCAGAATAGTTCCGCCTGATAACTCTCAGGTCTAAACATTATCGGGCAGTTGACGGTCCCAACACAGTTCCCACTATTTAGCTTCAGATATAAACCCAATCCCAGCTATATCTTTTCCTATTTGTCAGGCCCAATAAATTTTACAAAAAGTGGACAATTCCATAAAATTGCTCCAAAGAAATACGTAATAATACGTATATGAGACTCTTGGACTCAAACCAGGGAACAAATTCCTGGGGTTTAAAAGCCCCCTCACCACATCAATGTGGTCCCACATTGAGGGGAGTGGTGCTTGTCACAAACTACTGATTCTCTGTCTGTTAGACAAAAGATTATGATGTGTTGGAGTATTCAAAGCTCATAAATATGGACATGTATGAATGATGAAGTTATGCTGAAACATACATGATTTAAATAAGGATGAGTGATTATTAATTGGGTAATTATACAATTATTAGAATTAAGATAAGGAAAAGCAACTGCTTCATTGTAGATTAAAGAACACTTAAGGAATACCTAAATATTTATAGGTACAGTAAAACCATTAAATACTTTTGCATTTTCTAATATTGTTAGTACGTGATGGAGTTATTGCCAGTTGCAATTTTGTATGCTGTACTGTAATAGCAAAAGAGATTCCTTTCAGCTTCACTTTTAAAAGGATGTGCACACTTTAGATATAGTCTTCTCAGGGAACCCTTTAGAGGTAGTGCCATCAGTGCACCTCACATGGTACACTGTAGGTGCTAGAGGGTGTTTTGCAGTGTCCCTGTGGCCCCTAGCTGCACCCACTTTTTAGCCTGTAATTTTACCTCCAATCCCACAGTATTTTTCACTCTTGCTGTCCAACTTTAGTTTCACCTGTAAAACAGTTCATCGTTAACTTTCTGGACCTCTTTGTCATGTTGTCCAATCACTCCAACTCCATCTTTTAGCATTAGGTAAACTACCGAATGGCCGAGAGTGCTTCAGTGCTCGGCTGGACAGCCCAAGTTTCATAAATAAAAATAATTTTATGGCCAGGAGAGTTTATTACATTTTTTTTTTTTTTTGTATGCATGGAGAAGAAATGATGTAAGTAAAAAACATTTTTTTTAAATGAGGGGTTTCTTTTGTGTTCCTAACTTGTGTTGTGTACATATGTATTAAGATACTTATTTAATAATATATTTAGTAGAAAAAATGTTCAAAATTTGCCAAAGACTATTTTTTATGACTGATAGATAATGCTACAGTATTTTCTTTATATATATAGTAATACATAATATTAATAATTTATTGAAATTTTAAGGTACAAAGGATCTCTAGGTAATGTGGGCTTTTTGGAGTAACAACAGATGTGATCCGATTCATCGTTTCATAAGCATTAAAGGATAAGGCAGTGGTTTATCTCAGACTTTTTCATTGAAACCTGTTAATTTTGTTAGTTATTATTTTTTCCTGGACAGGAAATACCCAGTCATACCCACTTGTATTTTTCAAAATTGAGATGCCTCTACTGTGCACGTCTAGACCTAATGATTCTTGCTTCTCTGCTAACAGTTTGGTGCCAAGAAATCATCCTTGTATTGAGTAGAAAAGAGGAATCTTAATCATGTTTTTTGTAAGTTACCTGAATAGTAATTTAGGAAGGAGGACAAAGGACATGATACCTTAAATGTAGCATCACACAAGGAAGAATTTGAGGAATTAAAGATGAAGGTGGTCAGAATTCAATTCTCAAGAAACCTAACTTTGTAGACCATAGAGATTTAAAACAGTGTTCTGCCTAGTAAGCAGCTAGCAAGAAAATGAAGCTGAGAACTCTGGCACCCCAAAGGCATGAAGCAGATACCCTACTGCTCTGCTGGACAAAGCATGGTTATACAATAAAAGATGAAACTGCCAAGTCACTGGAATCAGATCATTGTGTCTTGGCCATGAAATCCAGGGAAAAAGGAAGCCCTGTAGGCAACTAATTCAGTGGACTCTCACATAATTGAAGGAAGCCATAACTAAAAGTTAAGAGTCAATTCATGTAAGGATAAATCCAGTAGTTCAGATAGTGGTTTCATATTTAAGGAATAGACAGTCTGAAGTGATGAATTGAGCCTGAAATGTCTTGACTGGTATTCAGTTGCAAGCCACGATGAATGATTGAGAGAAAGGGGAATTCAATCTATATACTAATTTACCACAGATAAAGATGATCTCATTTGAAGCTGGTGAAATTTGAAAAAATCTGCAATTGAAGGAGAGGCACCAAGTGTAGGACCATGCCATTCATCACACTAGCTTTAGAAGTTGTCTTCAGAGGCAAAGGACTCAGGGCCTGTCTATAACCAGATGCAGGTCAGTGAACTAGACCTTTTGGTGGTAAATTGTGGAAACGTGGAAACATCAGAAAAGAATCAAGCATCACAAGCATGTCTGGCCATGCACAGTAGCGGCCTTCATTCCTGAGCATCGTAAGTTGTTGTGACTGGGTATAGCTTGTCAACAGAAATAAGGCAAGGTATATCATTTACAAGATGGTAATGAAACAAACTTATTTAGAACCATTTGGTAATTTTTGCGTGGCAGATTTGTTATTTGTAGTATTTATTGTGACCATAAGAAAAATAATCCTTTCATTGAAATTATACTGTACCTTTAACATCCAGTAGGACAGGGAACTGAGTGTGGAACATCTTAAGCTAAAGATGTCCTGCAAAAATAGCATGGTTACTAGGAAAGTTCCAGTGTCAGCTAGCTTGTTGTTTCCCTTAGAGAAATTCCAAATTAGGTTTGGTCAAGTATCAAGTAAAAATGTGTTTGAGCACTTCTGCAGATTTCATTCTTATCTCTGTCATTTGTACCAAATTCATTAAATGGGTACTATTGTGTTTTTTAAATCACAAATCCATTATACATACATAGCTTATTCTAGTCACTGCACACAAAGAAACAAAGAGGAGAAGCAGAACTGCTAACCAGTGGTGTATGATGTTAGTAAAACTGGTTCCAGAAGTTCCAAGATGGCATACTGGATCAGTGACTGTGTATGCTGACCTAGTTACAGCTTGAATTTTTCCCTAGACTTTTGCTTGCTTTGGATATACATATCCCTACTGCATTCATCACTGAACTTGTTACTGTCATTTTAGTGAGTACTGTGTAAACTGCATACATGCATAGTACATCCAAGGTCCAATAACGTTACAATGGAATTGAAAAATCTCAATTAACTCACAGGATATGTAGGTGTTTTGTATCTCAAAATATTAACTAAACCTATTAATTGTGTTTGTTAAACATAATACTTTATCACTGCCTGCAATGCTGCATGATGCAAAGGGCCTTTGTGAAATACTGCAACTAATGTCTTGTGCATTATCCTCCACAAACACCATTCATCTCTAGTTTCCTTCCTCATAGTTCTAATCCAAGCAATTTTGGGCCTTCCAACTCTTCTTCTGTCAGGAGGAGCCTGACTGATGCTGACTCATACTGTTCTTGGTGGGGGTTGTGCAAAGGACATGTCCAGTCCATTTCCATTTCATCATTACCTCATCTACATTTGAAATTTAAATTTCAAATTTGTAAAGAATAGAAAATTGTGAAAAAGGTATTGCAAGTATCATCATAATTCATTCTAAAGATAATTCCTCAAAGAGGATGATGTAGACCTTGGGTTAACAGTTGCTCAGAGTTGACAAAATCATTCAGGTCAGGATGTAGTGCATGAGGAAGATGTTTTAGAGCCACCTTAGACAACTACAGTGCTCCCAGAGTTCAGGGCACATAGATCCACTGACACTGGCTCAGTACCCTCACCCCAGAATATAGCACATTAAACAAGGAAGCCACGATGTACCACAGGCCCATATAGGAATAAAGTAATAAAAATTGCCAGGTGCAATTTTGGTCAGGAATGCAAATGAATGACTACTGGTAGAGATCATGGAGCCATCAGTCACCTCATCCCCATCTTCCTCACTTAAACCTAGCCTTTCTGTTATCATCCCAACCCCTGCAATGTCATCATCTATATGTAAATCAATATTTTAAACAATGATAATTTCAAGACTATTATGTACTTTCTTTGAAACTGCAATACAATATCAGCTACTTCAGTTGCATTCAGGGTACCATTTGGTACTTTATCATGTAGGCTTTATGCCAGACATCATTACATACTTAGTGGATTTTGTTATTTAGTGGAGGGAGCTAGACCCCCAGCTACCTATAAGTTATGGAGCCACTCCATATTTTATATTATTTAAGGTATATATTTTATTACTAATGTAGACATTATTTGAGGCTAAGGAAATGTAGTACAGGATCATTATTTAGTTACTGCAGTAGGATGAAATGTCCTAATAAGGTTAGCATGAATAAAATTTTAGTATATAATATTTGCTTAAAACTCAGTGCCCAGCATCCTACCAGCTGGAATGAACCCCAGACACTAAATGGTGAGGGGGTTTCTCAAAGGATTGTTATACATTTCAGGTGTAGAAATAGCCAAATGAGACTGTTTTATCATCACTGGTTTAGAAGTAGTAGTTTGGTCAATCACCATTAGTGCCTTGTTCTACAGTGTATGCTATCTTTTTGGAGTTATTGGAGTATACCCCTTTTGTTGATCAGTAAGTAATGTTAAATTTGTTGTGTCCATGTTACTGGCAAATTTTTTCTTGGCAGTGTGTCATTTTCTCTTTGAAGCTTGGTGTGTCAAATTACTAGTGTTTCTGATGGTTTTTGTGTGGTGAAAATTTTCTTTGGAAATTATTTTTGGTTTTGTTTTTGCAGTTTTGTGAAGTTGATTAAAGCTTTGCCATTTTCCCTGTGATTCTGTTTTGTCCTTAGTCATTCTTAGTTTTTGGCTTAGTGATAGCATTATTAATCTTTGCTTTTTTTGTATTTTGACTTGCAGTGTTAACAGTAGGTCTGTTTCATTTTCATAACGTATGTATTTCATTTGGAACTAATTTATGTGAACCATATGAACATTTTTTTTATTCTTGAACTCCATATGTTTTAACTGTCTTTTGTAATTTCAGTTCATTTTTATTTGTCAAATTTCTAGCTTTCAACATGCCACAATGTTGTCAGGTAAGCCTTATAGGTTTTTAACCAATTTTGATAGACCCACATCATCTTTGTATTCTTCTCAGGGTCAAGTGTGCACACCTGAAATAATTTGTGATGTACGTATGCAAAGATGCATCTCTAACAATGGTCCTTTTATTTAAGCTTGAAACAATATAAGCATGCCAAATAGTTTTTGGAACATATATGTCTTTGACATCTGAACCATCAACGTGTTCCATTTGAAGATTCTTGTCTGTCCTTGCTCTGATTAAAGGCAACAGCAATCTTCTGATGACACCCTTGCTCTACTCAAAAAGTGTTTATAAGAACTTTCCACTCCTGATTCTACTGCAGCTCCCACTTATACTTTGTATCAGGAGCTCATGAATAGCTTACATCACCAGTTGGAAGATCTTTTATCTACTTTTTTCCTCTCATCCAAGCTCAGTAGATCACCATTAGTTGAAGCATCTAAAGTGTTCTTCCTTTCTATATGGTTTCTCTAAGATTTACTCCCTGGACAAAGTCCATGCAATCTCCAGCCTCTTGGTACTAACAATCCAACTGACTGCAATGCCTCTCCTCTGATAGCTCCAGTTTCTGATGCTTCAGAAGCTCCAGTGGCCTGTTGTCCTTGTGCCAAGGGTTTCTTGGAAGTTGTTCTCCGTATTTCCACCTAGAGCACCATCAACTTTAGACAAGATCATAATTCAGTGACCCAACTCCAATGATTCCAATAACTCTTTTAACATTGGAACCTTACTTTTATCTGCAAGCAACCTTCCTTATGGTTCCAATTATTATTATTGCTCTTGGCAACTGTATAACTCTTGTCACTTCTAGCTCCAGCAGCTCTTCTCTTTAAAATCATTCTTCCTTCATTTGCTTCTTCTTGGAAGTTTTCTCCTTCCCATTCTTCCATAGCTCACCCATGTTGTGAACAACTTTGGAAGTCTTTGAAGAGGGATCAGGAATATTTCCTGGTTCTGTTTCAGGTTCGACGACTACAGTGCGTACCTCTTAAAACTTTGGAGCCTCTGGTTCAAAGGCTCAGAAGTTCCAGGAGTCACTTTCCCTTTGGCTGTTCCAGTGTTACCACTTCAGTTTGTGATGTACCTTGACCAGTGTTAGTCAACAGCTGCAGCGTTTTCCTCACAGCTTTGGAGCCTCGTCAATGGTTTAGGTGCTTGCCCTGCTCTGTTGGCAGTGTATCCCTATCAGAGCTTTAGAACCCTTCTGTAATGGAGTAGACTACTGCAGCAAGTAACTCTCACAACTTTGTAGCCTCTTCTATGGTCTCGCATCTACCGTGCTCTGTTGGCAGCATATCCTTATCAGAGCTGTCGAACCTCTAGTGATTGAGTCAATGACTAGAAGTGTATTCCTCTCATTCCAGTGATGGCTGCTCAAACAAGTTGTGTAGCTCATCCAGTGCCCCTACCAGGGCAGCTTGTATCTTGCCTAAGATGATGGTATGAAAATGAGAATGAATGAGATGGCTTGTCTCTTTTCTTTCCATTTCTTCTCTTCCTAAGGGTGGAAAGAATATGGATCCATCATACACTGGAACTGGTCAGATACAGGTGAATGAAGTAGCCTTACTGTTAGAGTATTTTATATTCTACATGAATATACCTTTCAGTAGCAAACCCTTCCACTCTCTAGCAAGGGGAGACAGGCATAATAACAAACACACTTAT
Source organism: Macrobrachium nipponense (assembly GCF_015104395.2). NCBI lineage: Eukaryota > Metazoa > Arthropoda > Malacostraca > Decapoda > Palaemonidae > Macrobrachium > Macrobrachium nipponense. Next base: position 30,247,336 of record NC_061094.1, on the reverse strand, counting down.
GTGGCTACCTTAGTTTATCTGAACAGATATAGCTACCAACAACACTTCCAAACTAAGTTCTACCAACTTATTCTTGGTTCCTACTCAGTCAAGAAGTGGTGTCTAAGAGCTCCATTTCTTTTGACTTGATGTAGTTACACTTCTCCTGTGAGGAGTAGATGTAAGCAGTAGCTACTGCCACTGCAATTACCAGTTGATCCACAACTTGAGGAGTGAATATTGTGTGGCTCTCAAGACAGTATCAGGACCTCAAGTGCCTAAATAGGTACTCTTTTAATAGCAACGACACCTATTTAGCCATGGTTACACTACCCTTCTCCAGAGTTTTTTCATTCTTCAGAACATTGACCAGGGTAGAAAGGTCCTGCACTTCCTTTCTTGGAACTTGAACACAGTTCTTGTTAGCCTTTCAGAACTTAAACACAGTTCTTGTTAGTCTTTAAACATAGTTCTTGTTAGCCTTTCAAAAGTCTCAGGATCCAAGATGGACATTTCTCAGTGTGATTGCAACATCCTGGTAATGCCATGGTCACCAAAATGGTCTAGTGTCCTTTCATCTACTCTATGGCAATGTAAGTACACGAGCAGACAAAAGTAAATTCAGTACAGTGACCAACCAGACATCACAAGAAAGATGAAGTCAGGAGATAAGGACATTTGATCTTGGCACCTGGACTTCCGGCATTTGTTCAGCCTCTGAAGAAATTTGATCATGGTCCTTCTTTTCTTGACTTCTTAAAGTTAGCTCTGTTCTGATCTGCCTGCTCATTCTACATGTTTCCAAGGTTATCAGTGAGATGGATCATTCTCCTTCTATGGTCCTGTGGCACCAATAACAGTATGACAACTATGTTGCCTCCTAAATTAGTCTTTCAACCCAATGCTGATGAATTGTTTGTTAGCTTCGAGTTGCCCAAGAAATGGTGTCCAATGATCATTTCTCTGACTTGGGAGATAATCAAATGAGTATACCCCCCAACTTCCTGGTGGACATCAGTACGTTTTGGGTAAGATCTCAAGGTCAGGGTCATCGGTCAGTCCACCACACTCAGGAAGAACCTGTTGGTTATGCACTAGGATGAAATGTAATTTTTCAGATGACGTTCATCTCTTTTTACCTTGGGACATTGCCCATAGGTTCTTAAGACTCCTTTTCCTTGGATCCTATGGTGGATGCTCAACAAGTCACATTCACCCAGCTCTTGAGGGACAGAGTGTATCTCGTCTTAAGTTGTGCGGCTGCAAGGAGAAGGTGTGTGGGACTGGCCTTCTCCCTTTCTCCTATCTTTCTTCCCCTTCCAGTGGACAGAGGAACATTGAATGAGCTGTTAGTAGATGCAAATCCTTCTTCTCCCTAGCAAGGAGAGAGGGTGACTGACCATGAACAGGCCAGTTGGTTATTCTTAGCTTTATAGTCTCTGACACTGTGGGTTCATCCAAACCTTTTTGAATCAGGGATATAACTTTCCCTTAATTCAAAATGCCCAGAAGCCTGATGATTGAACGTCTCTTGTTAAATAGAGCAGAGGTATGGTCTCCTTCCTCTGCTCTTTCTTGACCAGGAAGAGAGTATACTCAGGTGAGCCAAGCTACCAGTCAGTTCAGAGATTTAAGACTTAGAATCCTCCCTCCAAAAGTAAGTCTCCATATGTAAAGACCTAGGGTTTGTATCCGTATATGAGCGAATGACAAATTTTTAAGTAATTTGTATTTTTCCTAACATACAAACCTGAGGTCTACATAAAGGGCCCATCTATTACCACCCCTCATTCTCTTACCTGGGCCAAAGAGTAAACTGCGTAGAGTTGAGCAAACTCCGACTAGGTGGGCGGTACTTCCACCACTGCTTTTGATAACTGCTACCATAACCACCTTGCGAAAAGTTTAAAGACTTGATTTCCAGCTTGCTGAAAGTTAATTCTGTATGTAAAGACCTCAGGTTTGTATGTTAGGAAAAATACAAATTACTTAAATATGTGCATTCTACTGGTGCCAGCAGTCACCAGCTTGCTTCTTCCAGTAGCTTCAATCCTACCACCTGTCATTCCTCTGGCCTCCCTCTTTTTGGCTGCAGCAGGTTGTCTTGCCTTCAGCCATGCCCCATGTTTCTAGCTGTGATTTGGTTGGTTCAAGTCATGCTACATTGTCTTGCAGCTCTACATCGTTCAGACATCCTCCCCCATCCATCCTCTCTATTGTTTTTAGTCATGCTTTTGGTGAGCATGGTACACCTACTCAGTCTTTCTTAAGCCTCCAGCACTGCCAAACCTGGCTGGCCTTCTGGGTCTTTTAGTGCGCCATGTCTCTAAATATTGATCAGCTACCAGTCTTGTCTGCATTTCTGAGAATTCTTCAAGTGTCAGCCACTCTACCAGTACAACTGGTATTACTCCTCATTCAGCTCTGACTGCCAGTTGTTAATCACTAAATGTCTGCCTTTTGATGCCCAAAATACCTCCAGTCCATAGTCAAGATCTGTTCTTGTTATTATTCTAAGAATCCTCTAGCATCTTGTCTGCCAGTTGTTAATCTTTACTTTGGTCACTTGGGTCAGATGCCAGCTCTGGTCATCATCAGGCTTGATAGAAATCATCAACATAGTCACAGTAAGGGGCAGTCCGTATCTCTGTACCTTTCTCACCCCAGTTCAAAATTCCAAATGTTAAAGCAAATAATCATAGTTCCACTCTCATTTTTGACATAAACACCCTTCACATTTGCAATGATAGGTGTTCTCCTTTACCAGAAGTTGCTGTGGTATTTGCTAGCCCAGAAAGATAGCTCTTTATTCACATGACCTTGAAGTGTATCAGGTTAAGTGACAATTTATTTGTTTTTTATGATGAGCAACAACGACAGCTTCAACTAACTACGCATCCTGTAGTCAGATTAAGCTTCTCTTAGCAAGACAGTAGGAATGAAGCACAAGCCTAGCCTCTTAGATACCACAAACCAACGCCACAGATGTATCTTTTGCCAGGGGCATGAGCCTAAAAATTTTGCATGTGACAGGTTGTGCAGTTCAAGCCAGACTGCCACCTCTTGGCACTGAGGTTTGAAGGGTGTGGCCTCTTCTTCTTTCCTGTAAAAATGATTCATTTTAGGAATTTTTAAGTGAAATACTTATGGGTGCTACCAGCACTCTCATCTTGAGCAAATCACAGTCGTCCAATGCCATGGCTAAAGCTAAGCAAGTGTTTACTAACCCCAGGTGAGCCTCCAGCACTGTTTTATGGAAACAAGTTTTAGTTCTGAGGATCTAATCTCCTCTCTTCCTGTTTCTAGATGTATATGAGGAATTCATAGAAGTTACTTAGGTTCTATTTCACACACGTGAGGTCAGTATCAGAGAAAAAAAAACCACATATGATAGTTTGTGGTGCCTACAGATTCAGTAGGTTGGAGACTTTTCACTGACCTCAGTATCTTTGCCAGATACTCTTTCAAATGGAGATAATGACCAAGTAAAGGTCAAGTGTACAATCTAGTGGGATTTGTTTAGTTTTGTTAAGCCTGCAAGGCATATTTTTTAGTCCCATGCACCCATCCTCTGGGATGTGCCTGTTGTCATATTGAAGGATAATTTGCTAGTTTTGAGCCCTTTGTTCCAGCTTGTCAAAAGTACCCAATTATTATTCAATAAAGCCCAAGCTCCAGTAGTGTTAGCCAGTAGATGGGACAGTTCCACGCTGGCCGAGTGCATTTTGCGCTCGGCTACCAATCCGTTGGTCCGAAGTTTGATTCTTGGCTCGGCCAACACGGAACCAGAGGAATTTATTTCTGGTGATAGAAATTAATTTCTCGATACAGTGTGGTTCGGATCCCACAATAAGCTGTAGGTCCTGTTGCTAGGTAACCAATTGGTTCCTAGTCATGTAAAAATATCTAATCCTTCGGGCCAGCCCTAAGAGAGCTGTTAATCAGCTCAGTGGTCTGATAAAACTAAGATATACTTAACTTAGCAGATGGGACATCATTTTATTAAGTTATATGAATGACTGGCTTAGCTCCAGATTTAAATCATCACCTACAAAAATTGCTTCAGATGTTTCAGTCTCTGGGACTTGTAAAAGATCTGACCTGGAATCATCATTGAATGCACCTGGAAATGGATTTTGTGCCATATGTTTTCCTAATTCACCTGAAAATGGTCTGGATTTAGTTTTCAATCTCCAATCCAGGAATTTATGTGAATATACAGCCTCTCCAACAAAGAAGTGGCAGTAAATGACTGGCCATCTAATGTAGCTAGTGAAGTTTCCTTCACAATCAGAACTGCAATTCCATCTCAGACAGATTTGTTTATCAGTGATTCTCACAGATAATATTCCAATCTTTGCTACAAGTTAAATCTTAGATGATCTCCCGTAATGGTAAGAATTCTAGGATCTGCTAATAGGATTTCATTTTGCTTTTCCATAACCTGAAATTCTGCTTTTCTTGGATGCTGGTAAACTTTTGGTCGTTATACCAGACAACTCAAGAACCATAGCCAACGAGAAGAATGATGGTCAAATAAAATCAGTTCTTTGCCCGATGTTGTTGATGGCTCTCTTTGTACTAGGAAAATGTTCATCTATCTGGGAGTTTAGGCCTAGAAAGCACAAGGTAGCAGCAGGCTTCCTCATCAGACGAGATTAGGTGTTCCCTCTGAATGAAATACACATTAGGGCAATTGTGAAGACCTTTCGTGGATCTCTTTACTACCCACCTAAATACAAGGTGCCACATTCTCGACAAAGTAGTACAGACGTTATCCCCTTCGTGTAGGGCTGGGACAACTTAAAACTATATGTACTTACTTGTTTCTGTATCAATTGGCTTGCTAATGTATGTACTAGCAAGCTTTTGATGATCATTGTGGTTCCTCTTTTGGTGTAACAAGTGATTACCCAACCTCCTACCTCGCTTAGTCAATGTTCTGAGGACTTTTTCTCATTGTGATGAGCTGAGGCAAGCTAGTTTCAGGAACTTCTCTTTGTGATGATCTGTGGCAAGCTACTTTCAGGAACTTTGGCAGAATTTTAATGAACTCAATTTTCGTTTCATTAAGTGAGGTTCCAGTAAATGTTTTCAGTTGAGGGAGACATGAGTCACTGTTTTGCCAGGTGAGAAATCCACACCCAACCTTCACCAGTCATATGGCATCTTTTGTGATGTCTGTAATAGGAGCCTCAGTCCTCTCAAAGCCTTTATACCCAATAAAGGAATTTGGGTGAATTCTGGCTATTCTTATGTTGTTTCAAGAAACTATTTGTTCTTGTCATTAAATGATACCACTCATGTTTGGGTTAAGTTTTTGAAGTTAAAGAGATCTGGATCTGGGTTCTTCCTCTAAGTAACTTCACCCAGACAGTTAAAACCAGCTAAGGAGTTTAACTGGTACTCTTATAAGCCCATAAGCCTCCTTTAATTACGCAGGAAACTGCTTTTCTGCTAGCCATTGCCACTACTCATTGAGACAAAGAATGTCCTTTGCTTTCCTGCAGGGTTACTAGGTTAAAAGTTTGACCTATTGTTTCTGCTAAATTTGTTGCCATGACACAAACAGCTATTTCCCCTAAAAATAGTATTAGAACAAGTTTCCTAGTACTCTACTATAATGTTTATAATTAAGTCAGGCAATTTTACACACTAGTCAGATCTCTTGAGAACACACCTCCCAGGTAAATCTGAGAGGTCAGGAGATTAGGGCATTGTCAATCTCATTATTTAGACAAAATTTAGAAACTGATAGTTTTAAATACTGGTCGCTGAGATGTCGGTCAGCTTTAGCAAAGTTTTATTTATGACATTTCTCAAACTTTTTTATATGTTCCCTATCAGACTTGGATTAGCAGTAGGTTAGATTTTACCCATTCCATGGTAGGGACTTTGTATTTAGGGGATTCACAATCATCACCATCATCCCCCTTTCCTTCCTTCTAGGCATATTGTTCTTGGGAAACATACTTCTATGCCTTGTTGGAAAGCGAAGAGCACATGCTTCATTTTTCTGTTCACAAGTTACACAGATCAAAACTACTTACTATTTTATCAAGTTCCTAATCTATCTCCATACGCCTGTTAGTCCTACAAGCTTTTTGGTATTGTTCTTACTCCAAGAGTTTGGTTTCCAGAGGTCCTGTTTATAATTTTTGTACTCTGTTGCCACCTTCCTTGAATCCTCCCTATCAAGTACCAAATCTGCCAGTAAGTAATATCCACTGGCCTTTAATAACCGCTTCAATGTTGGGCTACATATTCTGAAAAAATAAAAATACCCCTTTTTATCCCATGATCTACCCAGCCCTCTTTGCCGAAGTTATAGAAGGTTATTAACTACTGCCCTCCTCCCAACTCTGTTCTTTCACAGCTGGTTCAGACAACACAATCAGTGATTCAGTTTTCCACCAGGAAACCTTTAAAAAACCATTTGCATTCATGTAATATGTATTCCATTTGTTGTCAGTTCTGGTTTTCTTCTCTGTATTGCCCAAAATTTGCACTGATGCATGAATAGTCTGTAAAAGTAATGAGCTTGTATTGAAAAAATTAACTTTAGCTTTAAGAAATATTTCAGGAAAACAATGAGTGAATATTCAGTAATTTCGTCAAACTAATATGTTTTATTTTGATGTAACAAAACAATGAGTGAATATTCAGTAATTTCGTCAAACTATGTTTTATTTTGATGTAACATTTTTTTTTTTTGCAATACGTAGTGTGTATACCATGAAATCTTTGTGTAATTATTGTACCTTTCAGCTGAATCTGCATTATTTGCTATAAAGATTCCTCACTGTTTTTCATACTAGTATTTTGGATCTACATAGATTCAAAGATATATGTATGTATACATACATTATCTTGTAGCTTCTGTCCATTTTTAATATGAAAGTTTTCACTGCCTCCTCCTCCACAGTGGACGGCCTACAACTGATCTAAGCAAGCTTTGTGTACCAGTTGCCAGCTTGATTAAATTTTTCAGTCTGACAAAAGCAACAGCTGTTTATTGCTGAATTGTTAAATAGCTGAAATATACCCCAAAGTCTAAATTACAGACATTATTAGTATAAAGAAGTTTTGTTAAATTGGGCTGAAAATTGGATCTTTGATCATGATAATGCTGAAGTTGAACAGTTCGGTGGGAAAGAGGTATTAAGAATGAACAAGCAGCTGTTGGAAAGTTATTTTTCACACATCAAATAGTGATTCACATTAAATACAACAAAACTGCTTGTTTTTTGTAGAAGTCATAATATATTTTTTAAATAGTGCCAGTAATATATAAATACAGACCTCTTATTTTACTGAGTGCCAACGTTCAGTTCCCTCTGATTTGTGCATACTTCTGATTTACAGATATTGACTGTGAGAGATTTTAGCAGGCAAGAATAAACTCACTCTGTTAGGGTGAGATTTACCCAGAGATAACTCTCTCTTCTCAAGCTTAAGAATATTTTTAGTACTCAATTATCTGTCAACCCCAGCATTAAAGGTATAAGTAAAAATAAGTATACTATTGTATTTTTTGAGCAGAGTGATTTTAAATTTCTTGTATTGTCTTGAAAATGTTGAATCAATAGTATGGCTGTATCATGATATTTAAAGGCTTTCTCCAGTCTGTCTCCTACTTGCATAATGTGGAATGAACTAAATCTTAAGTACAATATATTGTAACAAATGTTGTTGTAGTAATTCAGGCGTCCCCTGCCAGAAGGGCATAACCCAAAATTTGGCGGTTTTTAGTTAGTGCTGGATATGGGCACCAGGGGCCACTATTAATCACAAGGTGGAAGTCTTCAGACAGAAAGCAGCTCTGTGTTGATGCTATGAATGCTTGAAATCATGTATTCCAATCTGTTTCAAACTGCAGGGTTAGATCTTGTATGGGGACCCAGAAGGGTGTAAGATTAAGGCCAATGGGAGTATGATATATAGTAATGACAAGGTAGTCCCACTCTTGCAACGTGTTTGGGATCATCTGCACATGAAATTTTGTGACGTCACCCAAACAAGAGGATAATTGTCTTTGTTACACTTTAAAATGTGATTTAATAAATATCCCTCCATAGATTTGAGTGGTGAATGCGATTATTGGACACATGAAATGTAGTTTGCATGAGTTGATATTGAAGAAATTGAATAGGCAAAATTTTGCACAAATAAGGTTTTCTTTGAGTGTCTTTTAGACGCTGACAGGATCCTGGAGACTGATGTCATGGGATTTTTCCAGTTTTTGGAAACTCATTTCTTCTCCTTGTGTGCATTTAGGACCTCGTTGTCAATTGTTTTAAAGTTGATTTCCTTTTGTAAGTTGTCCATTGGCATGAGTCTGTCTTTCATTTGATGTATTTTGCTAAATTTACATACATTGTTTAATTCTGTGATAAAATTGTGAATCCCAGCTGATCTTGCTGGACATTCACCTAAATGTTTGCTGATATTTTTTGCACTTTTACATTTATTTTATATTGATTTTAATAGACACATAATTATGTTACAGTACTAGTAATGCAGGAGACTATTTTAATATGAAGGAATTCCTCAAGGGACAAGCCCAGGATTTGACAGCGTATTTTCACGAGGCATAACTTCTTAACCAGGAATTATCTTAATTTGTGTACTAGAGATATTATTAATATAAATGATATGTTTTTTTTTTTTTTTGTATTTTCACGCAAATTTTTTCGTAAACCGCCAAAATTTCTGATAAGAGTAAGTGACCAATTCATTCATGTCTCAGTGATACCGCTATTGTGATAATGGATTTCAAAAAGGTTTACAATATTGTAGTGTAACATTATGTATTTGTTAAAATTGGTATCAAATATCAAAAGAACAAAAAATATCTGCAAACATTTAGGTGAATGTTCAGCAAGATCAGGTTGGGTTTCACAATTTTATCACAAAATTAAACTATATAAATTTAACATAATACATGAACAGAAAGGCAGACTCGCATCAACAAACAACTTACAAAATGAAATCAACTTTAAAACAATTGACAATGAGGTCCCAAATGCACCCCCAACTGACTCACCTGGCCCCCCCCGACCCCCGCCCCCATTCATGTTTGTTGGTTTTTTATCCCTGCATTAAGTACTCGTACTATAATAATTAATTAACCTAAAATATGTGTGTGTATGTACAAGTATTTTGAGGTCTCCAAACATAAAATACATATGTGTACTATTTTCCAATTTTATAAATTTTGAAAAAAATAAAAATATGTGCCAAACAGACTTGTTTACACACACTGCATTACTTTTTATTTAAGTTTGTATATTTAAATTAGAATTATTTTGCAATATTTCTGATAAAAAAAATTTAGTAAAAAAAAAATTAGTACAAAAAGTTTACTCAAATTATGCATAAAATGGTAGACCTAAACTGGCTGATTACTTTGATATATAATAATAATACATTTTTTGTATCTATGAGTCGTTCAAAGTCTGCGAGTCATGCGCTACAAACGTGTCAAATCTATGGTCTTTTCAAGTATTTGGGGGGGGGGGTGGGGGGGGGGGGGTTTCACTGGTATCTGAGGAAGGGGTGGGGGGAATGCAAGAGAAAGATTTCCTGCTCAGCCATTAGCTGAGACGGAAGGCTCTGTCTCACACATTTGTGACGTCATAGCGCGGTATGTATGAATGACAGGCACTCGTACCAAGTTTGTTAGGCCTAACGGGAGCGAAGACACATGATCCGCTTGTCCCCGAAACCTCAAATGCTTCCTTCAGCAGAACTCTTCATGGAGGATGAGATAGAGGAGTTTGAAGGTTTTTTGGCAGAGGATGGGTAGAGGAAATTCCATCCAAAAGGTTTTTTAAAGGAAATTACTGTATTGTACAGTACACTTGCACCCAATGGTGGAAGTGTTTATGTGTGGGAGTTTTCACCATTCTGGGTGTAATTTTAAACTTTTTCAAATTATTAAAACCTTTGTAATTTTTTATTTATTCACAAGAACAATTTCACATTAGAAAAATTACAGTATAGTATATAGAAAGTACTGAAAATGGATAGTATAATAAAGTTTGACTGGGTAAGTTGCTGATTGCCTTGGCCCTAATGGAATTATTCCCATAAGGTATGTGTATTGAAATCGGCATTTTTCCAGCTCTGCAAGGCCATGGATCAACCAAAGTCTCGCATAATTGGGGACCATACTATAGTATTAATGCATTCCAGACCCCCAAAACTATTAAAACAAAATACATTTTACAGGGAATAAACACAGTTTTACACACAGAAAACAATGAGAAATAAATATAAATGAATATGAAATGAATAATGAATATTTAACATCACTCTTACCTTTATGGAAGACACTTGTTAGCATATGGAAGACATAGAGGTGGGAGAGGGAGGAGAGGTTACTGTTTCGAAGGGGAATCCCCATCCAGGAATTCGGGTATCATGATGTTTTGTAGTGGCACTGTCTGAGGTTACTTTCCCACTTCGCTTTTTACTGGCACTAGGACCAGGTTGCGTCACTGGACCCCTGCCGAATAACAAAACTGTCCAGAGACATTTGTTTTCTGATGTCTCTTCAATATCTGCCTAAAATGGTACAAAGCGTTGTCATTAAACTTGTTAGAGACACAGATTGTAATGTCTTTGTTAGGATGATGATGATGTCTCTTAACAAAATTTTATATATCACTCCACTTAGCAAACATTTTTTTAATCACTGAAGTAGGTATAGCATCCCCTCTCTCTCCTCCTCCTCGGATTCCTCATCTGCTGTCTGTTGCTGTTCCTGCTGAAAGTCTTGCAGCTCCTCAGTGGTTAGCTCTTCCCTGTGGGCATCCACTAACCCTTCCACATCCTCGCCACTCACATCCAAGCCCATGGACTTCCCCAGAGACACAATAGACTCCACAATGGGCATAGGGTTGTCGGGGTCAGCCTCAAACCTTTTGAAATCCTTCTCGGGGCAACACTCTGGCCACAATTTTCTCCAAGCAGAGTTCATTGTCCTGGAAGTCACTCCCTGCCAAGCCTTAGCTATAAGGTTTTTGCAGTTGAAGATACTGAAGATTATGCAGTTGAAGATACTGAAGTGATCCTTCCAGCACTCTCTTACGGTCAATTTAGTGTCTGAGGTCACTTCAAAGCACCTTTGAAACAGTGCCTTGGTGTAGAGTTTCTTGAAGCTTGAAATGATCTGTTGGTCCATGGGCTGGATGAGGAGTGGTATTAGGGGGCAAGGGCTTTACTAATGAATTTCAATTCATCCAGCAACTGGTCTTCCAAGCCAGGAGGATGTGCAGGAGCATTGTCCATTACCAGGAGGCACTTGAGGGGCAACTTGCGGAAAATCGGGCCAAGCACTTCATTGACCCACTCAATGAAAATTTGTCTTGTGACCCATGCCTTTTTATTGGCCTTCCACATCATAGGCAATTTATTCTTTGTGACATTGTTTTTCTTGAACACTCCGGGAGTTTCAGTGATACAGAAGTAGGGGTTTGATTTTGAAATCTCCACTGGCATTCCCACAGACCAAAGAGTTTTGGCCTATCCTTCATAGGCTTGTGCCCTGGCAATGAACTTTCATCCTGCATGATGTAGGTCCATTTTGGCATTTTTTTTCCAAAACAGGCCTGTCTCATCCTTCAGCCTCAAGATACTCTCTGAATTCACCAACGAATTCTTTGGCAGCATGTTTATCTGAGCTTGCAGCCTCCCTATGCTGTACGACACTATGGATGCCCATACACTTTCTGAATTTTTCAAGCCAGTCTCTGCTGGCCTTGAAATCACCAAGACGATCATTAGTTGTTGGCATTTTCTTACTTAAATCAGCATGCAAAATCCTAGCTTTCTCACAAATGATCACTTCAGACACACTATCCCCCACTAACTGTTTTTCATTAATCCACACCAACAACAGCTTCTCAACATCTTCCACTAGTTGTGATCTCTTGTTTCAATAATGATGTGACCACTTTCACAACAGCAGCTGTCTTGATTTCATGTTTCTTTGCTAGGAGAGAGCTGATTGTCAACTGACTTGCCGTACATCCTAGTGAGATCAGCTACACGTGCACTACTTTCATACTTCACTACAAGTTCTTTCTTAAATTCAATCATACTCCTGGTCTTTTTTACTGAAGGGGTGGCACTTGCAGCTTTCTTTGGCCCCATGACGGCTACTTTATAATGAGTTTTTATGGCAAAATTAGCAAAAAACAACAAATACATGCGGTGATGCTTGTTCAGTGAGAAACAAAGCCAGAATGGGTCACGAGAGAGGGTGGGTGCTTTGTTTGGGCACTTCATACGGGAACCGGTCACGCACTGGGCCCTGGATGGAGCATTTCCAGGCGTACAAAAACTGAGGAAACGTATGATAACCGAGACAAATGTTCGTAAAAAAAAAAAAAAAGTCTACGAAAACTGTAACGTACGAGAACCGAGGCTTGACTGTGCTTTAAACTGCACTTACTCAAAACTCATATTTTGGGGTTATGCCCTTCTGGTAGGGGATGCATTATTATGTGTAGGCAGTCTGAACAGGGGTTCTGTCAGTTATGTGATGCCATAAGCACTATTATGGCATCTCTGTTAGGTATGTTATGGTGCCATAACATACCTAACAGAGGCAATAACTGGAACTCAGCCTGTTATGGCGCCACAAATTGCCAATCTTACGGTGCTTGACGAGCGCCATAAAACTGGATCGCCGATAACAGAGTCCGCTGATAACTGGGGACTGCCTGCACATGCAACTTATCATTGCATAACTTTAATCCACATTTACTCAAAACTAGTGTGTCTGGGTTACACCCTTCTGGCAGGGGATGCCTCATTTGTTTTTTTTAGATTAGTAATCATTATACAGTAATATTACCATACTCTAATTTTTAAATTAAAAACAAAGTACGATGGCAGACAATACATATAGAAGAAAAAAATTTTTCCTTTTCAAAATCCTGTTTTTTCAGGTAAGTGGTTAATTGTTGTATTCCAAGGTAGCACTACACTTATTTGTTTGAAATAACTTGAGAATGTGGTAATTGGTAGTATTTTGTTAATCTTTGCTTAATTGTTTTTGCATATAATTTTTTTCATTTTGCTTTATTGTGGTGCTCATTATGTATTTTGTGATTTAATACCTTCTCTGAACTAAAGGCACTTGTGCACAGTGTGTAAATATAAATAATGATATTGTTTTTTGTGTTCATCTGTAAACTGTTTTTCTTCCTATAATTTATGTTTGAAAGCATTTGCAGGTGTACATTTTGGCTTTTTGCTTATTAATATTAGTTTTTTTATTTGTAACTGAAGTGTTAGCTGACGATCAAATGGTACGAAATTCTTTGCTATATCAGAAGGTAATTATTATTAATGTGTTTTTTTTGGTTTTCTAGGATGACACTTACAACCATTGATGGAGTGTAATGTCTTTTTAAGCTATTTACCAAGGATTTGGATAGAGGAGGATCTTGAAAACTCATGAAAGTATTGAAGATGGCCCTTGGTCAGTACTGTAGCAGATGCTACACCAGGAAAAGGGGTATGCCAAATCCCATTTATCAATTTTGTGATGATGCACTGCTAGGGAGGAGGAGGACTTCCCCAAAGTATGACTTATATAGTACACTTATGCATTGAATACTGCTGATGCCTAAGTGTTAGTTTGAACAATTATAATTCCTTTGGAGATGTTTACACACACACCCACACTTCATATAATTTACTATGCATTCACCATTTTACACTTTCGATTGCAATATTTCTTTTGGTATTTTCTAAGCTAATGACTAGAGGCTGATGTATGTGTTGAGAATGGTGCAGCAGCAATGATTTTGAGCTTAATGAACTGGTAAGGAAAGAAAATTTTATACATCACAAAACTTGGCTTCTGTATATCACCTTATTGCCTATAGAATCTATTGGTTTATTCATCTTTATTCTTACAAAGTACATTCCCATTTACATAAAATCTGAAGTTTTAAGGTAACAAATTACCAATTTATCATAACTGGATTACAAATTAGTGGTTTTGTAGTGGTTATTTGTTTGCCACATGGTGCCTGTTTGTGCACATTAGCTCACAGCAGAAAATATGCTTAGTGCACTATTGACCACTAATTAGCTGCTTTTTAAATTGCATTATTATTTGTTTTACAGCATATTTCTTGTTTTATTAAGGTTATCAGGGGGGTTAATTACATAAAGTAATGTCTGCTGGTGAGATATGATCTTGAGAATACATACTTCAGCATTTTAGTTTGGATTTCTTTGTGTCCAAGTTGCTGTCATTTGTAGTGCGTACTGCAATACCACGGATGTCATATTTCATTAGAAAAACATAAAATCTGCAGTTTTTTAATACAGCACATATTACTTGCATGAAAGAGCTGGCTAATATATTCACTGAGGAAGAAGTCTTTAAATATTTTGCTTCATAAGAGCTTTAAGTGAAATTTATTTAAGCTAAAATTGTTGTTAAGTGTATATGTACTATAGTATGTATGGTTTTTTGGATTGCTAATTCCAGTTTTAGCACTTTAGGAGGCTTTTCATGTTACTCTAAATTTCGAAAGCAATGTGAATTTTTTTTTCAAAATACATTTCCAAGTTTATACTAGTGAAAATTCATCTGACAAGAATTTGTTGGCTATGGTAGGCTGTTAACCATGTGAGGTTTTGATAACAAATGATGTTATGTACTACTATTACATGACGTCCAATGAATTTTTCCATATCTTTTTACAAACTAGAATTATAAATATAGTTGGATACATTGAGGGTGTTGGGGTATGGTTGAACAATATATCAGAGAAAAGTAGGGACCACTCAATGAGAATTATGCTGAAAGCAGTTCTAGAAGAGAATCCCCAAAAACTTTCACTTTTTTATGATTTATATATGCTGTAACATATGTAAACAAAGTGTCCATAATTTAATAATCTTACATTAATTTATAAACACACTACAAAAAGTACAATTACAGTATTCAGCTTCAAAATACCACCAAAAGTAAAGAAAATGATCACTAAGCTTATAAGTAATAAGCTGTAGCTGAATGTGTTTTGTCACAGACAAATTTGGGACCCATGAATGTCATAGGATTAAGAATCAAGTGAAAGGACCTAATAGTCAGGTTAGCCTTTCCCATTATCTTATTTGTGTTCTCGTGATATTGCATGTTGTTTTTCTCCGCAAGTTAACATTGTCAACAGGAGGGTTCATTAGGTGAGTGAATAATTATGTTACTCGGTGAGAATAAGAAAGATTGATATGGGGAGACACACACACACACAAGAGCGAAACAGTTTTGACTGATTTAGTTCATCATCAGCAGTGTTTTAAGGGTTTTCATATTTAGTCAAGCTATGAATGAGGATGATTTTCATTTCCTCTTATGTGAGCTAAGCTAAAAGTTCTGATGAATGGCCCACTAAGTTGGAAAAAAAAAAGTTAGATGTCAACAAAGACTAACAGCAGGGTTGAATGATATTTGCTTTACAAATTACATGACCATCTTCTTGACAGTTGATAATATTTTATAACCATCTCCTGTCTAAAGTGAAGGAATGAGTTTTCATTTTTCAGTCCACAATGATTGAATAATTTTTATGTCTTTCTTTATTATCAGTTTCTCTACGATATTGAAATCTGAAATCTGATGTTATGGAAATCAACAACATAAATAGACTTGAATAGCTGATGTACTCTTTGAAAGTTTGTATTATAATAGAAGATCAAGATTATAAAGTAGTTTAACACTTAGGAGCTGGGATAATATATCGATATGCAGTACCCCATCCCGGCAAAACTTTGAGGTCAGCAAATTTAAAAAAAAAAAAAATACATCAATGGAAAGAGGAAGATATGCAATTGCACATAGTTGAAGAAAAAAATTCTAAAAAATTTTCCCTACCTTCCATGTGAAGTTGAAAATGACTATTTACAACCCCTTGTGGGGCCTCTTCTACAAGACTATCGTAAATTTTACCAACTTATGTTTTTTCTAATAATTTTATTTTGTTTTGTAAAATTATAATTATAGCTCACACAATATCAAAACAGATAAGAAATAAAATAAATAATAAATTCTTAGCATATTTGTTGAAAAAAGATTTATGTAAATTTACCGAGAACAAAAATTCAGTAACTTTTTTTATTTGCACATGTTTTTTCTAATATTTCTTTGCACTTTTCTTTGCAAAATTACATTTACAACTCATATAGTACTCTTCAAATTCTTATAAAGTTCCACCTTATTTCTGGGTAAATGAACCTAGTCTATCTTAAAAGGCACTTATAACTTTTATATAATTCTGGTGACTGAACCGAGTCTTTCTTAGCAGTTATAACTTTATAAGTATACCTTGAACTTAGATCTGTTCTTAGTCAATGGGCACTTGTGAAGATTTTTACAAGTCCACAAATCCCTGTCGAGGTTCGCAGTCTCACTGCCACACTTCTCGACACTTCCCTTTGACAGATGCCTGCCTTCTGCTTCCGTTTCTACATAAGATCGGTATATGTGGGCTTTTCATTAGATGCCTATTTACGATATAAGGCTCTCACTTTTCGTCTATAAGAGCTCGCTTTTCATCTTTATTATTCATGTTCTACTTTTCAATGCATTTTTTTCAACGGTTATTATGAATTCTTGTAACATCTTTAAAGAGGTCACTGTGTGAGGTCAAGATTTCTGTTTGCCCATATATCCCATTAACCTCTGGTCTCAATAGATTATTTCCCCTGGTCTTCAACCTTTGCTCTTTGCTGG
>NC_061094.1:30178095-30215595 GCF_015104395.2 Macrobrachium nipponense | reverse complement strand
GGGCGCCTTGGAATGGATTAATTTTCGTATCTTGAGGTACCACTGTATATGTGTGTATATATATATATATATATATATATATATATATAGTATATTATATATATATATATATATATATATATATAGATATATAATAATATATAGAATATATAACTATATATTATATATATATATATATAATATATATATATATATATAGATATTCTATATATATATATATATATAATAATATAATATATATAATATATATAATATAGATAGATATAATATATAGATAATATATATATATCATATATACAAAAAAAAAAAAAAAAAAAAAAAAAAAAAAAAAAAAAATGACTATATATATAATCTAATATATAGTATATATATAATATATATATAATATAATATATTATATATATATAATATATATATATATAATATATAATAATATATATATAATATGTATATATATAATATTATATATATATATATATATATATATGTATACTATATATATAATATATATATATATATATATATATATATATATATATATATATATATATATATATATATCTATATATATATATATATATATATATATATATATATTCTATATATATAGATATATATATATATATAATAGTAATAATATATATATATATATATATATATATAACATATATATATATATATCTATATATATATATATATATATATAATATATATATAATGGTGAGGGCTTTTTGAGATCGTAGGTAAAAACTCTATGTCTGGGTGAGTTGGTCTCGTTTTTTGTCGGCCTATGAAATTATCCTTAAGATCATTATTTCTAGGTAAAATTAATCTAAAATTACCATGAGAAAAAACAAAATTAAGAAAATGTCAGTAAACTGACTCGCTCACTCTACTACAAAAGAAGTGGTCGGCTGGTATGTGAAAAATATAAGGCGAGTGGATCACTACCACGAGTCATTCCACCCATTAGACCTTCCAACATAAAATCCCCACCAGAGAGAGCTGATACTAAAGGGTGATGCGGCCGCTACTACTACTACTACCGACGCCACGGACAGCAGCGCCCCTAGCGGTCATCCTTAATCTATGAACATCTTGTCCTGCAGGGTGGGTTTCATAGGGCGACACGAGCCAATCACCCAGAAATAGATTTTTCCTACGTCAAAATCCCTTTTCTGGGCTCAGCTCGTGTCGGCCTATGAAATAGTACCAGAGAAACAGACAAGATGGGAATAAGGACAAATGAAACCCAATAGTAAAAAAGGAGATATATAATATAAGTGAATCAGGGACATTACAGTATACAAACAAAGTTACTTAAAGCTAACTTATCCTAACACTGTATGATAAAGAAAGCAATCAATATAAAGTACTTAAAATTAAACTTATATTAGACATAGTAACACATAATAATGTAATGGCAAAACAATAAAGAATGATTCACTTAATTAAGATATTTACAAAAATATACAAACACATTGTGTTCTACCCTAGCATAAAAATAAGGGTAGAAACACTGAAGTACATTATATGTACATAACTGGATGATCCCTTAGCAAAAAAATAAGGGTACAATCCACCTATATGATTCTAGCGGCTAAGGCTATAGTATTCAAACGAGTAGCATGGCAATAGGTGAGGCATGTTGGACGTAGGTAGGTAGAAAGAGACCTGGATCTATACTACAACTACTATGCAGTATCAGGAGAAACAATGTTTCCCGCTGCTACTGCAGAAAATTTCAAGATTCCAAGGACTTTAGGTAATGACGTTTAAAGACTGTCGGTGATTTCCATCCAGTATACTTTTTAAGATCCTCAAAGTTTCATATGTTAAGAAAAGTAATTAATTGAGGTGGCTACTCCTCTGATTGTCATGTGCTTTTGGAAATAAGAATCAGGATTGGCTTGTTTAATGAAGTAAAGGATCTGTTGTCTGATTCCTTTTACTGATAAAGTGCCACCTTTTTCTCTCATAAAGAGAGAAACCTGAGGATCTTGAGGATGTACGAGATAGAAAGGCTCTAAAGTTGATACTAGGCAGAGAGAAGGATCTTGCGGAAGTGGAAGGGGGATGACTTTCCAAGGAGCCCACCTTGCAAGGGGATCCTCATTTTTAGCTAAAAAGCTACGATCTGGGGAAAGTAGAAACTTCTCCTGAGGGGAGGAAGGATTCCACATGACCCACCCGCATCTCTGGATAGAGCCGACAGTTCTGAAATTCTGGCTCCTGAAGCCAGGCTTAATAAAAATAACGTCTCTTTTAAGAAGCATTATGAATGTGCAAGACGAGTTGTCAGTATCTGAGGCTAGTTTGAAGGAGGGCATCATTTAAGAAACCATGAAACTGCAGTAGGCCTTTGAGAAGGTCTAAGTCTAGCACAGGCTTTGGGAATAGACGTAAAGTAAGATTCTGTTAGGTCTATCTGGGAAACCCAAACTGAAATATTTTTCTCTTCAAAGCCGATTTATGAGTAGTAATAGTGCTAGCTGCTAAGTTCCGTTTTTTCAAACAAGGAGACCTGAAAAAGGATATAGCTAAGTTAACTGTCATGGTAGTGTTTTGATTCTTTCAGGAAGGATGCTAATTTTTTAACAGCTGAGTCATATTGTCTAATAGTTGACTCTCTTTTATCTGATTCTAGGAAGAGGATGTTTTGTGGATCAATGTTAGCATCTTTGTTAGCCGCAAACTTCATGAAGTCCATAAAGTAGGGTATGAAGAGTTCCTGAGGAAGCGAACACAGTCCTCATTTGTATGATTGCGACAGCTTGGGATTGGAATCTGTTGAGGTCGGAGACAACCCAATTCCAGAAGCAGAGGATACCAGTTGCTTTTTGGCCAGTCTGGAGCAATCAGAGCTACTAGTCCCTTGAAAGTCCTCAGCTTGCTCAAGACTTTCAAAAGAAGATTCACGTGGAGGCATAAATTTTCCTCCACTGATTCCAATCTAACGACAGGGCGTCCGTGGCATAAGCCAGAGGGTCCAGGTTGGGGGCCACATAGCAAGGGAGCTTGTGGTTCGCTTGTGAGGCGAAGAGATCCACTTGGAGACCTGGGACTCTCTGGCATATCCACTGGGAATAGACCCGTCGTCCAGGGACCATTCTGATTCCAGAGGGACTGACCGGGACAAAGCGTCTGCTCATCACATTTCTTACCCCCGCCAGTGAGTGGCGGACAGATGCCATCTGTGTTTGTCTGCTAGCGCAAAGATGGCTATCATGACATGATTCACGTGTTTGGATTTGGACCCTCCTCTGTTGATGCAATGTACTACCACTGCACTGTCCAAAACTAGTCTTAGGTGAGACTTCTTCGGGGGGGGGGAAGGAGTCTCTTCAGGGTAAGAAATACTGCCATTGCTTCAGGACGTTTATGTGAAGCTGGCGGAACTGAACTGACCAAGTCCCCTGAACTTGCTTGAATTGAGAATATCCCCCCCCCCCATCCGGACAGGGAGGCATCCGTTGTGAATGGTTAACACTGGAAGGGGATATTGAAGGGGTACTAATTTGGCAAGGTTCTTCACTTTTGTCCATGGACGGAGCTGATTGCGAAGGATCTGTGGCAATTACTGACAACTTGTCTCGAGATTTGGCGTTTGCTCTCGATCGCCAAACTCGATTTATATCTTTCAGCCTTGCGTTTCAGGAGGATGTCTGTCACTGAGGCAAACTGAAGAGACCTAGGATTCTTTCCTGGTTTCTCCTTGATGTTTGTTTGCATTTGAGAAATTGTTTCACAGACTTGGCTATTTCTTTTCTTTTGACCACCGGAATTGACAGATTGTGGGAAGACAAATCCCATTGGATTCCTAGCCCACTGAAACGAGACTCCGGAGTGAGTCGGATTTCGTTTCGTTTATCTGGAACCCCAGATGTTCCAGAAATTGAACTACCTTCTTTTGTGGCTTTGAGACATTCCTCGACCGTTGGTGCCCAGATCAACCAATCGTCGAGGTATGCTGCTACCATTATCCCTTGAGTTCTCAACTGTTGAACTACCACTTCTGCTACTTTTCGTGGGAAATACCCTGGGGGCTACATTCAGACCGAAGGGCATTCACTTTGAATGAGAAACGTTCTATGATTTCCATAGTTTGAAGCCTAGGAATGGACGGAAGTGTCTGGCTATAGGGATATGATAGTATGCATCTGTAAGATCGATGGAGGTTGTGTGGGGCACGGACGGGGAAGTAAGGTCCGTACCTGCGAGATGGTGAGCATTTTGAACTTGTCGCAACGAATGAAAGAGTTTAGCTTTGACAAGTCTAAGATTACCTTCTTTTTGTTGAGCCTTTCTTTGGCACGCTGAATAAGCGACCTTGAAAGTTTTAGATGCTTGACTCTCGCAATAGCTCCTTTCTGAAGGAGTTCCTCCGCATAATCTGTCAATTCCTTTGATGGTTCCTGATAGAATGATTGATTGGAGGAGGATCTTAGATCCAACTCCAACCCAATCCTTTGGACACGATGCTCTGTGCCCATTTTGCTGAACCCCCACCTGTGACGGAAGAGGAACAGCCTCCTCCTACCTGGGGAGCCTCACTGTTGTTGGGCGGGTTGACCTCCGCGCCCTCCTGAAGTGTTACCTCTTGCAGCTCTTCCTGTGCCACGTTGGCGAAAGTGGCCCCTCGCCCTGCTACCCCTCCCCTATAGAATCTATTAAAGGCTGGGTAGGCCTGGCTTTCGTACATTGAATTGAACTTGAAGGCGACGACTGCGTTAGGAGGTGGAAGGTTGACTCTGAGGAGACAACAGGAGGATGGGTTGCGTTCTGCTTTGAAGTAGACGGCTGTCCCTGTTGTGTAACTGGGACGGCCTGAACAAATTGCTGTTGCTGCTGTTGCTTCTGTAAGGCTGGAACCTTCTTCCTGTCTTCTTTAGCTTCTTACCAGCAGCAGGGGCGGTCTCTTGTTTCCTCTTGGAAGAGATGCCCCATGCTAGCTCTAAGGCTCTGGTTGAGGCCTAGCAGCCTCGTGGTGCACTTCATTCACAGAGGCCTCTGGGAAGAGGTCCGCCACCCCACATGCTGGAAGCTAGGAGTCTATTAGGCTCATGCCTGATAGTTGCCTCCTGCAAAGGACATTGCTTCGGGCAGGTCCATTTCCTTCTAGCTAGGAAGATGGAAGGAAGTCCAAAAGCATCAGCTTGGGACATGTCTGAAGCTGTTGATTTAGCCAGAATCTTGAATAAAGGTTCTGTGGCGTAAGACAGGGCAGCCATTTCCGTAATGATCAGGGAGTTAAGGGACCTCCAAATCTTGTTCGAGCATCAAACTCTGCCTGAATAAGGGTATCAGGCAGTCTTGGAAGCTTCTCGCCAAACTGATCCATTGCGCAGTCTGGCTTAAGCTTACCTATTGAGAAACGTGGCAGGCAAAGTTCTCCCACAATTCTCCAAAGGCTGGGAAGAGCGGAGAAGTAGATTCCGCTTCCCTCAGCTGTGGCATGGGCTCGTCCTTGAGGACTGCCTGAAGAGTTGCTTCCACTATTTTGGTAGCGAACGGAAGAGAAGCCTCCTCCTCCGTCGCGAAAATAGTGAATGGGACTCTTGAATGCTTGGAGTTTGGTGTTAGTACACTCCCAATCCTCCCAGGCAGTGAACCCATTCCCTTCCCGCTGTGCGTGATCCCTACTATACAGCACAGTCTCTCGGGAGATCTTATCCTCTCTAGTGAGAGCAGCAACGGTCAGCCTAGCATACCCAATGAAAGGCTGAGTCAGTCCGGGAGGATAGAACTCGAAGTCCTCAATCCTTCGAGTTTCCACACTCCGGGATAGAAATCATGCCGTCCTTGAAGGGGGCATAAGCGGCCACTCTCCATGGGTTATCCATGGAGAAGGCTGGTAGGGATTCGTAGGGAGGTAACTGTAAAACACCAGTACCTGCTACAGGGGAGCTTGGCTGAGGAGCCTGGTTAGACCAGCAAAGCGGTCCTCGTGCTCTCTAACTCTGTTAGAGAGATCTTGAATGGATTGGCCAGACTGGTTGATGGTGTTTGACAGCTGTGCAAACATCTGTTCAAACTTAGAGCCCAGAGAGCCAACCATCTCTCCCACTTGTTGCATCACAACTGCTGAAAAGGTGGGTGGGATCAAAGGAGCTCGGTCCCGCCACCCCAACAGGAGTTACCGGAGTAGATCCGGTAGATGCCGGAGAAGGCGTTGGCTCGGCCGGAGCGCGAGCCTTCTCCTTAGAAGCCTTGCTTCTAGAGCTCTTAGAGTAGGAAGAGCTCGGCTTTGCCTTCACCGCGTCAGCGTAGGAAGTCGTAGACTTCCTAGCTGAAGAAGACGACGACTTCTTAGAAGTCGTCTTATGCAGAGTCTTCTGTTCTCTCTGTCCCTTCACCTTCGGGGGTACAGAAAGAGCGGGAGAGCGGGCAGGGATCTCAGATCCCGTAAAGCCTTGAAATGAAGCAGAAGAAGGGACGGAGGAGAAGAAGATCCGAAGGAGCACCCAAAGGAAAGACCTTGGGCGCCACCCGACACACCTACCTCAACCAACAAATCCTCTGCCCTACCAACCGCATAGGCTCAATATTCAGGTCCAGGGTTTTTTTTGGCCACATCTGGGACCGGCTCCTGCGTGGAGACGGACCCGAACGCCTGCTGCACCTCCTGCTGAATCGAAGCTATGAGAGGGGCTGCCGAGATGGGGTCCATGTAGCCGGTCGACTTGCCACCGGGGAAGATCTAACGGCCAGCTTCTTGTCAAGAATATACGGCTGGCCCTTGGCAGCGTTCTTCCCGAAGCGCCCACCCAAGCTTCAGGGTTGCCAGGGCGACTTCCTTCACGGCAGGCAGCCTGAAAGAGAAGGCGATATGAAGCTTCTAACGGCGGAGATAGGGTTGAACGAAGCTTAAAACTAAGTGTTAGTAGTGATAAGACCAAGAAAGTCTAAGAGTAGACTTACCCCACCCAACGCTGACTAACGAGGTTAGTAGCAGATGGTGCAAGCCTCCGGGTGCCAAACGATCAGTCCGTTGTGGGTGGTGGCACACGGGGCGGGGGCCTGGGTCCTACTCCTCATGGGCGCAGGGGTCGTAGAGCGTTGCGTTGCAACCTGGGACCTGACAGTTGGTAGTCCTGTAAGTGGAGAGATACATGAGTATCAGGTGCACACTTACAGCCTAACAAATGCTCCGCTGCATGCCGGAGCATGAAAGTTAGATTAAACCAGAGCCCCGCCGTAATACGTGTAGTAACTAGGCGGTTGGAGTTGTCTTAGGCTACGCCGGAGACAGGAAAAAAGATTCCAACCAGGAGTGGTGAGGAGCCATGAAACCACGATGGAGAACGACGGAGATAGTACATAAATTAAATCTAAAATTCACCGTAATATTAGGGTATATCCGTATAACGAAGTATAAAATTTTTCGTCTACTAGAAGAGTGCCGGGTAAGGAGCGAGCTCTCCTCCGTAGCGGAAAACAGGATATAGTAGGCAAGCAACAGACCACTAGTAATGTCCACACCCCCGCCCATGGCGGAGCCAGACTGACCTATAACCAAAGGGGGCCCGGGGCCCCCGGTTTCAGCGGAGGCTCCGTTCGTTACGGTGGGGAGGGGTGGGGGGACTGAGGCAATAGGGGGGGGGTCCCAGCGTAACACGGCGGGGAGAGAGAGAGAGAGGGGGGGTGGCCTACCCCCCCCACTCACTACAGCTACCCGCTGGTAACGGTACCCGAGACAAGTGGTCGCCCTTAAACCCCAGCTGGGATGGAGCTCCAGGCCTCCTCAGAGGGAGAGGGAGGTAGGCTACTGTGGTTGTCATGGCAACCAAGGAGATCCACCAGACCCCTCCCTATACCTGGTAGGGAGGGAAGGGGAAGGGAAAGTAAGGTGCTAAGGGACACGTGATCGCAGGTGGCCTAAGCCGCGATAGCAACACAACCCTAGAGGGGCCACGGAACCAGACTGTACCAACACATGGCACAAGCACCTATAGGCTAGCCTAACAACCCCTAAATAAACAATGATAATACATCGTAAAGGTGGAAAAGACACTTTTAGTAAAAGAGAAAGAAGCCCAGGAGGAGGCAAGCTGTTCTGAAGAACAGTTGACTACTCGGAGCCAGCAGTAGCCGATGAAGAGCAAGAGCTGGGATGCTGGGCCAGAAACAGGGTATAGCCCTAAATACCAAACTAAGAGAAAACGGTAAAGGGCTGTGTCCTAGCTATAAAAACGATGTAATAAACGATGAACGTAAATATAATAAGCCATAAGTATAAGATGTCCCAGTATGGGAGACCGGGAAATCTTAACACGAGGCGGCACACGCCGCCACGAGTCAACCGGGAGACCGTATATGACCTATAAGAAGGAAAATACTGGTCCCTGGAAGACTAAAAAACTGGAAAATACTACTTATGAGGCACTTAACTTAGCCGATGCAATAGCAGCACCGTTCCATCGTAAATGACGAGATAAATCCAAGAAAACAACACGAGAGGAAAAAAGCACTCTAGCGCTGTGAAGCTAATGATTAAGGATGACCGACTAGGGGCGGGACTGCTGTCCGTGGCGTCGGCGGTTAGTAGTCTAGGTGAGTAGTTGCGGCCGCATCACCCTTTTAGTATTCAGCTCTCTCTGGTGGGGATTTTATGTGGAAGGTCTAAATGGTGAATGACTCGTGGTAGTGATCCCACTCGCCTATATTCACATACCGACACTTCTTTATAGAGTGAGCGAGTCAGTTTTACTGACATTTTCTTAATTTGTTTTGTTTTTTCTCTGGTAATTTTAGATTAATTTTACCTAGAAATAATGATCTTAAGGATATTTCATAGGCCGACACGAGGCTGAGCCAACAAAAGAAAAAATAATATATATATAATACAGGCGGTCCCCCAGGGTTACGACCGGGTCCGGCTTTACGACGTTCCGAGGTTACGACGCTTTTTCTTAAATATTCATTGAAAAATCCGCCCTGGGTTATGACGCTTGTTCCGAGGTTACGACGCTGACGCTTCCGACGCTCCGAGTTTACGACGCTTTTAAAAAAACACATACTATGATAGGATAAGAATCCTTTATAGTTTTGCAGTTTCTCTCTCTCTCTCTCTCTCTCTCTCTCTCTTTGTATTTTCCAATGAAAATAATCACTATAATTCTCTCTCTCTCTCTCTCTCTCTCTCTCTCTCTCTCTCTCTCTCTCTCTCTCTCTCTCGACTACAAAGATGTATGTTTTTAGGTAGGATAAATAAAAAATGATTTACTTAGTTTTCAAATATTAATATTTAATTTAAGACAGGCAAATAATATCAATTCATTAAAGAAAATACCATAGTTGAATTAGTAAGAGTTTAGCCTTGATTATTTTAAAATTATGAAGAATGAAGGAAATCCCAGTCTTCTTCAAGTAACTTCCAGTAACCTTTTCTCAAGATTCAGGTACTAAAACTGTCAGATATTATCAAGTTCTGTGACAGCCAGGAGGGGGAAAATTTTGGGGTGTGACAGCCAGGAGGGGGAAAATTTGGGGGAAGAGCTGCAGTGTTGCAATCACGTGGTCCGACATTTTTTTTCCCCCCTCTATCTCTCTCTCTCTCTCTCATTTACTGAGAACTCGAGTTTTTTATTTTTTGTACTTGTACGATTTGTTTTTAATACTTTCAAATAATAATAATAATAATAATAATAATAATATAATAATAATAATAATAATAATAACTGTAATTACAAAATTCATATGTGATAGTATTTTAAAGAAATACAATACGTACTAATCTATCCATGTCACTTTTAATTAAGGTTACTCTCTCTCTCTCTCTCTCTCTCTCTCTCTCTCTCTCTCTCTCTTTTGCCACACAAGAAGCGTTATAAGTATTTTTTGAGAGAGAGAGAGATAAACACACACACTCTTCTCTCTCTCTCATCTCTCTCTCTCTCTCTCTCTCTCTATCTCTCTCTCTCTCTCTCTCTCTCTCTCTCTCGCTCTCTCATCTCCTCCTCTCTCTTCTCCTTTTTACCGAGATTGGAAAGAATTTTTATCGGTACTAGTTTATGTAAAATGTTTATTGATAATTTCAGTATTTAATAATAATAATAACAATAAAACTTTAATTACAAAATTCATAATGGTCGTATTTTTATTTTAAAGAGATGAAAATGACCTTTCCATTTCACTTGTAAGGATAATTCCTCTTTCTTACTGAGATGAGAGAATTTTTACGGTAGATGCACGTTGTTTATTATATTTTCAAATAATAATAATAATAATAATAATAATAATAGAAGTAGTAATAATACGATAACTAATTTCAAAAAAGAAAAGAAAATCTTCCCTTTGTCTTTTTCTGTATCAATTTCCCCACCTCAACTCGAGTGACACTCGAGCTTAACAATGCCATACAATGGTCAACGAATTTAATGGTTTTATTTAATCTTTCTCTCTCTCTCTCTCTCTCTTACTGAGTTGAGATCATTTTCATGGACGTGTATGTAATAAGTTTACGTATCATTAATATTTTCCAATAATAATACTATAAGTACAAAATTCATATCTGAGTATTGTTTTTAAATACAATAATCATTCCATTTCTCTCTTTTAAATACTGTAAGGACAACTCTCTCTCTCTCTCTCTCTCAAATCTCTCCTCGGGTCTCTCTCTCTCTCTCTCTCCAACAAGATACTTGTCATACATCTTGGTGTTTCTATTTCTTCCTTTTATCTCTCTCGCTCTCAGCAAAAGAATTGATAGACAGACAAACATAAACTGCACAGTCCTCTCTTTCTCTCTTCTCTGGAGAAATATATGTATTTATGGGAGGGGGGGGGAAAAAGTTGCCTACAGACATTCATTTCAATCTATTGAAACCGTAAGGAGGTTATTTCTCTCTCTCTCTCTCTCTCTCTTTTGTATTTTAATGAAAATACACAGTAATTTGTGAATACACAGTGTTGCCACATGAAAAAAGTAAATTAGCCGATAATTTTAGAGATACGGCCCTAAGAAATTGCCAATTAGTAGTGAAATTTTCCCTGTGGACATGTTTCAAGAACGTCGTTCCGGCTTACGACGATTTTCTGGTTACGACGCGTCTTAAGAACGGAACCCCTCCCCGTCGTAACCCTGGGGACCGCCTGTATATATTATATATATATATATATATACATACATACAGTGGTTCGTAGGCTCAACTTACGAAAAAACTCGAGATACGAAGGCCAATACGAAAAATTTAACGGCTCTACATAACGAAAAAGTTTTCAGATACGAAAGGTTTCTGAAAGTCCGAGATTCGCCGGATAACATTTTGAAAATCGCGCCCGCGCGCGCCGCCATCTTAGTATACTAGTAGACTTGCCACCATCCTCCTGCTCTCCCATTGGTTCCTGATGCTAGTCGCGGCCATGAAATCCTTCTCTCCTGTTGGCCAGCGTCCCCCCCATCATGCATCTACTGTGTACACGTTGTGGCGTGGCTTGGCCACTCGGTACCAGCATTGTTATAGTACGCACGCGGTATTCGTTTTCGGGTTCGTCAATGTGTAAGTAATATTTAAAAAAAAAGTGACCAAGATCTCTCACATGGGATAAGTGATCAAGGTCCCTCTCATGGGATAACTGGAAACTTTGCAAGGTTGGTAGAATCTCACTCCCTGCTGAACAGAGGGTGTAGACCAATCATTTACAACATGCATACCAGTATGTAGTGTACGTATAATCAAGGCACTTCAGTTTATGTTGAAGGTCAGCAGCCGAACATTTCAGTACCCAAATCAGTTTGCAGAGAGAGCATTTTGGTTGAACAGGGTTTTGATGGACACCAGGGCCAACAGAGTCATGAGGTGCAAAAAAAGAAACGTTTAAATTCTGAAAAAAAAAAAAGAAAAAAAAAAAAAAACTTACGTAAAGTAAAAAAAGTAAAAAAAAGTTTGTTAAAATAAAAAAAAGAAGAAAAACACGGCAGAAATTAAAGTAGATTTTCATAAAGTGTCAATCATTTGTAGAAGAACATACCCCCCAAAAAGGCCTCACACAGGAACATTGTGAAAAGGAAAATACGTAGGAGGAAGAAGCAATCTTCCTTGGATAGTTAACGTTGTTAGTACTTACGTATAGTTTTTTAAAAGTGTACGTACGTTACGTACATATTACATAAAAAAAAAATAAAAAAAAAAATGCCAGAAATTAAAGCCGCTTTTCATAAAGTGCAATCATTTGTAGAAGACAACCCCCCGAAAAGGCTTACACAGGAACATTGTGAAAAACAAAAAGTAGGCAGAAGCAATCTTCCTTGGATAGTTACGTATGTACGTAGCCTCACTCGGAAGGTAAGCTTCCACATTTTACGTTACAGTAATAATATTTCTTGTACGCTAATATGCACTTTATTTACAGGTTTGCATTTTTAGTCTTAATTTAGGTATTGAAATGGTCCAAATCGTTGTAGTATTTCATTGTGTATAGGTCAATTTAGCTTTACGTATTTTGAAATTTAATGGGGTGTTTTTGGAGGGCTTGGAACAGATTAGCCATTTTACATGTAAAATGTGGTCCAAGATACGAAAACCTCATGAT
The DNA here is from genome assembly GCF_015104395.2 of Macrobrachium nipponense. Classification (NCBI taxonomy): domain Eukaryota; kingdom Metazoa; phylum Arthropoda; class Malacostraca; order Decapoda; family Palaemonidae; genus Macrobrachium; species Macrobrachium nipponense. The sequence goes on along the minus strand of NC_061094.1, from coordinate 30,203,061 downwards.
ATGAAGGGCGCCTCGGAACGGCATTAATTTCGTATCTCGACGGTACTACTGTGTATATATATATATATATATATATATATATATATATATATATATATATATATATATATATATATATATATATATATATATATATATATATATATATATATATATATATATATATATATATATATATATATATATATATATATATATATATATATATATATATATATATATATATATATATATATATATATATATATATATATATATATATCTATATATATATATATATATATATATATATATATATATATATATACTATATATATATATATATCTATATATATATATATATATATATTATATATTATTATTTTATATTATATTATTATTATTATTTATTATATTTATTAGTTTTTATTTATTATTATTATTTTATTATTTATTTTTTATTATATTATTATTATTTATTTTTATTATTTATTATATTATTTATTTATTATTATTTATTATTATTTATTATTATTTATTATTTATTATTATTATATTTATTATTTATTATTTATTATTTATTATTATATTTATATATTATTATTATTATATTATTATTTATTTATTATTATATTTATTATTATTTATTATTTATTTATTATTTATTATTTATTTATTGATTTATTATTTATTATTATTATTATTTATTATTTATTTATTATTTATTATTTATTATTTATTTATTATTTTTTATTATTTATTATTTATTATTATTATTTATTATTATTTATTATTATTTATTATTTATTATTATTATTATTATTTATTATTATTTATTATTTATTATTATTATTTATTATTATTATTTATTATTTATTATTATTATTTATTATTATTATTATTATTTATTTATTATTATTATTATTATTATTTATTATTATTTATTATTATTATTATTATTATATTTATTATTATTATATTATATTATTATTATTATTTATATTATTTATTATTATTATTTATTATTTATTTATTATTTATTATTATTTATTTATTATTTATTATATTATTATTATTTATTATTTATTTATTATTATTATTTATTTATTATTTATTTATTATTATTTATTATTTATTATTATTATTATTATTATTTATTATTATTATTATTATTTATTATTTATTATTATTATTTATTATTTATTATTATTTATTATTTATTATTTATTATTATTTATTATTTATTATTATTTATTTTTATTATTATTTATTATTATTATTTTTTTATTATTATTATTTATTTATTTTTTATTATTTATTAGTTTATTATTATTTATTATTTATTTATTTATTATTATTTATTTATTATTTATTTATTTATTTATTATTATTATTTATTATTTATTATTATTTATTATTATGTTATTATTTATTTATTATTATTATTTATTTATATTTATTATTTATTTATTATTATTAAATTTTTTATTTTGGTATGAATACATAACTAAAAGGAATGCAGGTGAAAAACTTTTCTTTTTGCATAAAATGAAATACGTTACATAAAATGCATCAATAAATACAGATATATAAAGACTTGTAATAAATATAAAACTAAATATAAAATCAATGCAGAATACTCACTCATAATCCTGACTCTTCGTTCTATTCTTGCTGTCTCCCTCCATCATTGAAGAGTCTTTCATTTTTTTCCTTTCGACATGACGAGGTATATGTGGAGGAGGGAGACGCGCGCCCTTACTGCTGATGGGCCGCCGCCCTTCGGCAGCCCTCTGCGCTCTCCGTTGTCCCTAGGGCAGGCACACTCCAATATATGACTGCAGTGTGGTACTTGCGGTCACACTCACCGAACCTGCAAAGAGCTATATTGCAGGTGTGACAGAAGAACCTGGTGTCTCTCCTGCCATTCATATGGCACACCCAGCACCGTTTCTGCCTGCGACCTTCTAGGAGCTCCAGTGTGTGATCCCCTGGCTGCAGCCGACACACAGGGTCCACTATCCGACAAGAAGTCGGAATCTGAGCACGGGCGGGATCATCAAGGGCGGCGGCAGCAGGGGCGGCGGCAGCAGCAGCAGGAGCAGGACGACCGAAGTTGGCCCTCTTAACATCTGCCCTTTCCTCTAGGGGCAGATCTGGTCTTTGGGCAGGGGGGCGGTGATGGAAGGCCACTCATCGGGATTAAAGTTGATGAGGGCATTCCTGGCTATCTCGAGAAACTGGATGTGGGACAACCTCTCGAGGCCTGAATTATAGTACCCACAGTAGAGGATGTAGGCATTCTGGAGGGCCAACTGAAGAATGTATTTGAGGAGCTTCTGTGTCCACCTCCTGGTTCTCCTGGCAAAGGGATAATACTGGATGAGTTGATCAAAGAGATCAACTCCTCCCATGTGCCTATTGTAGTGCCCAATGACAGTAGGCCGCTTGACACGAAACTCCTCATACATAACTCGGCCCTGCCGACGTGTCTTCTTCTGCTGGATGACCTCTTCTTGGATGGGCTCATGACTCCTCGTAATCATGGGGATGAGTCGGACCCCCTTCCAACAGATGACGAGGACGGCTCTCTTCCACCGCCACTCTGTCTCTCCTCTTGCCAGATGTTGTGGCTGGCTAGCAAACCTCTTGAGGACATTCGGGGCCCCACGCACCAACCTAAGGGTACCACTGACGTGCACACCTGCTTCATACAGTTCCTGGGCCAGGGATACCGAGTTATAATAATTATCCATAAATAGGTGGTATCCCTGGTTATGGAAACAATCCTCAAGACCGAACACAGTGTCACGCAGCATGGAGAAGACCCCGGAATACACCGAGAAGTCCACAACGTATCCAGTGTTGGACTCTGTAATAAAGAACAATTTCACACCATATTTCTTTGGCTTCTTGGGGTTGTACACTTTTATGCTCAGATGTCCTTTGTAAGGCACCATCCCCTCATCCAAAGAAAGGTTCTTGCTAGGAACCACGAGAAACGGGCACTGTTCACGAATGTACTCCAACACTGGGCGGACTAAGATGAGGCAATCGGGGTTATTCTGAGGTATGGCCCTTTGGTTGAAGGCGTTGAAATACCTCTCAAACGCCAGGAAACTATCATGGGACATAATGCCAGGCACATTGGGCCTACTTAAAAAAAATTCTGCCTCCAATATTGCCTGACGTCAGCAGCAGGCATCATTCCAAAAAAAATGTGGAGCCCCAAAAAATGCGCCATGTCAGTGAGGTTGCAGCCCCACCAGCTATACGACAATGTCGTCCGTAGTTCGTCACGGCAGTACCGAGCGTAGTCCGCTGCCTCTGCTACCAGGTATTCCAGCAATTCCCACATAAGGAACAGCTGAATGAACCCCAGAGCAGTGAGAGGAACAGGTACGGTGAGCCCAGGTGCTGCCATGAATGGGTGCATGTTAGGTGGGGTGGGGTCCTCCGACCACCCCTCGTCGCTCTCGGACGACCAGCCTTCACCTTGGCTGGCGCAACGCTTTGACCTTCTACGTGCCCGTGCGTGTGTACGCGCACATGCTCGGGCATGGTTTCGCACTCGAAACCCCCCCACTGGCCCATCTCCCTCACTTTCTGTGTTGTCGTCGACAACAAAACTAGATGACGACAACTCCTCCTCCTCCTCCTCCTCCTCCTCCTCCTCCTCCTCCTCATACGCACTAAAACCACTGAACTCCAACTCACTTTCAGCCTGTGACCCTTGTACGGACATTGGGGGCAAATATTCGTCATCAATAACATCGGGAGTGATGTCCTCGTCACTAGATGACCAACCGCCATCAAAATGAGGACTTGCGATATGTCCTTTGGTTCGAGGCCTCCCAAATGCCTACGAATGCCCCTCAGGACACCCTGATGCTTCCTAGGGGTTGTAAAAGGCACACGTGGCACACGATGTGGTGCTTGAACACTTTAGGCCACACGAGGCCGCATGGAACAGTGTTGAGGAGCGAGGTCATCTTGGGTGCTTGGTCCCTCACCAGCATCCAAGTCCAAAATACGTCTCACACGATCCCTCCTGAGAGGTAAAATGTGCCTTTCGTGCTCCATTCGATGTTCAGACATCTCTATGTACGTCTTCTACCACACAAATACTCAAACTCTCGCAAAAGTTCGGCAAAACACGATTGCTGCAAAAGATCACTCTCGGATGACGCGTCACTGATGCTTGCTGGTGCGAGGAGAAAGCATTTCGCTCATGCGCACCTGGGTAACGCTTGTCAACAAAACAACAGCTTGATGCGTGAGCTCCCAGCATCCCTCAAGGCACGTGATTCAAAAGTTTTCGCCTAGTAGGCCTATAACTATTTTTCCGCGAATTTTTAAAAAAACTATTTTGCGTTGACGTACCATACGTCAGTTAGGCACCCGACAGACAACTTTCATCGACGTTTAATATGTCCAACTGGCGTTTAAGGGTGAACACAAGGATTATGTTCCTAGAGAACTTGCGTTAATTAAAAACGCATTATTTAAACATATTTTTACCATATGAAATAACAGGAATAAGGGGGGTTACGTTCCTGGACTTGGGGAACTATGCATTTTTGATAAGTGCAACCAAATTGGATAACAGCAACATCCGTTTGGTGTATTTCAACCATTGTACAATAGTAAACTATTACCCTTGTTATGTTATAAATGACTGATATATTTTTTATGTAATAACTTTATTTTCTATAGATCAAAGATCAGCAAGGAAATATGCTGTTAAATTTAAACCAAGTTGTAGCTGAAGCTGAAAAAATTGTTCAAGCTGCTAATGACTGTTATCGTGCACCAGCAACAAGGATAAAACTCGAGTCAAGTTATGCCATCAAACACAACTGTAGATAAAGTTGAGAGAAAACTATAGGGCTTGAAATAACAAAATTTACTGTTATTGTCATGTAAATAAAAGATAAATAACGTAAAGCTCGTATTACAATGAAATCAAGTGAAAATAGCAAGCAGAATCATGTCTCCTTTTTTTTTTTTTTTTTTTTTGTTTTTTTTTTTTTTTTTTTTTTTTTTTTTTTTTTTTTTTTTTTTTTTTTTTTTTTTTTACGTGATAAACATGCTCCCAACAATCTGTCAACGAAAAAATAATTTAGTTCACAACGAGGCTTATTCAAACTGTATTTCAACTTAAAAATACATTGTACAGTGGACCCCCGTAATTCACGTTCTCCAGTTTCGTGGACTACACATTCGCGGATTTCTCTCGGGAACGTTTCCCCGCATTATTCGCGGAAAATTCGCGCGTTCGTGGTATTTCTCTATGAGAAATGTTCACAGATTCCTGGTGTTTTTTTTTATCAATTTCATCATAAAATGCACTTTTTGTGATAAAACTATTATAAAAACCAAGCATAAAAATTTTTAGTGGTTTTTCTTGAGTTGTAACTAAGAAAATAGGTTGTTTTTAGCGTTTTTATAGGTGTTCCAAACATTCGCGGATTCTAACTATTCACGGGGGGTCTGGTATGCATCCCCGCGAATACAGGGGGACCACTGTATAATGAAAAATGACCTTGTTTCATATAAGTACAGTTCTAGATATCGTTTATGCTAACTAGAACCAAGAAAATTCACACACAACTGAGTTAAATACATACACTATTATTGGATACAGTGAAGACATGTATAACTTTTTAAAAGATTCACGGAAAAGATGCATATCATTCGTTACGTGTGTAATTATACGTAGCCATCAGTAGCATGACATCGCTCAATTATTCCGATGTCATAATGAAGCTGATTCTTGTTTTGTGTTGATTTTTTTTTTTGCTTTATTAGTAAAGCAACAAGGATAAAACTCCAGTCAAGTTATGCCATCAAACACAACTGTAGATAAAACTGAGAGAAAATAATTTTAATGAAAACTATTGGGCTTGAAACAACAAAATTTACTGTTATTGTCATGCAAATAAAAGGTAAATAACGTAAAGCTCGTATTATAATGAAATCAGTGAAAATAGCGAACAGAATCACGCCTTTTTTTTTTTTTGTTCACGTGATAAACATGCTCCGAACACAATCTGTTAACGAAAAAAAAAATGATTTTAGTTCACAACGAGGCTTATTCAAGCCATATTTCAACTTAAAAATACATTGTATAATAAAAAATTACCTTGTTTCATATAAGTAAAGTATCTAGGTATTCGTTTATGCTAACTAGAAGCAAGAAATTTCACACACAACTGAGTTAAATACATACACTATTATTGGGTACAATGAAGACATGTATATCTTTTTAAAAGATTCACGGAAAAGATGCATATCATTCGTTACGTATGTAATTATATGTAGCCATCAGTAGCATGACATCACTCAATTATGCCGATGTCTTAACGAAGCTGATTCTTGTTTAGTGCATTTTTTTTTTTTTTTTGCTCTATTAATATATAAAGAAAATCTTTCACTTTATTAATAAATAAACAAAGTTTTTCCCGTTATTAATACTACATACTGTGTTATGTCTTTGTTTATGTCGATGGCCGTCGTCTGCAGCACTGATGCGTGGGCGATTTTTTGAAAACTACGCTCAGGCACCAATTCACGTCAAGTTGAAATTTGTGCAGTTTTTAAACAAAACATTTTTGAAATATTTTCAAGCTCGCGTTAAATAAAAAACGCGTTAAATTAAACACGGAATAATTAAACACATGTTAATTGAGAGGTGACTGTAAATGAAAAGAGGAAGATATGCAAATGCACATGGTGAAAGAAAAAATTATAAAAAAATTTTCCTACCTTCCACTGCAAATGCACATGTGGTGAAAGAAAAAATTATAAAAAAATTTTCCTACCCTCCACGAGAAGTTGAAAATGACTACAAGACCGTCCCCGGTTATCGCGGGCTTGGTTAATGGCGATCGAGTTTATGGGTGCCATAACAGACCAAGTTTCGGTTATCAGCGCCTGATAATAGAGTTATGGCACCATAACATATGCCTAACAGAGGTGCCATTAACGGGTTATCCATACCATTAACCAAAACTTGGTGCCATAAGCGCCATAATTGCTGTGTTTTGGTTAATGGTGGTTTTTGCTTATCAGCACCCTGCCAAGAATGGAACCCCTGATGATAACTGGGGACTGCCTGTGTTTTTTTTAATATTTCTTTGCAAAATTTCATTTACAACCGACAAGACAAGAACTAAAACCAACAGTAACCCCTTGGTATATTTATGAGCAAATTTATAATAAGACATCATATGAGACAGAGAGAGGCAGTGCATTCCACCTCGAAGTCAGAATCACCACCGAGCTTGCATGAACTGCCGAGTCTTGATTTTAGCCAGTGTAAAAGTTGCCATTAGTGAATTTCTGGGCTATAGAAGTATTGGCACCTCTTTCCTGCCCGATTCTTTCCAAATCAATGGCACTTAATATTGGTTATCTACAGGATCAATCCGTCCACCATCCCAAACCTGAGAAGCTATCTATCCATTAAGGGTTAACCAGTTATCACACAAAATTCGATTATCTGCGCCATAAATCGCAGATTTTCAGTTATTGGCAATTTTTGTCTATCATCAAGCCATGGGAACTGAACCCCCACTGATAATCGGGGACTGCCTGTATGTATATATTACATGTGAACTTGGGTAAATCTGGTTAATGAAAATAATGATGCTGATAATTTGACATTTGATCTTCAAACTTTGACCTGCATTATTACATTACTATTAGGGAAAGATTGTTAGTATCAACTTGAAAAGGTCCGTTAAATATGTAATTGGCTACGAAGAGCGCAAGCCAAACAAAATTTGTGATGTTGACTTACAGCTCTCAGTTGTATTAAACATGTTATTTACTAAAAACAAAGTAATGTTTGTAGTACCCATCTCATTTGTCACAAAATATTCTCACACAAAAATTTTGGGACAGAAGTAATAGTACCCCAGTAGGTGAGCACTGCACACATGTAGCCAGATTCATCAGTTCGCACTTGTCATTGCTCTTATACCTGGTGTTGTTAGCTTTTTAGAAAATTATACTATCAAGATTTGGCATTATAAGGGATACCTTAAATATGCAGCCAGCTATGATGCATCTAAAATTTAGAAAATGTGATCTTGACCTTTGAATTATATTGGGTGATTGATGTTGTAATTTATCAATACAAAAATATTCTAATTTACTAATATATATAAATAAGACTACAAAATAACAAGATAAACCTATGTAAAAGGTCATACCATCAAGTTTCATATATAGATCCAAAACCATGACCTTGGTTGAGATATGAGTAGAGGAGTGTTTCTAATAATTAAGAATTATTCTAAAGAATAACAGATTTATGCCATGTTCCATGCATGGTTTAAATACAATAAACTCCTAAAGCAGACAATGAATTTCAGAGCATAAGTATTATTTTATGAAATGGATGAAGGGACTGATTATGTTACTGAATGAAAGTTTTATCTTTAACAGGAACTATGAGGAATCTGGAGGCATTAGGAGTATTTTTGGTTGTTGCTGTGACTGTGTTCCTAGTTTATCAGTATACAGCAGCAAGAAGTCGTATGGTAGGCAGTGTTCTTGAGTCACAGACACAGAAAGAAACATACTCCACATGGCCAACCTTCAACATTAAACTGATACATAATAGGGTAAGCTTTATAATTTTTATATATTTATTCATCTTAGTCTAATTCCAAGGGTGTTTGGATGAATGTTACAAACTTAAACCTGGAATTACTTTGCAATTATGGACAAGATTCCATCAAGTAGTCACTAATGGATTATATGTCCATTTGATATTTCAGCCACTAATGGATTATGTCCTTTTGCCTGTTTGATATTTCAGCATCTTATTTTTCCTATGCTTTGATGTGCAGTAAATTACATTAACTAAGGGTTATATTCCCAGAGGAATATTAAATAATTATCATAGTCAAGTTAATGATGTCAATGCAAGTAGTTAGTAGCCCTGTACCAGTCAGTGATCTTTGATTTTTGGCTATTTAATTTGCTCTCTTCTGTTTTAAAATGTTATTTATGTACGAACCAAAACCCAATATGTACTGCAGTCCATTCCCAGCGGACACTTTGAACCTAAAAAAATGCCAAAACTGGAACATCATATAAATAGAATTGAATGGTACTTATGGTGCCATAAAACTGGGTATAACGCCATAAGATCAGATTACAGGTGCCCTGTATCCCAGGGACCTGCCCTGTAGTTTATTTATATAGCTTTTCTTGATTATTAAATATTTTTGAATAGGTTTTTTGGTGTAGATTGCTGCATTGGGAGAAAAAAAACATTGCAATATTTCATTTGCTTGTTTCTTCTTTTCGGTGAGGTATTTAAGAGAGATATCCAGTCTACTAAAGCTCCATTTCATGTTCCTTTCCTTGTGAAGAAAGCATCCTTCACCAGACATTTGAAATGGTTGTGGAATGGGTTTCTTAGTCTTAGGTTGCTGTTCTTGATTTCCTTTACTCCATGTATAAAAACTACATGTATATTACCATATCTTAGCAAACAAAGATTTTTTCTATAGTCTTGAGGTTGCAGCACATCACCAAAGGAGGAAAAGCACTGAGGTGCTTCTTTTGTTTAAATAATCTTTATAGAATTTCCTGGTTCATATGCTGGATTTGCAATTATTGCAAGATGCCATGACACCTAAAATTAAGAATATGTATAAGATAGGGACTGGAGTGTTTGTTTACTCTGAGCACTGAAAATGTTCACTTCAGCAGAGGTTTTGGCAAAATTTCAGAGCAGACCTCTGGTAGCCCACACACTCAAGAAAGGTGGCCACTGATAGTATGAAGAAAGCTCATTAGGTTTGTTTGATAATATGGCAGGATTTTTGTTGAACTTAAGGCTTCTAGAAGTTGGGGACTTAAAACGTTCATTCAGCAAATACCCTCCGTATGGATGTGAGACCTGGGTAAGTTAGGTAATAGCTTCTGATGATTTGGGGAAGATGTCTGGTCAGCAAAAATCTACCAGTAAGCCATCAAAATTACTAGGACTTTAAAGATTATATTGGTTTAAATAGGGAGGGACAGCTATCAGTTCAGAGACCTGTACATTGATCTATTTACAGCACTTGTGTTGTCCAAGGAGAATGTTCTTTGGATTCTTCAGTGTGTGCTGAAAATGATAAAGCAAAAAAAATATTTTACCTTCTCAAATTGTATTTAGCTAGGTAGAGAAAATGTCCCAGTTACCATTGACCAGAAATGCTTTGATGAAGTTGAAAATGAAAAAGTACAGGAAATTCACAACTGAATTTCCCAGTCATCGTTTTAAATAATAATGGGGAGCATGTCTGCCCAATCTTAACATCTGCCATCAAGGTTTAGAATTTTCAGTTACCCCCAAGTTGGTAAGCAGTTGCTCAAGATAATATATACGTATTAGGAAAAGGAAGGTATACTAAAGCTGTCTGAATAGCCTGGAGATTTTTTGGCCTTGATTAACCATTTCACCCACTAATAAAGGGATTTGACAAAGGAAAAATCTATTTCTGGGCGAGGGACCTGTGTCACCCAGTGAAATGCTCCTTATAGCACCATTTCTAAGGTATAAATACTGCTAAATATACCAGAGAAAAAAGTTGCATGGAATGCCAGGAATATACCCAGCTCGCTCACTCTTAAAGGGTGTTGGTATAGTAACTGGGGCGTGTTAAAAATTAAAACCACTATCAGAGGTCCCTTACCAATTAGTCTTCTCCTTTCTCAACATCCCCCGTTACTACAGGTGCTGTTCTACATCCGACTACTGCCCGCTACTACTGCTACTACTCACGCGACTCCCATCATTCCTAATAGCACCCAAGCTTGGGCCAGCCTAGGGTGAGGAAAAAAGGGGGGTGGGTTCACTGGGCGACACAGGTCCCTCGCCCAGAAATAGATTTTTCTCTTGTCAAAATCCCTTTTCTGGGCTCAACCTGTGTCGCTCCGTGAAACAGTAACAGAGAATTGGTCCCATAAGCTTGGAAATACACATATAGTCAAGGAACTTAAATGAAATTAGAATAATTTTAATTGAGAGTGTTTAATAGTAAACCTTAATTTTACATATCTCTTAGATTACAATACTTAGTCAAGTGTCCAAAACTATTTGGTAAAATTGAGAGAAAAATCCCAATAATAAGAGATAACATAAGATTTCTAAATATAATACAATAAACATTAGTACATATATACATCATAAGAATGGGTTTAATATGCAATCCAGATGAAGGTCCAGGTTAAGGCAGGGACAATAAGCAAGGTAGGTAGAGAGAAAGTACTAAAAGAAAATAATATTTTTATGAAGATTAGACCCTGCTATAATGGTTATGTTATATCAGGAGGAACCACATTCCCTGCTGCCACTGTTGCAAATTTTAGGGCTTCCAAGGATTTTAGGTAGTGGCGTTTGAATACTGCTGGTGATTTCCAGCACGTACATATATCTATTTAATTCTTCAAAATTCATGTGATGAAAATAATTGAATGTTGTAGCTACTGCTCGGATATCATGGGCATGTGGGACTGATTCCGGGTTGGTTTGTTTAATAAAATAAAGAAATCTGTTGTCTGATTCCTTTCAGGGAAAATGGTTCCTCCATTCTCTCTAATAAACAAAGGGCCTGAAGACTTTTTGGAAGTTCTATTCAAATAGGCTTTCGGAAGTGGGACAATCTTCCACGGGGCGGGACCATCTATTCGTGGATCCTCATTCTTTGCTAAGAATTTTCTGTCTGGAAAGATTAATATTTCACCAGAAGAAAGAAAGTCAATATGATTTGGTTCTCTAAATAATGCTGAGGGTTCAGATATTCTGGCTCCTGAGGCTAAACTTATTAAGAATAACGTCTTCCTAAGAAGCGTTATATAAGTACATGAGTCATTATCAGTGTCAGAAGCTAGCTTAAGGACATCATTTAAAAACTAGGAAACTGTGTGAGGACGAGTTACTGGTTTTAGTCTAGCACATGCTCTCGGAATAGACGAAAAATACGAATCTGTAAGATTAATATTAAACCCGAACTGAAATATTTTCTTTAAAGCAGATTTAATTGTTGTAATTGTATTAGCGGCTAGGCCTTTTTCAAACAAAGTTCTGAAAAAGGTAACTGCCAGATTCGTAGTCATTGTCCGAACCTCTGAGTCCTCAGAATTTGGCTAGCTTTCTTACAGGAGAACATATTGCCGAAGAGTAGATTCTCTTTTGTCTGACTCTAGGAACAATGTGTTTAGAGGATCAATCTCAGCATCTTTTTGTGCTGCAAATTTCATAAAGTCCATAAAGTTAGGGCACTCTGAATTCTTGAGGAAGCTAACACACTGTGAGTTTGTACTATCTGTGTTAACTTTGGGTTGGGAATCCGCCGAGGGCAGAGTCCCAGTTCCACCAAGAGATGAAACCATTTGTTGCTTTTGGGCCAATTGGGGGCTACCAGGGCAATCCGTCCTTTGAAAGTCTCAGCTTGTCCAGGACTTTCATTAGCATGTTTATAGGTGGAAACAGGTAAAACCTCTGCCAGTTGTTCCAATCTATGGATATGGCGTCTCTGGCGTAGGCCAGAGGGTCCAGGTTGGGGGCTACGTAACATTGTAGCTTGTGGTTGGATTCTGTGGCAAATAGATCTACTTGGAGATCCGGAACTTGTTGGCAGATCCAATTGAATGACTTTTTGTCTAAGGACCATTCCGACTCCAGCGGAGTTGTCCTTGATAGTGCATCCGCGACCACATTTCTTACCCCCGCCAGGTGAACAGCTGACAGGTGCCAATGGTTCTTTGTTGCCATTGAAAAGATTGCTATCATCACATGATTTATGTGACTTGATTTGGAACCTCCCCTGTTTATGCAGTGGACTATCACTTCGTTGTCTAGTATTAGTCTGATATGTTGTTTCTTTGACGGGGAAAGTCTTTTTAGAGTCAAGAACACTGCCATGGCTTCTAGGATATTGATGTGTAGTTGACGGAATGTCACTGACCACAAACCTTGGACCTTTCCGTATTGGGAGTAGCCTCCCCAACCGGTTAGGGAGGCATCTGTATGGATTACTAATGCCGGCGGTAGGAATTGTAAAGGTACGGATTTTGCTAGGTTTTGGTTTTTGACCTTTCGTCCATGGTTGAAGTCTTTTCCTAGTATTGGTGGAAATCCGAAAAATTTTTGTCTCGATTTTTCCCTGTTTTGCTGTGGACCGCCAAACTCGATTGATGTCTTTCAGTTTGACTTTCAGTAATGTGTCTGTTACTGAGGCAAACTGGAGTGAGCCTAGGATTCTTTCTTGGTTTCTCCGGGATGTTAGTTTGTCCTTGAAAAAACTTTTTTGTGTTCCTTGCTATCTCTTTCCTCTTCTTTGGTGGAATTGACAGCTTGTGTGTGGTCAGGTTCCATTGTAAACCTAACCACTGGAAGCATGTTGCCGGTGTAAGACGGGACTTTTTGAAATTTATTTGGAATCCTAAGTATTCCAGAAATTTTATTACTTTGTCCGTCGCCTTGTGGCATTCCTCGACGCTGTTGGCCCAGATAAGCCAATCGTCTAGGTAGGCCACTAACTGTATTCCTTGAGTTCTCAGCTCTTGGACTACTGTCTCCGCCAACTTTGTGAATATCCTGGGCGCTATATTGAGTCCGAATGGCATCATTTTGAAGGTATATGCCCGTTTGCCTAGCTTGAATCCTAGGAAAGTACAAAAATGCCTTGCTATCGGAACATGATAATAAACGTCTGTAAGATGTATAGAGGTGGTGACGGGCCCCAGGGGGAAGAATAAGGTCCGCACCTGCAAGACGGTCACATATGGAACTTGTCGCATTGAATATATGTATTCAAATGGGACAGATCTAAGATTACTCTTTCTTTGGAACGCTGAACAAGCGTCTTTGAAATTTTAAGCATTTTACCTCTTTTATTGCTTTCTTCAGAAGGAGATCTTTGGTGTAAAGTGTTAGATCTGCCGTTGGAACCTGATAAAAACTGGTTGGTGGAGGGGGCCCTTTTATCCAACTCCACCCCAGACCCTTCGTTATTATGCTGTATGCCCATTTGCTGAAAATCCAACGGCTCCGGAAGAGGTACAGCCTTCCTCCTACCTGGGGAGTCTCACTGGTTTGCAGAAGGTCTGCTTCCACGGCTCCCTCGGAATCCTCTACCTCTCCCGGAAGCTCTTATGCTGCCTTTATGCCGGAAGGCTCCCCTAGCTCTACTACCTCTCGCATGCCTATTGTATCTGTGAAACACTCCCTGTGTTTTAAAGGAAGGGTTATACGCCAGAGATGCAGTAAACAAAGTACAGTGGTACCTCGAGATACGAAATTAATCCGTTCCGAGGCGGCCTTCGTATCATGAGTTTTTCGTATCTTGAACCACATTTTACATGCAAAATGCCTAATCCGTTCCAAGCCCTACAAAAATACCCCAGTAAATTATATTTCCAGGCCTACAACACATGTTCTAGGGTTACGACGCCGATCCGACGGAAGAAATAGACTCCAAAAAGGCAAAATACTGTACATTACTTGAGTACATTCAACTGCATGAATATTCAACCCCATTTTACTGCATATATTAGGACTTTAGCATATGTCCCTTAGCAATAAGCCTAGCCTATGTGAGACTCCCCAGGTAGGAGGAAGGCTGTACCTCTTCCGGAGCCGTTGGATTTTCAGCAAATGGGCATACAGCATAATAACGAAGGGTCTGGGGTGGAGTTGGATAAAAGGGCCCCCTCCACCAACCAGTTTTAATCAGATTCCAACGGCAGATCTAACACTTTACACCAAAGATCTCCTTCTGAAGAAAGCCATAAAAGAGGTAAAATGCTTAAAATTTCAAAGACGCTTGTTCAGCGTTCCAAAGAAAGAGTAATCTTAGATCTGTCCATTTGAATACATATATTCAATGCGACAAGTTCCATATGTGACCGTCTTGCAGGTGCGGACCTTACTTCCCCCTGAGGCACCGTTATAAAACCTAAATAAAGGTAATAAAACGGGCCCAAACTGGCTAAAATTACGTGAAACACTTAGTCAGTACTTAACTTAGTTGCAGCAATAGCTTGAAGCTCCATCATAAGGATAAATCTCCAAAAAGTAAGCGAAAAAAACACACAGCAAATAAAAAACACGTGCGTGTAAGATCTGCTAACAGAAAAGGATGGCCGCTAGAGGCGCTGATGTTAGCATGGGAGCGCTGGTAGTAGTAGTTGCTGACGCGGGCTGTGTATCAGCTCTCTCTATTCTAAGCTAAAAAAGCTTAGAATATGCCAATAAAATGTATAAATAATTCAGTATGTACTCTTTTTAAATAATTATTAATTAATCATTAACTATAATACACAAAAAAAAAAAAAACCTTCCAATTGTTTGTTTACATTCAGCTCTTACGTGTACGAACGAACGCCAAGCAATCACTTTTCCTAGGACACAGTAAGCCATAAATTTTCATTAGTATCTCTCTTCACTAATGAAACTACCGAACAGTATAATAACCCCTTCATTTCTATTTCTTTATTCTATCTTTACCTAATGGAGATACCGAGTTACTGCAGCTGTAATGAGACATATATGTAACGTATATTAAATCAGGAGAAGAATTCTAAAAAAGTACATATTTTCTGGGCCAAGCCCGTGTCGCTTTGTGAAATATCCTTTTAGTTCATATTTCTAAGTAAAATTGCTAATATTACCAGAAAAAACCAAAATGGAATGTCAGAGTACTCTGACTCGCTCACCCTAAATAAAAAGAGGGTGTCGGTATGGTTTCTGGGGCGAGTGAAGCCACTACCACGGGCCTCTTGTCATTTAGATATCTCCTTCACAAAATCCCCCTGCTAGAGAGAGCTGATACACAGCCCGCGTCAGCAACTACTACTACCAGCGCTCCCATGCTAACATCAGCGCCTCTAGCGGCCATCCTTTTCTGTTAGCAGATCTTACACGCACGTGTTTTTATTTGCCGTGTGTTTTTTCGCTTACTTTTTGGATTTATCCTTATGATGGAGCTTCAAGCTATTGCTGCAACTAAGTTAAGTACAGGGGGTCCTCGAGTTACGACGTAGATCCGTTCTTACGATGCATCGTAACAGACGATTTTCAAGCGTAAGTCGGAACATTGAAAAATACCACATGGATTTAATGTAAATTAACCTAATCAATAACAACGAGAGAACAATTCCTTACCTTTATTAGTTTGATTGGCTTGCACACTGGAGAGGAAGCTGCGGTGCTGGAGAGACTGGGGGAGGTTAGTGAAGATACACCAACAAGGGCTTCAGTTTGAAGTCGCCAGCAGCATTACCCCCAAGAAGTAAAGTTAGCCTCTCCTTGCTGGCTTTATGACCGGTAGCTGACTTCTCCTCCTTGGCGATGTAAGTGCGGTTAGGCATACGCTTTCCAAAACAAACCTGTCTCGTCTACGTTAAACACTTGCTGAGCAGAATAACCCCCCTCCTTAATTATCTCAGACAACGCTTTAGGAAATTCACTCGCTGCTTTCTCATCCCCACTAGCAGCTTCACCTTGCAATTTAAGGTTATGGTAATTGGCCCGAGCCTTAAATCGCATAAACCAACCCCTACTAGCCACAAACTCTTCACTTTCACTTCCCTCCCCCTTTTCTTTTTTCAACGCTTCAAACAATCTTTTCGCCTTCTCCTGAATCACCATAAGGCTGACTGGGATACGCCGTTGATTTTGGTCTTCCAACCAAAGCACCAATAACCTTTCCATTTCAATTATTAGACCACTACGCTGCTTAGTTATCACTGTCGCTTTCATAGGAGCAGATCCTTTCACATGTTCAACGATGCGCTCTTTATCTTTGATAATGGTAGCAACGGTCGAACGGCTAAGGCCAAGCGCGGCCAATGTTTGTTGGCGTTTCTCCCTTCTCGGATCGCTTTATAATGTCCACTTTAATTTCCATGGTGATGGCCTTTCTTTTCTTCGATGCACTACCATCAGAAGAGTCCGCCTTGCGCTTGGGAGCCATAACAAAGAGCAAAAAGTTACAAAAACGATACAACACGAGGGAGAGAGAGGCAGTGTAAACAACCAAAATGGCGTATGGACGAGGACTGAGCGTAGCGAAGCGACGCCGTCCTCTCCCCCACAAAGCGTATTCTTCCGCCGTGCGCCTGGAACTAGTTCGCGTTTGTTTACGTTGCTTACGACGCTAAACCGCGTAAGACGGAACGACGCAAAATATTATTTTTTATATTTTTATGGGGGCGCGTTCGTAACCACGAAACATCGTAAGTCGAGACCAGCGTAACCCGAGGACTTACTGTACTGACTAAGTGTTTCACGTAATTTTAGCCAGTTTGGGCCCGTTTTATTACCTTTATTTAGGTTTTATAACGGTGCCTCCACTGCATGGCTACAGGCTCACCTACCCGGTTCGCCTCGTGTGATCCTTTTTCAGTTCCTGCGGTCTCCCATACCATAGTAACTGTCCTGTGCAGTTTTTATGATATGCCTTCGTGACGTGCAAGATTCTGCTATTATTTTGCTTTATTTTGATTTTCATTTTGTACTATTAAGGAATCCAGCTCGATTGAGCTCATGCCTTTTTACCTTAGCTCAGTGTTCATGCATGCATGTGCCTTTGTCTAGGTCTGGTAGGCATGTAGGACTCATGTCCTTTTCTCCTAGTCCTACCACCCTGGCAGTTGCCCTCCGTTCCTATGTACCGGCTGAGCCCAGCTCCCAAGTGGTTAGGCGCCCTCCCTCCCGGGTCGGTTTCCTAGCCTCTCTAGGACGTTCCTTTCTCTTTTTCTATGATTTCCTTCTTTTCTTTTATATTATAATTTTATTTTGTAATTTTAGTGTAGCATGTTGAGACGGTTAGAGTAGCCTAGGCTACCTCTTCGTCGGACCTACCGTCCACGTGGTCATATCACGTTCACGGTGGGCCAGGCGATCGCATTGAGCCACCGGCTCAGTACCCCTCCCTCCCTCCCCTCCCTCCCTCCCTCCCCTCCCTCTATGGGGGTCGGGGAGGCACGTTCCGCTCGCTCACGTTGCCATGACAACACCCGAGCTTTCTCCCCTTTGTCCCCTCTCGGAAGGGGATACAGGAGTCTCGTGTGGGGGTAGGGATATATAATATTTATGTCTTGTCATACCGTTCTCTCCTTGGGCTCCACGGGGGTCCTGGGTGCGCTTGGGTCTGACTGGCCATCTGGCTCGTCCGCGCTCGGGTGACCTTAGGGTCCCTATCGCTCTCCTTCTACCTACCCTGGTCTCTCCCCCCTTCTTTCCCCCCCGCCCCCGCGCCAGCGGCGGGATCGACTGGTTCCGCCAGCTCTTTGTGGGGGGGGGTGACGGAGAAGAGCTCCATACATGCTTCCTATGATTGTTGTTATTGTTTTGTGTGAATCCCGCTAACTGGCGGAGCACCCTCTCATCGGGTTCTCCTTCGGTTTGCTAAAATTTCTACGGCGGAGCTATGCTCCTCCTTGTCTATTTATTTTATTATTAGGTTAACTTTAACTCTTGTTTCTCCCTCCCTGGTGAAACATTCAAACCTTCCTTCTCCGGCATAACCTGGAACCTGCTACTAGCATACTTGACCTATGGATTATCAAGAGAACAGGAGAAGGTTAACATATAATTCTCCGCTCCGGCATATGGCGGAGCATTATATTTCTTAATGGGCTAGTCCCGTTAACTAGTGTTGATACTCATGTATCTGTCCACTTACAGGCTTCCGAACTGCCAGGAGTCTGGCTGTAACGCCGTACTCCAGGATCCCTGTGGTCATGAGATCTGCAGGACCCACGCCGTCTGCGCCATCCGCTTCGGGGACTCAGCGGTATGGCACCACGAAGCATGCTCAATATGCTACGAGCTAGTGGAACAATTTACCTCCGGTGTAAGTTTATAACAGATTCTTTCTGCTGTATAATAGAGATATATGAATGTTCATGAAGTATGATGAAATCTTGACATATGTGGGCCATTTTTCAGCCTTTCTTGAGGCTTAAAATAACCTTCTCTTCCAGGCCTCCACCGTGAAGGACGCCGCGACAGCCACCCTGAAGGCCTGGGTTGGCGGCTTCAGAAAGAATGTAGCGAAGGGGCAGCCGTACATTTTGGATAGGGTATGGCTCTCCGCCTCTTCCCCGGAGCTAAACCGACGTCTTACGTTGACCCGACAGTGGCGGCCCCGTACATCTCGTCTCTCCAGGTCCAGGTGGCCCAGGGCGCTTGCGGCCCAGAGTAATCCCGAGTTATCAGACGACGTGGCGACCCTAGACCTTAACCTGGAACCGATGGCGGTAGGTGACCCAGGTAGTATGTTTGTTGAGGCAGGTTTGTTGGGGGCCCAAGGGCTTCCCTTGCGTCCTTCTGGATCTTCTTCCCCTGTCCACTCTTCTACATCTTTCCAAGGATTTTCAGAGAGAGAGATTTTGGTCAGACCGAAGTCCACTCAACCTATCCCCAAAGTACGTAAAGGGGAAACGAGAGATCAAGACCCTGGAGAAGACAACGTCCAAAAAGACTACGTCTTCTGAGTCTCGTAAGTCTCCGGCTCACCATCCCGGAGCAGAGAGAACGAAGTCATCTTCGTCCTCACACTCAAAAGGGTCGAAGAGTAAATCCTCAAAGGATAAGGCTCAGGCCTCTGGTGATCCTCAGCCTTCTACCTCTACTGGGACGCGCCCAAAAACACCTACAGTGTCTAAGGACCCAGCTCCTTTCGACACAGACGCATTTGCTGCGAACATTATGCAGCAAATGGGCAGTCTGGTGGGCAACCTAGTGCAGGATAAATTTGAACAGATGTTATCACACATCTCGACATCCTTTGAGGAATCTGGTCAGTCTATTCGTAACATTTCGGAAAGACTGACCAATCAAGAGAACCTCATGGCGGGTTTCAGAGAGAACCCTCCAACAGTTCTCGCACAGCTTACCGTAGCTGTCCAAGCTATGCCAGATTATGATTCCCTACCTCCCTTCTCTGCTAACAACCCATGGAGGGTAGCAGCGTACGCTCCGTTTAAGGACGGTATGCTGACGCTGCCTGACTGTGGCACTCGAAGAATAGAGGACTTCGAGTTCCACCCCGCTGATCTGCAACCTCCATTCATGGGTTACGCCCGTCTTACAGAGACGGCGATGAGGAGGGAAGACAGTATCCCAAAGGAAACTGTCATCTACAGCCGGGATCAGGCCCAGAGGGACTGCGTTAACATGAAGCTACGGGCGTTTAAGAGCCCCTTTACCATCTTTGTAGCGGACGGAGAGACCCCTACTCCATTCGCCACAAAGTTGGCATGAAGGATGAGCCTATGCCGCAGCTCCACGAAACGGAGCCAACATCCCTCCTGTTTCCCAGTGCTGAAGACCTTTGGACGGACCTACCATCCACTTTCACGGTAGGTAAACTCAAGCCGGACTGCGCAATAGTGCAGTTTAGCGAGAGACTCCCTAGATTACCTAACAATCTGATTCAGGCGGAATTTGATGCCAGGTCTAGACTAGGGAGAACGCTGAATGCCTTGGTAATGACAGAGGTTGCCGCAATAACCTATGGCAAGGAACCTCTATTTAAGCTTTTAGCCAAGGCTCAGACACATACAGTTCAGTGCGACCTTTACGACTTCATGGTCGAACAAAGAAACTGTAGAAAACATGCTGCAGGAGGCGACTATTCGCCACGAGCCTAACAAACTGCTCGCCGCTCCTGTCTGGGGTGCTGACCTCTTCCCAGAAGCTCTGGTGAATGAGGCTCATCAAAGCCTTAAGGTCCGTTGGGGCCTTTCAGTTAAAAGGAAGCCTGAGACTTCTTCGGCATCTACTAAGAAGTCGAAGAAGCCCAGGAAGTTTACTCCCTATCAGGCTCCTCAACAACAGCAAATGGTCCAAGCAGTGCCGGTCTCTCAGGTGGTACAACCTTCCACCTCGAAGAACCAGGCTCAGCCTATCTTGTTCCTGACACCTCAGAACCAACCCTCTACCTCGTTTGCTGTCTCGCCGGCCTTCAATCCAGTCTTCGAAGGCCAAGCATTCCAAACTTTTAACAAGTTTGGTAGAGGAAGCAGGGCTAGGGGTTCATTTCGCCAGAGAGGTGGCGGAAGAGCTCTTATCAGAGGTAAACACTTTCGTGGAGGACGTGGGTCTCGACCGGCCCCAAGTCAGTGAGAACCCTCAGGTAGGAGGGAGACTGTTCCTCTATCGACACAGATGGGGGTTCAGCAGTTGGGCACAAAGTATTGTGTCCAAAGGACTAGGATGGAGCTGGATCAAAGGTCCCCTTCCATCCAAGACCTTCTATCAGCAACCAACGACAGAACTGACAGAGTATGCCGAAGAACTACTTCAGAAAGGGGTAGTATCAAAAGTCAAGCATTTAAAGTTTCAAGGTCGCTTGTTCAGCGTGCCAAAGAAAGGCTCAACCAAAAGAAGAATAATCTTAGACTTATCCCGTCTAAACTTATTCATTCGTTGCGACAAGTTCAAAATGCTGACTATCTCGCAGGTGCGGACCTTACTTCCCCGTGGGGCCGTCACCACCTCTATCGATCTTACAGATGCATACTATCATATCCCAGTAGCGAGACACTTCCGCCCGTACCTAGGCTTCAGGCTAGGAAACCAGGCATTCTCATTCAAAGTGATGCCTTTCGGGTTGAACGTGGCACCCAGGATATTCACAAAGGTGGCGGAGTCAGTAGTTCAGCAACTAAGGTCTCAAGGGATAATGGTAGTAGCGTATCTGGACGACTGGCTTGTTTGGGCAACAACCGTCGAAGAGTGCCAGAAAGCTACAATTAAAGTAATTCAATTTCTGGAATATCTGGGATTCCAAATAAACAAATCCAAGTCCAGGCTAATGCCGGACACCCATTTTCAATAGCTAGGCATTCAATGGGACTAGAACGCCCACACTCTGTCAATTCCGTCGGACAAAAGGAAAGAAATAACTAAAGCTACGAGGCAATTCCTCAAGTGCAAAAAAGCATCAAGGAGAAACCAGGAAAGAATCCTAGGTTCTCTACAATTCGCCCTACTGAAGGCAAAATTAAAGGATATACATCGGGTTTGGCGTTCGAGAGCAAACAACAAGTCTCGGGACAAGTTGTCAGCTATTCTGCCGGTTCTCCGCCAACATCTCCGCCCCTGGGCGGAAATCAAGATCTGTCCAAATCAGTGCCTCTTCAATTCCCCCCTCCGGCGTTGGTTATTCACACAGACGCATCTCTAAGCGGATGTGGAGGATACTCTCAATTCAAGAAAGTACAAGGGACTTGGTCCCCTCAGTTCCGCCAGCTTCACATAAATGTATTGGAAGCCATGGCAGTGTTCCTCACATTGAAGAGGCTTCTACCAGCCAAGAACTCTCATATCAAACTGGTGCTGGACAGTGCAGTGGTAGTACACTGCATCAACAGGGGAGGATCCAAGTCAAGTCATGTGAACCATGTCATGATAGCCATTTTTTCACTGGCAGCCAAGGACAAATGGCATCTATCCTCCACCCATCTGGCGGGAGTAAGGAACGTGATAGCGGACACTCTTGTCTTGGTCAGTTCCACTAGAATCGGAATGGTCTCTGGACAAGCTCTCATTCCAGTGGATATGCCAAAGGGTCCCAGGCCTCCAGGTGGATCTTTTCGCATCACAATCGAACCACAAGCTCCCGTGCTATGTGGCTCCCAACCTGGACCCTCTGGCTTATGCCACAGACGCCATGGCCACAGATTGGAATCAGTGGAAGAAAATATACATCTTTCCTCCAGTGAATCTTCTATTGAAAGTCCTGAACAAACTCAGGACTTTCAAAGGACAAGTCGCTCTAGTAGCCCCACATTGGCCCAAGAGCAACTGGTTCCCTCTACTTCTGGAACTGGGTCTCCGCCCTCAACGGATTCCCAATCCCAAGCTCTCTCAACAAGTACAGATGAGGACTGTGTTCGCTTCCTCAGGAATTCTCAAAACCCTAACTCTGTGGACTTCATGAAGTTCGCGGCTAAGAGAGATGCAAATATCGATCCTTAAAATATCCTCTTAGAATCGGATAAAAGAGAATCAATGTTACGTCAATATGACGCAGCGGTTAAGAAACTAGCAAATTTCCTGAAGGAAACACAATCTCGAACCATGACTACTAACTTCAGATCATTATTTGAAAAAGGTTTAGGAGCCAGTACTATTACTAATAATAAGTCGGCTCTAAAGAAGATTTTTCAATTGGGCTTTAAAATAGACTTAACAGATTCTTATTTCTCGTCTATTCCCAAAGCGTGTGCTAGGCTCAGACCAACAGAGAGACCTAGCTCAGTTTCATGGTTCTTAAATGATGTTCTCAGATTGGCCTCAAACACTGATAACAATTCATGCAATTATATATCTTTACTAAGGAAAACACTCTTCTTTTTAAGTCTGGCCTCAGGAGCCAGAATATCTGAACTGTCGGCTCTCTCCAGAGATCCAGGCCACATAGAATTTCTCCCATCAGGAGAAGTTTTCCTCTCCCCAGATAGAAAATTCTTGGCCAAAAATGAGGACCCCTTAATGAGATGGGCCCATTAGAAGGTACCTCACCTTCCTCAAGACCCTTCTTTATGTCCAGTAACCACCTTACGAGCTTTCCTCTCTAGGACATCTACTAGATCATCAGGTCCCTTATTCTTAAGAGAGAAAGGTGGCACTATTTCCTTAAAAGGAATTAGACAGCAAATCTTGTACTTTATTAAGCAAGCCAACCCAGATTCCTTCCCTAAAGTCCACGACATTAGAGCTGTAGCCACCTCAATTAATTATTTCCAACACATGAATTTCGATGATCTTAAGAAATATACAGGCTGGAAGTCACCGACAGTATTCAGACGCTATTACCTGAAATCCTTAGAAGCTTTAAAATTTCCGGCAGTGGCAGCGGGAAACACAGTTTCCCCTGACCCTGTCTAAGTAGTTAGCCATAGATCCAGATCTCCTTCTACCTGCCTCACTAACATCCTTCCTGCGACCCTGCCACCAGGTTCACCACTAACCTATAAGCCTTATTGCAAAGGCTATAGAGTGAGGTTTTCCTTATTTTTTTGCAAGGAATCCTCACATTTGTATATAATTGATATTGTATAAATTACCTCATTATTAATTGTCATATTGTACTCCTATAATCTTTTTTAGTCATAAGAATAATCCAACTAATCTGAGTTAGTTTAAGTGTAAATTCACTAGTTTGTAAAATTTACAAGATTATATTCGTTTTTACTTATTTTGCTTTTATTACTTTCCTTATTTTGTTTTCTTTTTACCAAGCTTGTGGCCATTTCTCTGGTACTATTTCACAAAGCGACATGGGCTTGGCCCAGAAAAGGGATTTTGATGAAGGAAAAATCTATTTCTGGGCAATGGCCCGTGTCGCCCAGTGAAATCCCCCCCCTTTTTTTATTAACCCCACCCTTTAGCCCAAGCTTGGTTCTCTGATATTAAAGGATGGCCGCTAGAGGCGCTGATGTTAGCGTGGGAGCGCTGGTAATAGTAGTTGCTGACACGGGCTGTGTATCAGCTCTCTCTAGCATGGGGATTTTGTGAAGGAGATATCTAAATGACAAGAGGCCCGTGGTAGTGGCTTCACTCGCCCCAGAAACCATACCAACACCCTCTTTTTATTTAGGGTGAGCGAGTCATAGTACTCTGACATTCCATTTTGGTTTTTCTTCGGTAATGTTAGCAATTTTTACCTTAGAAATATGAACTAAAAGGATATTTCACTGGGCGACACGGGCCATTGCCCAGAAATAGATTTTTCCTTCGTCAAAATCCCTTTGTTGGCTTCAATGATAGCAGTCCGAGTTATTTTATATTTTATGATATCTAATTCACAATTTTTTTATTAAATGTATTGCATGTACTCAATTCAAATAATTATAAGTAACCATTAAATATAATAAACAAACAAAAAAAAAGCTTCCAAACTTCTGTTTTTACATCAGCACTTACGAGTATCAAATGATCGCCAAGCAATCGCTTTT